>NW_025767218.1:0-600000 GCF_003918875.1 Haliotis rubra
TCCCTTTCCTCTTCTTCTTCTTCTTCTTCGTAAAAATCTGCTCACTATATACCTTTACCTTTGACTATTTTGTGATCCGCCTCTTAAGGCGATTTGATATTAATGATGACCAGCTCACATTGATGAAAATTACAAACATCCACCGAAGCATCAGATTACAAAACCATTTCTTCATAAACATCTTTGCTGGACGTTTCCTGTCAGCGGTGTTCCCCGTCACCACGCAGCGTATGAATATGCTATTATTCGACGGCGCCCGCTGATACCAGATTGAATAACGATAATTCGGCGTACATAAAACACCTGCAGCGAAAGAAAATAGAAAATCTCGATAAGAAGGCCTTAGTAATAATCATTCCTAAGCGGCAATGACGTAATGGCCGATTTATATTGAACGGCTCGAACAAAACAACTTCAATATCCCGATTATGATTGCGTAAATATAATACGCTTTCATCAAGCATGCCTTTATTTTATCAAGATTCAAAGATAAATCTTTGCTCAAAAGTGTTTCTATCCGGGTTACAAATATCTGGCCCAAGAACATCTGGTTCAAAATATTGATGCTTGGATGAAAGAAGAGAACTGGCCGTACGCCGGCGCTATGCTAAAACAACAAAACAAACCAACCTAGACAAACTGAATGGACAATCGACGGCAAAGATCGCTAAACGCACCGTTATGGTTTTATCCCCAGGTGGTGAGCAATTAACCTGTCTCTGTCCAACTTAATGGTGGCCGTTATCATATTATATTTCCTTTGTCCTTCATCCTCAATGACCTTCTGTTCGCTTAAAGTTCCTGGAAAGTTATTTTGAGGTCGTAAGATTTCAGAAAAATTCAGGGCCCTGACTCTATTTCGTAAGTGGTAAAGATTAACCAGTAACGATTGAAGGTTCTCCAAACGTTATTCGGTTTCGCAAACCGTCTTAGCACTTTTACGTAGCTGAATTTGATAATCGAGCACCAAACGGTGTTGTGCACTGTGAATTGCGACCGGTGTTAACGACAACCTACCTGAAAGCTCGATCTTATTAAAAATTAATAAATGTATTATCATTAATTTATTTGACTAAATAACTAGTCTCTTTACCGGACAAAAGCGTCGGAGAAAATAACTAAAATTAAATTAAAAATATAATATAATGAAAAGAAGCCGGGTAGCTCTTAGTGGTTAAGCCGTTCGTCACGCCCCAGGTTCGGATTCGATTCCCCATTACATTGGTATTAACGTGAAGCCCACTTTGGTGTCCCCAGCCGTAATATTGCTGGAATATTGCTGAAAGTGGCGTAAACTCTACTAACTCACTCATTATTCGGAATAGTGCTAACATCGCATAAATATCAAGATCGACATTCTGTGATCGAACTATTGACCCACCATCTTTAATTAATGTTGGTTGGTTGGTTTGTTGTTTTAACGCCGCGACCCAGCAAAATTCCAGCTATATGGCGGCGGTTCAAAATACCTGAACGACAACACAATCCAATGATCAACAGCATGAGCATAGATCTACACAATTGATACGATGATATATGGCCAACCAGCGCCGAGCCTGGCCAATTCGATCCCGTTAGTAGCCTCTACGACAAGCATGGTTGAAGATACCCCGGCTGCTGATTTCTGGTAATATGATTGGCATCGCCGCACCGCAACAGGAAATCATCAGTTGAAATTGGTAGCAGCAAAGAGCATGCACTGTTTGGCTATTAAAAATCCAGATTTACTTAAACGGGTATCTGTTTTGAAGGAGTTTCTGGTTTCAAACACTACGCCACATCTTGACGCTGCGTGACACGGAATATCGCCGCTGAAAGAATCCTCAACGCTGGAGATTACCAATCTTCTGTTGCCAGGCGTCTGAATGTTAGTCTGAGCTCGATATCGTTTTGATTTTGCAGTCGTTATAAACCAAATGGTATAATAAAACATCGTCCTGAAATACAAAGAAAGACTCGGAATACCATCGCAGCCCAAAGATCGGTATTATCCGCGTTTCGCGATTTTGCGGATCGTACTGCCACGGGCGGAGAGATCATCAAGCATCCAGGGCGCCTGGGCTTCGAGGATATCCCGTCAAACCCGGAACAGGTTGAGAGAATGGTATAGATCGGATGTTGTATGCAATATATCGGACTTTGCAGGTAAAGCATATCGGATGTTGTGGTATGTATATATCGGATGTCAGGTATATATCGGATGTTGTAGGCATATATCGATGTTGCAGCACGGATGTATGAACGAATGAATGAATGAATGGAATGAAATTGGTTCGCGATTTTCTCCAATAATGTCGGAGAGCACAATGAATTATGACCGGAATTGCTAAACAGCGGAGTGCTGTACAACCATATACCAAAAGAAAGCATATGTATATATAATACACCGGGGCGTCTCTGAACGGAATGAATCATAGGTAGATCCGCTCTGTAGGTTCCACTAACCACGGTTTCTATTAACCTCGTCCACGATAGGTGATGCTACCTGGCGCAGAGTGGGGATAACCTTTGCGCTTCATCAGAGTTTACCTCCGGATTTGATATATGTTTAGAGGTGGCGATGGATTTAAACGAATCGTTCATACATGTTATTTCTTTGGTTAGATAAGTTCACTGGTGCAGGCAACATCCGAAAGAAAATATCACCTGTTCCTCACGACATATAAGTGACAGAGTCCGCAAGCATCGACCTGTGGTGTATCCAAAGCTTTTACTAGGCGCATTGAAATACCGGTACAGGTCAAACAAAATTCGCCATGTTCCACAGTCTATGGACGATACCGCAAGCAGTAAATCCTGCTTAAAGTCGGGCTGGCGGATAACGCTTTCTCCATACTGACGTCTCTTCTGGTAAATAATACTGCTTTATTACATACATTGATGGCAACTTTATCTATAAATGAAGTGATGCCATTGATGCAGCTCATACTTCTATTTCTGGTCTCAGATGTTAGCCCAGTCCGGCTTCGCGCGAATACAGGGCACTTCGGCATATTAATACGCTGCCAGATCTTATACGACTACTGGGTTCAACTCCTGCTCTTAAGACCAACGTCTTTAGAGATGCCATTATCCGGACTAGCAGAAGAATGAGATCTGACTGCTCTCACGGCTTTGTATGAACTAAAGATCCCGCGTATGGTTGTACCTTATTTTTACAGGCACGTGAATGTTATTCAGGCTTTAAAGGTTCCTTGATATCCTTCTCTCTTCCGTCTCTCTGAACAATAAGAACGCAACCCGGGCCGGATTGTAGCACAACCTGCACAGGCACGAGTCATCATGCGGCCAAAGTTGAGTGAAGCCTGCAGTCCATGATTAGTTGTAAATTGATAAGGGTCGTCGTCTGCTAGCACCACTGAGGGCATATGATGCTGTCCAATCCACGCCCGCCATGCTGCCTGAATTGTGTGATCAGATCATTGATGTGCTGAGGAATGATCCATGCAGACAGTACCTTCGCCCCACTCCTTGTCTGATTGGGAAAGTACGACTCGTGATGCCGTTGTACTGAACACATGCACTCTTCGTAAGAGCGTTCAACCGCCACGCCCGTCCGTTACCGCCTATATCAAACAATTCCGAATAAAATCCATTATGCCAACCATTATGTCACCGTTTTCACGTCCGGCTAGAATCCAACCATAAATATACCGTGATTCTTCCATGTAACATGCCATTGTCTCTTTCAGCACGTGAACGTTTCATGGCTGCCCCCTTAATCTTTCTAAATCCACACTCGAAGCCTAGTTTTGGAAATTCAGGATTAGTTACTGTACACGCATTTCAACTTTATTCAACAATAATATCTTCGAACATATATTCTTTTCGGGTTACATCTTTTACCCCTTTATACAACGTTTCGGTATTTGTTCTGGGTTCCCATCATCAGGTAAAACTGAACAGTAACTGTTAACTCTGGCCGTCACAATGCTTGTGACGTCACGCCATGACGACGCAATACAAGGGAAAATAAATAGGATACAGACGACATGTACAATAGGTTTCAGATACAGAATTATAAGATGTCATTTACTGCAAAATTAATGACCACCAGAACCAGTACATTTCTACAAAAATTTGATTAATTTAGAAACGTACAGAAAGACGTATTTATAAAACGAACGCAGCGCAAGGCAGGCATATTAGAACATGCCTTTGGCGTGACCAGAGTATTGTCTTGTTTTATGTACTATGTATTTGGCGATAATCTCTGGATCCTACTTGCCGTAAGCGGCTTCGGTGCGCCGGATGAAGATATTTAAATCAACTTGCGTTTCCGCCAGTCACTGATGTTTTTTGCGAGGACTCAGTTTCCCAGTCAATTTCATGATCGGGATTATCTCAAAATGTGTTCTGAAACTGCAGATTTCGCATCTGCTCAGCAGACTCAAAAAATGGCCAGCATTGACACCACTTTCTCAGTCTTGGCAAACTCCCTTAAAACTTCGGCTACGTGCAAATGGTAAGGTGCAATCACACTATATCCAACCCTAAAGGCTGCGTGTATAAACTGAAATGACTAAAAGGATATCTACATTGGTGACAGGCAGATTCCGCAGCTACGTAATGCGTGAAAGAACACAAAACTTCAGGTGGACAAAATCAGATCTGAAATCCGCAGTAGCGCTCTTTCAAAGATGACCCAGAAAAAAAAAATTCCTGTTCATCAACATCATCTTCAAACGCCAATCAAGCATCTAATATCTTTTCAAACAGTTTAATGAAGGTTGGATTAACGTGATCCCCCATAACTTAGTTAAATAAATTCTTGTCCCTGTTGTTACCTTTATATACACGGGAGAATAGTTCATCCGGCATTGATTTCGGTACAACATCCCAATTATGAGGTGTTAAACAGGCGACCATACAGACATACCGCAAAATCGATGTGTTCATTAGTAATAGCGGTCTGGTTCCTGCGCTTTATCCAACTTTTAGTGATTTCAATTACAGTTTGAATGTCGGGGATGGCATGTTTATTTTTCTTAATATTGGGTCAGCACTGATACCTGAACTGCCTACCCTTCGACCGTACTGTTTGAGATCCAACGTCAGCATCGAAGTTGTTGCTTTTTGCGTATGGCGAAAGTAGGTCATACATATAATTCGGACCCACAGGTCGCATACTTCCAAAGGAGAGTAAAAACATTTATCTTTATACTGGCGCTGCTCTGTAAAATCTGATGCAACTTCTCTTCTGTTTCTTAACAGTTCTAAAACTCTGGCGCAATATCAACTTAATTAGCTGTGCTTAATTTCAACATATTTCTCTTGTTCCACTTTCATTCCGCTTTTCTCTCACTAAGTTGTTCTCGGAACCTCTGTGAGCCCTATAGTCTGGCGTAAGATTGGTTGTATTCTTGTCTCTTTGTTTCTCCGGATATCTGAAAGTGGCGCTTCTGCCCTTCATCCAGCGGTAATAGTCCAGGTTTGATCCTTTCCAGTAGGGTTTAAGGTATGGTCTGTACTAATACCCGGTATATAGCCGTAGCTGCTGCTGAGTGGACATGCGGATGGTATCCAGATAGTTGCCAAATAATATCCCTGTCAGCAGAGGTCGCACTGTGGAGCATCCTACCTTAACCGTATAGCCACCTTTAGACTCCATACATCTTTACATCTGTCGTGCCGGCCTTTACTCCATCTGGAGAACCATATTTCCATGATTAGGTTCCAGCAGAAATGAATCGATTCATGTTTACCATCATTGGGAATGGCGATCGACACACTATATGGAAATAGCGTCATTGGTGACGGTCTCTAACAGTGATGACTGTATCGATTCTGGAAACCAAGATGTAGTCTACAGCTGAACTCTTCAGTGTTAGACGGACGCGTTTATTTTCGGTATCGTTCACATCCTGGCATGTTGTGGTAACATACGCGATCTGATATATACCTTCTCAATAATAATGAACGTCGTGAATTCGGCTTCATTGAAAATCGTCCGTATTCACATCTCCACAATAATAGCGTTACACCATAAGAGAGAGCCCATCCAGTGCCGAACATGCATTTTACACTACCCTCTCATACGTTTCATAACTCTGGCTCTGAAGAGTGCGATGCACAAACAATAGACAGATCAACACAATGTTCACGTTGTATTGTTGCAGTCTGTCACCAAGGCATCCTACGTACAAGCAGACTTACCGTTTCTTCACCAGTATTGCCACACCTCCTTCCATCCTTTGCCATGCTGCTCGTGAGGACTTTAATGGCTGCTAGCGCAATCGTAACGCCTTCATTTGTTCCAGCAAACAACTAAGTTGTAGGTATATACATTTTGCAGGTGTACATATTGGATTTTGTAGGTATGACGATGCTGTAGATAGATATATCAAATGCTGTAGGTAGCATCGCCGTGGTAGGCATATATTGATTTTGCAGGTATATAACGGATGTTGCAGTGGTGCGGTATATCGGATCTTGTAGGTAATACATCGACGCTGTAGTATTAGCGATCGATCCTGGTGGCATGGCGACATCGGGATGCTGGCAGGCAGGCATACACGATCCTGCAGCTTACTCGAATGCTGTAAGGGTACACGGACAGTTGTAGGTAGGCATGAATTGAATGAATGAATGAACGAATGTGCTCAGATGCTGGCGGGTGCAGGTATGATACGGATGCCGGGTATGGTACCTGGATGTTGTAGCCAGGTAGCGTACCGGATGCGGGTGGTGTACATGTATCTTGCTGTGGTGCGCGTATACCGGATTTTATAGGTACATATCCGATGCCAGGTAGGTATATATCGGATGTTGTAGGTATGTATCGGATGCTGCAGGCAGTGGGTATATATCGATGCCGTGTGGTACGGACCGAATGCCAGGTATATATCGAATACGCGGTATATCCCTGATTCGCGGGTATGCATGGATCGGGATGTGCTGCATACATCGGTAACTCTGGGCAGCGCACGGAAAGCGTGAGGTATGATAACGGATGCATGGCAAAGCATCTCGATGCAGGTATAATGCTATCGGATGTTGAAGGCATGGAATGTTGACATGTTGCAGGCAGATGGCACAAACGAGCGAAACGGTGTTCAATCGCAGTACTCAGACGTTAAAAGTGAGGCATATATTGGATTTGCAGGCATGACTGTATCGCTGGAGCGCTAGGATATATCGTAAACGCCAGGGTGCGTTGCTATCAAAATGTTGTAGTGTGGGTATATATTGGGATTGGTGTGTGGGTATATAACGACAGGTAGGTATATATCGCGATCCGGTGATATGCTACCGGATGTTGTAGGAGGTATATATCGGATTCCCGTAGGTATACATCGGATGTTGTAGGTAGGTGTGCTATACGATCTGCGGTATACTTCGGATGTTGAAGGTAGGTATTAAGCATCGGATGCGTGGGTGGTGAAAGGCGAAATGAAACGAAATGAATGAATGAATGCTTCCAGCTGTTGTGGTGCGCGGCGGCTGGATGTTGCAGGTGGAAATAATCGAATGCCATCCAGGCATGATACCGACGTAAAGTACGTATCCGATGCGTCAGTAAGTATTATTAACGGATCGATAATCGAAATCGTACATCCGATTTGCCGGTACGGATCGGATATTGCAAATATTATGTATCGAACCTGTAGTGAGGTATAATATCGGACGCCGAATCGGATGCCGGTAGGTATACGGACTTGATTTACGATCAGATCTGTAGGCATACATCCGATCATATGATGATCAGATGTTGTATATTGTATTCGACGTTCTTAGGTATATGATCCGGAACGTTGTAGGCGATATCGGATGCCGTGATATCATGATCAAAACGTCATAAGGTATTATATTGAACTCCAGTAGGTATAATAATCTGACGGTATTAGGCATATTATCGAACGTCGTAGGTATATTAATCAAACGCCGGAATATGATCGATCTGGAAATAACGACGTCATTGGTATATTATCGGATCGTCAGAAAGGATATAACAAACGAAACCGAACCAACGAACAAAGCCCAGACGGTCGAAGTAGGTATATATTGACGTCATATATCGATATCCGACGGCATATTATCGGATTCAGGTGCGGATCGACGTTGGTACGCATGAATCGGAACCCGGTGGCAGATACGAATCGGATGTCATAATAATCGGATGTCGTAGGTAAGCAGGACCGATGCGTCGTACGCATATCAGATCTGTAGGTATGATCGATGTCGTAAAATATCGGATCTTTGTACGGCTATCAGACGTCGTATATAATCAGATTCGGTATCGACGTTGTAGGTATATAATCGGACGTTGTAGGTAGGTATGGATCCGATCCCGCGTCATATCAGATTGTAGGTAGGCATATATCCTGCGGTATGCATCCGATCTTTGCAGGTATATATCGGAAGCCAGGTGGCATATATCCGATTTCCGCGAAGTATATAATCGTAGCTGTGGTATTTACATCCGATCTTTGTGGCAGGCATATATCCGAAGCCATAACCGACTTTGCAGTATATCGGAAGTTGTAGACATCCGATTTTAGGCATGCGCTACATCAGAAGTCAGAGGCATAACATCGGACGTTGTAGATAGGTATATATCGAACGTCGGTATATCAAACGTTGAATGTAGGTATACATTGACTTTGTAGGCACATAACGGACGCGAAGGTAGGTATATCGACGTTGTAGATATAATAAATGAACGAATGAACATGAATGTCCGATGTAGGTAGGTATATTGATGCGTAGTCATATCCGACGCAGTATTACGGCACGGATTTGTAGGTGAAAGGATCGGATGTTGTATATACTGTGAATTGCGGTAGATACGTACCGGATGTTGTAGGTATTATATCGGATGTTGCAGGGTAAGTACGGATCGACGCCGTACGTACCGTGATTTTGCAGGTAGGCATATATCGCACGTTGTAGGTACATAATCGGATCTTTGTAGGTGCGTGCCGGGCCGATGTTGTATGCATACCGATTTTGTAGGTAGGTATATATCCGATGTTGCAGGTATATATCCACGTTGTAGGGTGGTACGTGATCCGATCTTGGCGCATACATCAGATTTTGCAGGTGGTATATCCCATGCAGGTATGCATCTGATTTTGTGGCAGGCATATATCGGAAGCTGCGGTATATATCTGATTTTAGGCATGTATATATCGTGAAGCTGTAGGTTTATATCTCGATCTGCAGGGTAGGTATATGAATTTGCAGGCATATATCTGATCTTTGGTATATATCGAGTTGCAGGCATATATCCACTTTTTAGGCATGCATATATCAGAAGCGGTGCGTTTGTTTCTGGATTTTGCAGGCAGGTATGCCATCCCAGCCAGGAGCATATCCGATCTTTGTAGGCAGGCATTACATCAAACGTTATCGGTATATCGGATATTGCAGGTATACACGTGATGCGCGGTGCATACATCAACTATTGCAGGTAGGCATATTATCGGAATTTGTAGGCACATTGACGTTTGTAGGTGGGCATATCGGAATACGTAGGTATATATATGAAATATTGCAGGCAGGTATATATTGGTGGTATATATCAACATTGTAGGCAGGTATATATCGGATGTTATAGGCAGGCGCATCGGAATTGTATGTATTGGAAGCGGATGTTGTAGGTCGATATACGATACAGGAAGGTATATATCGACGTTGTAGGTATATATCAGATCTTTGTGGTGGCAGGTATATATATCACGTTGCAGGCATGGACGGAAATGGTACATATCATGCCGTAGCGATACGCCCGATTGTAGGTAGATATATATCCGATGTTGTAGGGCGGTATATCGGATGTTGCAGGTGTATACCGGATGCTGTGGTAGATATATGGACGGATGTTGTGGTGTATACAGCGATGCCGCAGGTGGTAGGTATATATCCATGTTCTGGTGGAAAGTATATATCAGATGTTGTAGGTATATATCGAATGTTGTGGCGGCACCTGATTTTGTATGGTGGCATATATCTGATGCTGGAGACGACGGTAGGTAGTAATATATCGGAAGTTGCAGGTATATATCCGATTTCGTGGCAGGCATATTAATTTGCTGTCGTACATATCGATGCCGGTATATATTGGATGTTGTATGCATATATCCAGATGTTGTAGGCAGGTGATTTATCAGATGCCAATGAGATTTCTGGATGCCAGCGACGGCATATCCACGTTGGTAAAGAGCATCTACGTTGTGCGTATATATCTTCGATTTGCCGTAGGTATATAGGATGTTGCATATATCGTATGTTGAAAATATATCGTTTCGTGGTTTATTTCCACGATGCCAGCGTGTGGAGCAATCAGACTACAAATGTATAATTAACTGATTGCAAGAGTGTATGAGTTTTCTTTTAAGGGCGATGGCATTGAAAGACTTGCCGATTACAGAAGTACCCATGTTCAGGTTTCACCGCAAATGTTGAAACAATCTGACACGGACGCATCATCAGGAATGAGCTGAACCGCCGAGTAGTGGAGCCTCTGTTGAAGCATGACCGTTCAGTCCCCGGCAGCCCAGGTCGTCGTAATGGCCGCTGGAATGAATGGGTGGTCGGTTGTGACTGAAAGTGCTCAATTGTACTCCTATAACTGATTGTTCTTCATATCATCAATCACGAATACGGCACACACACGCATCACGCACACGGCCGACGCACACGCACACATCCCCATAATGAATGTGTACTAAGAAAGCCTTCTTCAGGACAATAAAAGTTCAAAATATATTACTTGTAGAAGATCATAATTAATTCATTGCCACCAATTTTAATTAATTGAACAGCGCCAAAGAAACTTACCGCTGAGCGTATGTGTGTAAGCGCGCGCGTGTGTGTGCGTGACCGGTTGCATTGTATATGCTGTGGCTTTGATTGCTACAGAAATCGCCAGCTCACCGCTATATAACTTGATTTCAGCCAATATTCAATAGTTTCCACCCCCGTTAACTTAGGTAAAAAGTAAATGTTTAACATGTACCGAACTTCGTACAACGACAAACTGAACTGAAAGTAGGTACAAAGAGATCTCTATCAGAAACGTCGTACTCACGAAATGAAAGAAGTTAAGTGACAGACAGACAAAAGATTGCATTTGTAATGAATAATAATATGCGTAATAATATATCAGCTGATTTTGAATTCACGAGCGGTATAAACTTATGAGGACTAGTGCTGGTATAATAATAACATGGTAAATATTTTCGTATGTACAACATTAAGTCTGTTTGGAGTTGGTAAAACAACGATATTTGATTGTATTAATGCTTGTTCAGTTCTTGAAGATATCTCTACTAGACGAGTGCGTGGTTGGCCTTTAAACATGAAGATATCCGAGACGTCATTCAAGGTTTTCAGCGAAAAAGTGGAAAATCCTAACTGTGCCGGGAGCAATATACGGCTGCCACTTTGCCATAATTGGTCCAACACAAGAGTCTACCAGGGACTACCTGAATAGCAAGGGGCGACACTCACTGATACTTCAAAGGGACTATGTGATTACAAATATGTGTTCAGGTGACCTGGTCGTGTCCTCGACGCAAGATTGTTTTCAAAGGTTTTCTTTGTCGAGGTTTAAGAATCATCTTAATTTCCACAGTGGTCAAGGAAGATTATGCTCACCGACAAGGAGAAAACCTTCCTCAGTAGTTAACCTCGGAGATCTTACATCCTAAGATCATGGCTCCTCAAACCTTATTCTCACAGAGATATGCTTTCAGATAGAACTTATCAGGTCGTGTTAGAATACAGTTTACCTGTACCGCTTCCGGTGTACTTTTGCATGATGTTTGTGGGACATGCATAACCAGATATGACGATGAGTAGGATGAGCAACAGGATGAGCACCAGGATGAGCACCAGGATGTGAGGAGGAAACTAGGGATCATGACGACCCGGTTGACGATGCTGCATCTTGTCGATCGTAGGTCACCAGGCCCATCAAGATGTCTTGCGGGCCTTAGCAGTGAACATGATATAGTTTCATCTCTGAAAGAACCTTAGAATTGTATGCCAGTAGGAAACGTGTACTACAAAAATAACGTGAAGAGACGCATGTTCATAAACATGTTTGTACAGAAAGTGCGTTGTTAGTTGCTTCTGACAAAATAAAAGTAAAAACAACTATCAGCTACACATGAGCGGTAATCAAGCACACCCACTTTTTAGGCGAACATGTGATCCATTGCTTTTGAGATACTGTGTGAAGCACGTGCGTTTACATTCCAGTGATAGGGTATGATGTTCCGTTGGGACCATTATTTCAAGAATTGCTCTTGGATTCAGCTAAACCATTGGTCATGTATATATATATTTGCTCATTGTTATATATATAATTCCTCCATTCATTTTCTTATATTCAACTTAAGCCATTTCTGTAAGTTAACAACTTGTCTGCTGACTTATTATCTAATGGACCATAAAGTGGTAATCGCTGAATTGACGTTACAAGGTTAACAATCTCATTCCAGTTACTTATCAACATAAGAAGTCTAGGTATGGCTCCCCATTGATTTATCAGATACCGCTGTCATATTTATATATTAACTCCTGAGTTTAATAACAACACGCTAGAATCATATCTCTGACAATATCGTCATGGTGACAGCGTTGACAATAAAGGATAGCATGTTACCAAATTTATTCTCACAAAATGGGTACATGACAAAAATGGTGTGTAAAATTAGCTCACGTAAACATGTAAGCAGGTTAGCAGAACGTGCAACTTTAGTTGCCTGTCTTGTGAAGAGCAATCCTGCCCCTGTATCAAGAGAGAATGCTTGATACAATGGAGAACCACCGGTGTAGGTCTCCTCCAGGTGTAACAATCAATGGGCTCAATGTGTTTCACGTGCCACTGGCTGGTTACGAGACGTTATCGTGTCAAGCTGTTATTGGGAGATGATCAGAGTCTGTTTTGTCAGGATTTTTGAAGTTCTTACAGTTCTCATAGATGCCGGTTGACACTACGCAGTAATCCACTACACTATTCCGTTGGCAAACCTATGAACGTAAAGTTCTCCATTGTTGTCCCACCCGATCTCTTAGTAAGAACGGGCGGTGGGGTAGGCTAGTGGTTAAAGCGTTGGCTCGTCGTGCCGAAGACCTGGGTTCGAATCCCCACATGGGTACAATGTGTGAGCCCCATTTCCTGGTGTCCCCCCGCCGTGATGTTGCTAGAATATTGCTAAAAGCGGCGTAAAACCAAACTCAGTCAGTCAGTCTTAGTAAGAACATGCATTTTCAGAGTTTCAGCGCATACGAAACATCTTCGTCCCCTGTGTGTTGACAAATTGATCTTTAGAGCTTCTCAATATATTAAGTGTACCGCTGCCGTTATCTATCTCTTCAACAGGAAGATAATTTGCATCATCGTTTTCAATAAAACAATGCTCCTTGCCAATACGAGCATTCAGATCCCCTAAAATAGTGAATGTAGCTATGCAGGAAAGTCTATATTCAGTGTCATTAATCTGAACTCCAAAAGTCCAATGCATGTATGCCAGTTGAGTCCTGTGAGTTTGCTGTCGTGATGGTGGCATCCTCCACATACACAAACCCAGAATGTACTGTTGTGAAGGTAGGTTTGTCTGGAGAAAACACAGTCTGTCCATTCACTGTGGAGACGAGTGAAGAGCGACGCCAGTGACTTCCTGACGTAGACTGCTTTCCGCCAATTTACCTACCCGTAAGGTGTGCGCTTGTGCCGGACACACTGGTGACATGTGCGATCTGGGAATGCATGTTCAAAATCTGCAGTGGTATTTTTCGCCCAGGTTTTTTATTAATGCAAATACATCAAAATTATTAAAGAAAGCTTAAATTTTGACTTTTTGAATTATACAATCCATTAATATTCCAAGACAGAATTGATATAGTGAATGAAGTTGTGGTTGATTAATTATAAAATTGTTAACTAGATCGTTAGATCGTTTTTCGAGATTCAGTGGGCAGAGCGTCTGCCAGTAGAATGAACGGTCGGTGATTTCATCTCCAGCGACACCATAGCAAAACACTTGAAATGATGTTGCTTGTATGTTATCAAGTCTGCATCTCAAACGTCATTGGTTGTACTCCTCGTGCTTATCATATAGGTAGTTTTATTTCTTAAGCGAAACAACCACGGTAGCCGTAAGAAACAACACATCTCTTCATAGATGAACATCCCAGTTCTCTTCACAGTTCTTTCAAGACCAGTTCCCTCACCCTGCTGCACTTGTAGGACTTTCTGGATCCTCATCAAGACCTGGTTTGAAATAGTGGGAAGCCACACAGAGGACGAATGGCAACAGATTCCAAGTGATGTCACCCTGGCGGCGGACGAGTTTGTAGGGGTGGCCAGTAGCTTTTAATATCATGATGGTCATATTTGCCACAGCAAATGTTTGGAATTGCGAATAAACTCCAGTTTGATCATGTCTATGTACTGTGACATTTTGACACCCCATGTTCCTTGATGCGTACTTTTTTAAAAGTGCTAAGAAAATATATTCCCACATACAACATCCATTACATTTGACTACTTTCTAAATGACAATGTGTATTCATAGCTTTCGGTCGTGGGAACCGTACCAATTTACACCAAATACGTGATCTAGAATACAACTGCCGACTTCCATTATGTGGAAGCCGCACCTGGTCAGATGGGTGACTCTGTGTGCTGGCGATTCGGTGCCTGATTCTAAAAGTGTGGGTCGAATCCCGGATGGGAATCCGTGCATAACTGACAAAGTGTTTTAGTTCACATATAGCATGTTACATTTTTCTTTCTAAATGTCATTTGTGTATTCACAACGAAGATCATGTTTTTGGCACGTGATCCTTTGTATGGGTGTATACTGTACATTATTCAGAAAGTGTAATCCTAAACATAACATGTCAGATAGTGTATTTTGTCACTACCTTGTCAGATGTAGTGTAAGTGAGTATTCAACTGTTTAAAATGTTTAGTAATATGTTTTGTACATCGATACCTTTGGTGAGATTTGGCCTACAAATTGCTAACATCTGAAGGTGGTGTAAATCCAGCTAAGGCCCATGCAGGAAGCAAATGTACTGTAAGTCCCCATGGACCCTAGTATAGTGACCTACATCCAGTTGCTGGTGATCTCCAGCCCTTTTGTTTATATTGTAGTGTCAGTTAGGTTTATTTAATTTAACAATTACATGATATGTTTTATAATTCAATTGCGTTCATTATGAATTCGTAACTTTTTAAAGAAATCACAATATGGCTGAAATATTGCAAAATGTGACTATAAATCGTAATTTACTCACTCACTAATTACAGTTTACCGATTGTAATTCACTGTGAATACTTCATATGGTCGTTCGTGGTTGAACCTGTTTGTATTCTTAAGAATTCATATGATATAATTTCTCAAGATTGCAATGTGTTCCTTATTGAACATGATCATAGCCTTTACAGGCCTCAATCAAATGTGTTAGTAACTGAATATCTGCATTGTTCATGTGAAGACTTGTGGTCTCCGATTAACAAACAGAAACATCAAATGTTATTTAAATGACATTATTTATCACATTGTCCCAGGTAATTGATATGTTTTTAGCAGGTCAAACAAAATATGAAATATCTTCTGCAGCATCCCATTGCAAGTGGGAGAAGCTGCTGTAAAATCCTCCCTTTGGTTGAAATTCGTTTTCAGAAACAAATACTTAAGCATTGTGTTTCTTTTAATGTGAAGTAATGAATTAAACGAATAGTATCAAGGATGATTATTCATGCAATCCAAAAGTTATTCAACTGGAAATATGTCACAACACCTACTATTTAGTGAGTGAGTGAGTTAAAATTAATTTAACGTCACCTCGGCAATATTTCAGCCATATAGTGACGAGAAAAGCTTTACATACACAATAAATATACGTTGGTTAATAATCAGTCATCGAAGGGACTATTAAATATCCTAGAGTATCACAGATGGTGCTTAAAACTAGCTAGTAAATGTAAAAAAATATTTTATTTATGAAGACAACACAATATAAAATCGGCTATATATCGCCAACAACTGAAGGTAGATCACCAGACTAGGGACCATGAGGACTTACAGTGACTTTGCTACCTACATGGACCCTAGTTGGATTTACGTCATCCCCTCAGCCGCTGGCGATTGGAAGGAACCGAAAACCTACCATTTAGTATGACTGAAGATAATATATATATAGAGAGAAAAGATGACTAGTTTTAAAGACATGACTATCATTTTAAGAAGTATTAAAGCATAAAAACCTTACTTCGTCGCCCGTGATGTAAACATGGACCATACTATCTTTGTAGCCCTAGGTATCTCCGTCTTTTCACAATTATATCGCCATCGTGCCGCTCTCTCGTTATTGTGTACCCTCGAAATATGTCTGGTCATCTTCATTTCATCATATTGACACCCTCGGTTCATCACTCTTGTCGCCATCTTTTATCTGGCCTCTTTCGTATCATCTTGTCTTCATCATTTCACATCGTGTCGGCATTTTCTCATCGTCGTGTCACCTTCATATCTAACAATGTCAGCATTGTCACTCTTTTATCAGCATCATGTAACATGATATTGGCATTGTGTCACTACTTGTCACATGTTGTCAGCATTGTGTCACTACCTTGTCACATATTGTCGGATTGTACCACTACCTTGTCACATCTTGTCAGCATTGTGTCACTACCTTGTCACATGTTGTCAGCATAGTGTCACTTTCTTGTCACATGTTGTCAGCATTATATCACTGTCTGATTGTCAGCATTTGTGTCACTACCTTGTCACATGTTGTCAGCATTGTGTCACTATCTTGTCACATGTCAGCATTGTGTCACTATCTTGTTGTCAGCATTGTGTCACAATCTTGCTGTCAGCATTGAGTCACTATCTTGTCATCAGCATTGTGTCACTATCGTGTTGTCAGCAATGTGTCACTATCCTGTCACATGTTGTCAGCATTGTGTCACTACCTTGTCACATGTTGTCAGCAATGTGTCGCTATCTTGTCATATGTTGTCAGCATTGAGTCCATACCTTTCACATGTTGTCAGCATTGTGTTACTACCATGTCACATGTTGTCAGCAATATGTCACTACCTTGTCACATGTTGTCAGCAATGTGTCGCTATCTTGTCACATGTTCTCAAGAATGTGTCAATATCTTGTCATATGTTGTCAGCATTGAGTCACTATCTTGTCATATGTTGTCAGCATTGAGTCATTACCTTTCACATGTTGTCAACATTGTGTCACTACCTTGTCATATGTTGTCAGCAATGTGACGCTTTCTGGCCACATGTTGTCAGCATTGTGTCACGACCTTGTCACATGTTGTCAGCAATGTGTCACTATCTTGTCACATGTTGTCAGCATCGAGTCACTAACTTTTCACATGTTGTCAGCAATGTGTCGCTATCTTGTCATATGTTGTCAGCATTTGAGTCCCTACCTTTTCACATGTTGTCAGCATTGTGTGTCACTACCTTGTCACATGTTCGTCAGCAATGTGTCGCTATCTTGTCACATGTTATCAGCATTGTGTCACCACCTTGTCACATGTTGTCAGCAATGTGTCAATATCTTGTCATATGTTGTCAGCATTGAGTCACTACCTTTTGACATGTTGTCGGCATTCAGTCACTACCTTGTCACATGTTGTCAGCAATGTGTCACTATCTTGTCATATGTTGTCAGCATTCAGTCACTACCTTGTCAAGCGTTATCAGCATTGTGTCACTACCTTGTCACATGTTGTCAGCATTGAGTCACTACCTTTTCACATGTTGTAGGCATTGTGTCACTACCTTGTCATATGTTGTCAGCATTGTGTCACTACCTCGTCACATGTTGTCAGCATTTGTCACTACCTTGTCACATGTTGTCAGCATTGTGTCACTACCTTGTCACATGTTGTCAGCATTGTGTCACTATCTTGTTTTCAGCATTGTATCACTATCTTGTTGTAGGCATTGTGTCACTACCTTGTCACATGTTGTCAGCATTGTGTCACTACCTTGTCACATGTTGTCAGCATTGTGTCACTACTGCTTGTCACGTGTTGTCAGCATTGTGTCACTATCTTGTTTTCAGCATTGTATCACTATCTTGTTGTCAGCATTGTGTCAGTCACTTTCTTGTTGTCAGCATTGTGTCACTTTCTTTGTGACATGTTGTCAGCATTGTTTCAATACCTTGTCAGATGTTGTCGGCATTGTGTCACTACCTTGTCACATGTCAGCAATGTGTCACATCTTGTTACATGTTGTCAACATCGTGTTACATCTGGTTACATGTTGTCAACATTGTGTCACGATATTATAATATGTTATCAGCATTGTGTCACTCTCTCTTGTAACATGATGTCAACATTGTGTCACTATGTTGTCAAATGTTAGCATTGTGTCACTATCTTGTCAGAAGTTGTCACCATCGTGACAATGACACTGTCTTGTCATCATCATGACAACATTCTGCCATTGTGCCACCATCTTGAATGGCTTTCCTTGTTTAGAGATGTCAGTGCTCAATATATTTGGTTTTCTTACCCATATGGTGAAACATCAAATATATCATATGTGCACATGTGCATATCTCACTTTTGCCCAGCAAACATTGTTTTGGTATTTCGTCGTCTGTGACGTCATTAAACAACTGAACGTGACGTCATGGTACAACTGAACGTGACGTCAATGAAGAGGGCCGTGACACTTGTTTTACCGTGCTTTACTGCACAGATGTACATGAATAAAATGGATAGTAAGAGATTATTACTCGAGCAAGTGTGTCATACGACTTATACCGAAACGAGTGTGAAATTTTGTAATACATAACTTGATTATATGTCCTATGACACACTTGCTCGTGTAATAATCTCTATTTATTCAGTGTTCAGTTTTACTTCCACACATTTCCCCGAAAATAGATAACCATTGTTCATTCAGAAATACCCACTTGAGCAAGTATTTTCAAGAAATTGAAATCCCACGTTCAATATTTTCACGACTGAGGGCCGAATAATATGTTCAACGTCCAACAAATGCAAGACAATCAGATTCATACAGTTGGTCGTGGCCATGATGGGCCGATAGTGCAAAGCGAAGTTTATGTTTCATTGTGGATATAGGTTCTAACAGTGAAAGGCCACGGACCACATGAATACCTACAGAGTTCTGACCTCTGTGTTTATAAATAAACTTTCAGTGTTTTGTTCTCACTTATGGTTGCAAATGAAAAGAAAACTCATCTGAAGGGACCAGCTTCAAAACAATGGTGACATAATGCAATAAATATCAAACAGCAATTCAAAAACGAGCTGTACGTGATATATTAAACTTGATCAACCTTGCTACTGTCAAATCAGTTTAGATAATAAACAGCAAATCAAACATGTTTACTTTATTGGTAACAGTTTAGCCAAAAAATAATAACTTTTATCAAGAACAAATATGTACTTAAATATTTAAAAAAAGCACGAATTCGTTAAATCTAAAACACATCATCAAAGTGACAATACCCGTGAAGATCCGGGGTAGAATATGTAAGAGGCGACTAACGGGATCGGGTGGTCAGGCTCGCTGACTTGGTTGCCACATGTCATCGGTTCCCAATTTCGCAGATCGATGCTCATGCTGTTGATCACTGGATTGTCTGGACTCGATTATTTACAGACCGCCGCCATATAGCTGGAATATTGCTGAGTGCGGCGTAAAACTAAACTCACTCAATCACTCAAAGTGACAAGCTACATTTAACATCATCTAATCCTGTTTAACATCACCATTTTACAGTTTACCGATTGAGTGAGTGAGTGAGTCAACTCAAGTTTCCACCCAGTACTCAGTTTAACATTACAGTATAATTTATATTGAAAACACTCGCTATACAATATCATTTATAATTGTCTGGTAAACATCGCTGAAAGGTGAGGGCTATAGGCTCTATTTCACTGGCACAAGACCGCAGTTGTCATGAAATGATGTCTTGTATTTATGTGTAAAGTCACCAATGAAGCCTGTCCGTTTTCACCCAATAATCACAAACATATACATTGACTCTGTTGCTTGTGTACACATTGTCAGGTAAATTGGGAAGAAAATCGAAAGTGGAGAGTCTGACATCAATCAAGAATTTTTTTTTTTCTGTGGATATTGATCATCATTCAAATTGGTTTAGGTCTTTGGAGTGGATTTGTTTTTAAAAGATGGATTCAAGAAACTAGTCGCTAAAATATTGAGGTGCCATGATCATAAACTCCTCTCTTATAGATAGCTGTTATGTCTTGATATACGGCTCCAATGGTTTGTGACGCTGCTTATTACATAAACAGATAAGAAAGAATTACATATTTATAACGCTTTAGTGAGAGTCAGTTTGACAAGCAAACGCGCGACATGCTGGTCGATTTCACAACATTGTAGGTTCAAAGATGGCATGTTGCAACTGAACAGAAAACCAGTCAACCAAAGCATGCCTTTGAACATGGGTTCTGTGTCATACTGGAGACTAGACTGGTGTCTTTCACTAGATCGCTCTTGATGTCGAAATAATTCCAAATAACTACATCTAGAACAAGTGTGATCAGTACGTCAACATACATATTACAAAGGGAGGCAAGTACTGAGGGTCATACTATCAAGACTAAGAGAACAACACTGAACAAGGTTAACCTTTTATGCCGCATATTACAAACCCTAAAAGCGTTTCTTTAATACATTTTATATGTACCTTAACGGCGTATCAATAACTTTAACTTTGTAATTAACTAGGTTTACGAATCCATCCACACAAAATGTGGACATGTGAAAAATATGTAAACCAACAGGTTTGTCATCTCACCGACCTGGAGCTGAGTAAAGTATGATTATATAACATAATTTACTGTCGTCATGTGAACAATATGTAAACCAACAGGTTTGACATCTCACCGACCTGGAACTGAGTAAAGTATGATTATATAACATAATTTACTGTCGTCATAATGAACAATATGTAAACCAACAGGTTTGACATCTCACCGACCTGGAACTGAGTAAAGTATGATTATATAACATAATTTACTGTCGTCATCAATATACTTATATAAATTCAAGTACTATCATTAATCCCTGTTGAAAACCTATCTTGAAAAACCTCCAGGGTAACGGGATCAGGTTGTCAGGTTCATTCCAGCGATTTCAATAGTGTGTTGTCATTGGTTTTTCTGGTCCAGACTCCGTTATATATATACCCCGGCTCTCATATAGCTTGCAAATTGCTTATTACATCGTTTAAACAGACTACAAAACTGATTATGTACGTTGATTTCGAAAGCAAGGAGTGCCCTGAATATCCCCAATGCCACAGTTTGTTTGGTTTTTTGGTTTTGTCTTGTCTAACGCCGCACTCATCAATATTCCAGTCGTATAGCAGTGGTCTGTAAATAATCGATTATGGAACAGACAACCCAGTGATCAACAGCGTAAGAATCGATACGAGCAACTGGGATACGATGCAATGCCACAGTGTGCCATGATTTTGCCTTCGACTATCAATCAGCATTGTGGATTGCTGTTTACATTCAGCTTTTCTACCTATACGAGTATGTGCAAAGTCAAGCAACATGTTTTATCCTGGAGTCAAAGTGAGCAAGTTGTTTTACTGTCGACCACAGCAGAACATAGCTGTGATAGTTTTAAATTTCAATGTGATAAAGTTTGATAGAAGCCTGCTGTATACTGAGTTGAACGATTACATACAGAAGATGATGTAGGTTCTTATCGTCAAGGTAGTGTGGAGACACTGTTTGCATATTTCAGTTTACCGTTTTCCAATATTACATAAGATGTGACTACCTATAGGGGTATGTGTATAGTCAAGCAATATGTCTTAAGTCTCTAAATAATACAATTTGGAGAGAAAACAAACCGAATAATCAGTGTAGACGGACACTACATCAACAAAGGTTGATACATGTAAATACATGGGGACCATGGGAAAGACTGATTCATCTTGAAATCAAACTTGTTTTACAGTCAAAGTAGCAAATTGTTTACTGTCAACCTCAACGAAACATACTTGTGATAGTGAGTGCGTTAAACTTAAATGTGATAAAGTTTGCTAGAAGTCCAAGAATTATCGGCAAGCTAGTGTGAAGACAATGTTTTCACATTTCAAATAGCTGTTTTCCAGCGTTACATCAAAGCTGTGATAGTGTGTTAAAAATCAAATGTGTTAAAGTTTGATAGAAATATGCTGTCCATGAGGTGAGGTAAAATTGGGTTTAACGTCGTACTTGAGAATATTTCGCTCATATGACGACCTGCATGCGTGTGTGTGTGTATCGTGCGGCTGCTTGTACTAGCCCATACTTAAGCTGGTTTTATAATGTTAGCCCACTGAGATACCATCACGTGATGTTCACATCGAAGTTTTCTTCATATCCACGTGTTTGCATTGGCCTCAAGAATTGAAAAAAACACTTTTAAACCACAGTTCTAACGGTACTTGAAATGCCACGATTGTCAATTGTGTAACGTGAACGTGCCGTTGGCATGTTGCAAGCAGAAAAATCAGTTATTGTCGCCGCAAGAGCAATGGGATGCAGCCGTTGTACTGTGTATGACTTGCGAGGTCGTCTACAACAAACTGGCACCACTTCTGATCGCCCAAGGTCGGGTCGTCCACGTGTGACGTCACGAGCAGAAGACCGTCAAATCGTCCTACGTCACCTACGTGACAGATTTCTGCCGGCTACACGAACCAGGGCTGAGATGTGTAGAGGTCGACTGTCCTCACAGACTATTCTGAAATCGGTTGTGGGCTGCCAATCTCTATTCTCGACGTCCATATCGTGGGCCAATATTGACGCCGTTTCATCAACGTCAACGTCTGCTGTGGGCCCAACGTCACCTCCGATGGACCCAGAGAGACTGGAATCGAGTCGTCTTTAGCGATGAATCCAGGTTTACCCTCAGATTCGCGGACGACAGACATAGAGTCTGGAGACGACGTCGTGAACGGTATGTTGTGTCCAGGAAGTCGACAGATTCGGGGGCGGAAGTTGCATGGTGTGGGGACTTTCTGTGGGAACAACCATTCCCGACTTCTGGTCATCCGTGGAAACCTCACAGCTGCTGCTTACCGCGACCAGGTGCTCACACCTGAACTCGTTCCTTTCATGGCGGCTCATGGCCCAGGTCTACAGTTCCAGCATGATAATGCTCGGCCGCATACCGCGATGTTGACACGAAATTTCCTTCAAAACGCTGGAATCAACGTCATGGACTGGCCATCGAGGTCCCCTGACCTTAATCCAATAGAGCAGGTTTGGGATGCACTTGGGAGAAGGCTTCGTGGTCTTAGGAACCAACCTCAGAATTTGCAGGAACTTGGCGCAGAATCCACAACCACGTGTTCACAAGCATCAGGCAGTCGATGAGGAGACGGTGTTTGGCAGTGGTGAATGGGCGGGGCGGCCATACACGATATTGAACTGAGAAATTTCGCATTTTTATTCTTGTGACTTGACATTCTGTATACCCATGTTTTGGAACGGCGGTGTAGCCTAGTGGAACTGATTATGGCACTGTCAGTGTATCGAGTACATCACACAGCTCTCAGCAATGAAATTATAACAATTTCACCATCTTACTATCTCTTGTTCTTTTATAGTGCCCTGAAGAAAGAATGTGAAGTGTTTTTTACTCAGTATATATAACAGAAAACTATATGCATTATATTTTGCTTTTATTCACCTCTAAATCAATATCATAATAGGAAGGCAACAACAATGATAACATAGCCATGTCAAAGTTTTAGGTTGTACTTCTACAATTTGTATCTATGTATAATGTTGTACATATAGAATGACTGTTTGAAGCAGAATGAAGGATTATTTCTGGCAGTAGTTAATTATTGAATAAGCACGGGAAGATGTTATCATTACTCAATGGTTGGCGGTGAAAGTATTAGATAAGATGATCTATTAATTCTTTTACTAACATGTTTTCTCACTCTAACGTCAGTCAGTACACAGGGAGTAGCAGAGCGATTGGATATCTTGACCTGACTCATGGTGGCGGTTAACTCCCCAATTGACAGACACCCATTTGACACACACCCAATTGACAGACACTGAACTAGAAGGTTAATTAGGGTGACACCTACGGGTATAATTGAATAGTCCACTGTCTAGTGAGGAGAGTAGGCTGAGCCAGAAACAGGCTACAGAGAAGTTTGATTGTGTGCAAATAGAACTTTGTTGTGATTAAATGAAAAAAGATTTTCTTCTCAAAACTGTTTTTACTATCAATTACTATCGAATATAAAACAGGTTTGTCACTGAGAGGTTTGATTGTGTTTATTGATAGAAAAGCCCGCTCACAATAATAGGATATGTACAACAGAAGTTAACTGAGAAAGCGTTTTGTAGGAGAGATATAGATATGTACATATTTGAAAACTTTCTGATTTTCAGTAAATGAGACACTTGCATTGCCATATAAGATAAGATTAATACCAGTCAGTGTTCTAAATTTAACAATACCTTCTAAAGATTGTAACAGTTTATGTCTTTGAATAGTATACAATGGACATTCAAGGAAGTAATGAAAAACATTCTCACAATCATGGCCTACATTGACATGATGCATCATATTTAAAATATAAATCATCATTATATCATAATTAAGTGTACTCGTCATATATCTTAATCTTGTGTGCCAAACATTTAACTTCTTTATTCCATATGAATAAAATTTAGGTTCACATTTGCCTTCACGTGGACATAAGATTTAAATGATACAATTGCAACAGACTTGTGACACAAATTTAAATTAATCAAATTTAAAAGATTTTAAACTACAGTTGACAATACAATATAAAAACAGCATATAGATTGCCAACAACTGAAGATATGTCACCATAAAAGGAACCATGGCGGAACTACAAGAACAAAAGTTGAAACTAGTTAAAACAGACTTCTTTACTAACATTTGATTTACTAGTAATTAAATAATCTACTGATCCGCTCGTCAATATAAAAAAATCTAATCAATCCATTTTTAAAAGCTTATCTGCAATGAAGTAGTGTTGGGAATTGCTTGAAATCTCACAATTGATGATTGGTTTAATACCAACGACCAATCATCGAAAAAATTAGTTCGCATCATTTTTTAGATTTTCCTATTCAGGTTGTAGTTGCAGATAAGTATAAAGAAAAACATTTGGTTCTCTGTTGTAGTTTTTGAAACTGCACAAATTACATTTGCAAATTTCACATCCAGTGTAAAATGATTCAGTTCCAGTGTAACATAAACTTCCCAGATTCTTCAAGAAATATTCAGTCATGACTTTTCAGGAAGTGAAGAGAGTTTTCTTAGAAATAAACACGTTTTCAGGCCCTGACAGCGTCCTACATATGTTCTATCATCAAGTATTTCAAACTCTGTTACAGCGGTTCCAAAATCGTTTGTGTTCGATTATGAGAAAATGTGATCGATTGCTTGGTCGTTTGGCCACTGCTACCAATCTTCGATTATTTCAGTTAATCGGACCACCACTACAATGAAGTATATCTCTATTATTTAGAATATATATATAATCATATAATCTCCTTTGATCTTGGTGCAACTATGTTGGCCGTTTTCTCTAGGCACAGAGGCCGTTTTCTCTAGGTTCGGAGGCCGTTCTCTCCAGCGTGATGGTGGTTTTCTCGATTTGTTGGGGGTCCGTTTTCTCCTTATCCCGACCCAGTAATTAACGGCATGAGTATCGATCTATCCAAATGGTATACAATGACATGTGTCAACCAACTCAGGCTATCTGGCCACCCAGTCCCGTTAGCCGCCTCAAGATTACAACAAGCATGGATTGCCGAAGGCCACTTCTAACTCTGATCTGCCCATGATAACGTGCTAAGGTCAAATACTTAACTTCCAAAGGAGAGGAAGGGCTTGAGACAGAGCTTGAGAATAAGTGATTATGCTTTGGGACTGACTTGAACTTAAAAAACAAAAACGTTGAATCGATGGTTTACTCACGGTAGGGCTTTGTCCCTTCCCCTTGTATATCGATATGTCCAATTCCGATCCGTAAACCTACGGTGTCAGTAGATCTCCTTGTGACACGGACAAAGCGGACGGGGAACGTGGCGTTGCAGGTGAAGGTGAAGTTTTCCCCAGCAGCAACAGAGATGGACACTGCTCCACACCACACAACCTGGACGTCAGAGCAGAGGCTGACATCCTTGTCCATCACTTCCACGTTGGCATTGTTCGTGTTTGCATCTGTTCTCAAAGTTATGTCCAAGATTGATTGATTGTTGATTAACGCCGCACTCCAGCCATATGGCGGCGGTCTGTAAATAATCGACTCTGGACCAGTCAATCCAGTAATCAATAGCATTAACATCGATCTACTCAATTGGGATACGATGACATGTGTCGGCAAGTCAGCGGGCCTGACCATTCGATCCCGCAAGTCGTCTCTCAAGACCAGCATGGATTACTGAAGAGTGAAGACCAATTCTAGCCTGGATCTTCACGGGTAGATGTCCAAGAACACCAATAAATGAAAAACTGCTTACTGTGTGGTCAATTTTTCCTTACCCTGTAGCTAGATGCATGCATCGATTCTAGAAGTTCTGTAAAATGATTATGCCCCTGGATGGCACAATTCCTATAATGATCAGAGTAATTACCATTTTAATATTGGTTAGCACTTCGTACAGCCACCACTAGCCCACATGATGACGTTAGTCCTCCATGCAAGAAGCAGAGGTACCGTAAGTCCCGATGATCCCCAGCCAGGTGGCTTACAGAACGTGTTTTAAATTGTAAACAATAATGTAATAATAAAATTAATCCATAAACAAATTACTGTTAAACATGACTTTGAATTCATTATATACATGTGAACACGTGGTGTCGTTTTGCGCAGTTTTGGTTCAATCAAACTATAAACCAAAGTTGTTACATCTTCAAATGTTTAAATTTGATCATGAATGACATTGCATATTAAAAAGCCTCGCAACATGAGGTAAACTAAAATTTATAATGTTGATGTATAGGGCAGGACATGCATACCCCATTTCAGTGATCCATTCATGTAATTGTCACAGCTACCTTTTCCTTTACTCCAATCGGAATTTGGTTTTGATAATAGATGACTCTATTCTTTTGCACTGACGTTCGTAATCTAACACGCCGTCAATAACTGAGAAAACCTTAAACAGAGTAAATCCTTTAACATACACCATTTAATCACCACCTTACCTTATTTTCATCTCCCACCCATCCTGAAACTTAATTTCGACATGACATAAATATACTCAAAGGCAAAAGTTAGTGTGATCAACACATTTGTTTAACATCCTTGTCCATTCCCTCCACGTAGGCATTTGGCATGTGTACATCTGTTATCAAAGAAATGTCCAAAGACACCAGTAAATGTGTAGCTGCTTACTCTGTGGTCAGTTTATTCTTACCCTGTAGCGAGGTAAATGCATCGATTCTAGAAGTTCTGTAGGAAGATTATGCTCCTGCATGGCGCAGTTCCTATAATGATCAGAGTAATTACACCTTCAATATTGGTTTGCAGTTTGTACAACCGATAGTGAGTGCATTAAAGTACAATGTCATAAAGTTTGAATGAAGCATGCCGTATTTTGAGTTGAAAGATTACATACAGGACAAGATGTAGGTTGTCCAAGAATTATCGTCAAGGTAGTATGACGACAATGTTTTGTGGGTAAGGAGACAGTTTTCATCAGTCGGTGCTGTTGCACTGTAGCTGAAGTCGATGCACGAATAATACCTTTGACAAATGATGCCACATTCGCCAGCAGTCATGGCCGACGTGGTCAGGAACGGCTCGGACGTCTTTTCTTGGACGTTGTGTAGTAGGAACCTGAAGAAGATTAAGTCTTTTCAATGTGTGAACGAGTGTTCATCAACGCCACAGCCATATCGAGGTCATCGGATGACAGTAATACAAGATCTTGTTTTTCAAAAACAAGAAACTATACATAGGAAAAATTTCAATTTTAGAAAAATATTTGACACAAACCAATCAATGCTGAATCCTAGCATGTGGGGGAATGGTTGTCGATGACAAAATGTTTGAAAAAGAAACGTTGAACAAAAGTGTAACGTTACACTCACGTCTGTAGTGAATCGCGAAAACGCACCCACATGCATTGCTTTAAGCCACTATAGCCGAAAAGAGGATGAAAAGACTGACAGAAGCTCAACGACACAACGCCATCGGCCGTTTACAAGGACAGGCATCGCAGCATGAGGTGGCAAGGCACTTCAGCGTGTCCAGAGAGACCATCTCAAACCTATGGACCCGATACAACAATACTGGGAGTGTTAACGACAGACCTAGGACAGGTCGACCTAGAGTTACCAACGCCGCCCAGGATCGCTACATCCGGTTGAGACATCTTCCGCATCATCCACAACAATCCAAATCCCTGGACTGCGCCGAATCTCCGACCAGACAGTGCGCAATTGGCTATGGGAAGCAAGACTTTTGCCAGAAGACCAGTTCAGTGTCACGTCATTCCTTTCATCAACGTCAGCGGTTGATCTTTGGAGCATGATAATGCACGACCTCACATTGCACGTGTTTGACAGGACTTCCTCCAGCAAAACAATGTTCAGGTGTTATCTTGGCCTTCTCGAGCAGCCGATTTGTCCCACATTGAAAATCTATGGGATACTCTTGATCAACGCTTCCGTCACCTCAGACACTACACGAACTGCACACAGCACTTCAGCAAGAGTATCAAAACATCCCCAAGAAAGCATTCGGCATTTCCTTTCTTCTATGGGTCACCGCTGCCAAGCTGTTATCGATGCTCATGGTGGTCACACCAGATACTGACATTCTATTCTGACTAAGTGGCTTTAATAGCCCTCTGTGGGTTTACCAAACACTTTCTTTAAAATCATACTTTGGAAATTTGTAAAGTGATGATTGTACTATAATTGAGCAATGATGTCATGTTTGAATCAGTTATACGCACTCAGTAAGTAAAATCCAAAACATTATAGTTTCTTTTTTATAGGGTATATTTAGTTATTCAACCATCCTCCAGCATCAAGCTATGACGTTTTTGTAAAGCTGCGCTTAGTAATTGCAACCATAAGACGGCGGTCTGAAAATAATCGAGTCTGGACCAGACAACCCAGTGATTAACAACATGAGTATCAATCTACCTATATGGGATACGATGACATGTGTCAACCAAGTCAGCGAGCCTGACCATCCGATCCCATTAGCCGCCTCTTACAACAAGTTTGGGATGCTGAAGACCAATTCACCAGTGTTATGATAATGCGCAAAGGTCAAATACTTTACTTGCCCACGCAAAGAGAGTGAGACCGTGAGACAAACATTGAGAATAAGAGATACGCTTTGGAACTGACTTGGACTGATTTGGATTCTTGTGAAAAGAACGTTGAATCAATGGGTTACTCACGGTAAGGCTTCTTTGTCCCCTCCCCTTGTATATCGATATGTCCAATTCCGATCCGTACACCTACGGTGTCAGGAGATCTCCTTGTGACACGGACAAAGCGGACGGGGAACGTGGCGTTGCAGGTGAAGGTGAACTCTTCCCCAGCAGCAACAGAGCTGGGCACTGCTCCACACCACACCACCTGGACGTCAGAGCAGAGGCTGACATCCTTGTCCATTCCCTCCACGTAGGCATTTGGCATGTGTACATCTGTTATCAAAGAAATGTCCAAAAACATCAGTAAATGTGTAGCTGCTTACTCTGTGGTCAGTTTACTCTTACCCTGTAGCGAGATAAATGCATCGATTCTAGAAGTTCTGTAGGAAGATTATGCTCCTGTTTGGCGCAGTTCCTATCATGATCAGAGTAATTATCATTTTAATATTGGTTAGTAGTTTGTACAACCGCCATTAACTTAAGCGATGACGTTAATCCTCCACGCAGGAATCAGAGGTACCGTAAGTAATCATGATCCCCAGCCAGGTGGCTTACAGAATGTGTTTTTATTTGTAAATAACATTGCAAAGGTAAACTGCATGAATCATTGCTCATAAACATGGCTATGAATTCAAGTGCAAACTTGGTATTATCTCCGTAATGGCAGAAAAGAAGCCGATGTCACGTTAAATCACCCATTCACTCGCTCAAATGAAAACCAACTGTTTTGTGCAATTTGGGTTTCACCAAATATTAACAAAAGTCATTACATCTTCCAATGTTATCATGGATGACATTTGATGTATTTCCATGAATTGCACTTAACAAAGATCAGGACATGCTTACTCTTTTCGCGAACACCCGGTGTCATCACCGATTTTCAGTGATGCATTCATGCTATCGTCACAGCTATTTTCGCTTAACACCAAACGGAATTTGTGTCTTAACACAGATGAGTCTGGTTGTTCTTTAGAAATAACGTTATCTACACTGTGTGTCACTGATCAATTAAAGATCACTCGATGATACAGTATGAGGCGTTCTGTAACTTACGCCATCCCCACTGAGTGGCTGCTGTGATCGTGATGTTGGTGATGCTGAAGTAACCCCAAGGTCCACTTCCAACCAGGACGAGCTGCCAAGAAGTGTCATTGATCCCAATGCAGCATAAGACCTATTAAGAGCCCCATCAGCACCATGAGAGGTGCCTGTGTGATCAGTGTGAGTAGTACTCTGTTTTGCATCTTTCCCATTTGAAATATTTGCACCTGCAATGAAAATGTGTACGTTTTACCTTTTGCATGGTAAAGGTCACGGGTATAAGTATAAAAATAAGGAAAGTACCCCTATAACCTAACAGTACGCTGTGAATAACTGAGAAAATATTAAACAGTGTTAAACCTTTAACATACACTGTTTCACCACCACTATTTTTGCTTATCTCTCGTACTTAAATTTAATTTCGACATGAAATGAGTAATTTTCTCTTGTCAGTTTTCCCCGCCGCTGACAAAATTTATGCCCTAGTAGGATGGAAAAGAGCCCCTTACCTTTACACAAATTTAACAAACCTATCCCAGCTTGATCAAAACTATTTCTGATGCACAGCGACTCTATACACATCATAAATTAATTTAAAGACTATTTCCAATTGATCTAAGTTTTAAAATGTCAAAACATTACGTTACACAATCAACGAAAATGTTGTGTGTATTTCTTTTTAATTGAAATTTGTCGCTTCCCCGTCTCTTGCTTGTTAATTCTGGAGATGAGAAGCACAAAAACATGGCCTTATGACAATCGCCTTGTAACTAAGCGTAATAACATGGTCAGCTTCAATCACTGAATGGACAGTCTTTTCAATAACGAATCCATGGTTTACGAAATCATCCCTGGTACGTTGAGCTGGTGGCCACGTCTGAAAGGACAGGATTACACCAAACACATTTCATTACAATTGGTTAACAGCTTTAGTTTGTTGGTTGGTTGTTTAAGACTGCACACAGCAATATTCCAGCCGTAATACTTGAGTCTGAACCAGACAATCCAGTGATCAACATCATTAACATCATGAGCATCGCTCTACGCAACTTGGATACGATGACATGTGTCAACCAAGTCATCGAGCCTGACCACCCGATCCCGTTAGTCGCCTCTCACGACAAGCATGAGTTGGTGAAAACCAAGATCTTCACGAGTGTTACGATGACCTAGAAAGGTCAAATATTCACGGGTATCTGGAAATATGTACAGTACTCACTGTGTACATACAGTCTTGGAACACTGGTGTAGAGGACTGCACATACAAGAACATGGAGGACAGACATCTTCATATGGCGTCTTGTGATGTAACTGAGACCCAGTCTATAGCAAGACTTCAGACAAAAGGTATTAAATATTGAAGAAGTAATGTTAATCACTCTTCGTTAGTAACGCTACTCACTAAAATCGAATATCCAGTCATGGGAACTAAAAACTTCAAACAGCAGGATTATTTGTTGTCATAATTGTAGATTTCCAGTCAATAACACAGACTGCGCTGCATTAAGGTAGATTGAATCAGTCATTGAAAAGTTTCTTTAATATATTATATAAATTTGATCAATATCTTGTCTCAAGAACTAACTACAAGATGGCAAATAAAACCAGCAATGAGTGAGGAGGTGCGTTTGGTTTTATGTTGCTGTCAGCAATATTCCAGCAATATCACGAGGAACACTGAAAATGAGTTTCACGCATGTGGGGAATAGAAAAGCCCGACGAGCGTTCACTTTTACCCACTAGGCCAGGATATCGCCCTGAAGAGTAACTGAGGACGTGGTCAGGCCACCATGATCTAAAGTTTGGATTGGTCGGTTAGTTTAAAACAATTTTACAAATCTTGATTTGTACATATGGTCATAGAAAAAGAAGAGCAAAACATGTGTAAATTTTATTCTACTTTAGTTTGACTGTTTTGAACAGAAATCAATCTGGAAAGGAGAAATAGACTACCTTAACAGAAACCCTAATATTTTCTGTTTCCTTTGGTAGTCAGGAAATAAAGCCATCATACAGCAATATCATTTGTTGTCATATTTGCAGATTTTCAATAACTAACACAGACTGCGCTGAATCAAAGTAGATGAAATCAGTCATTGGAATGAGTGAGTATGGTTTTATGCCGCTATTAGCAATCGAACACGGGTCATCATTGTGATTTGAAAAGCGTACCCGACCACGTAGCCCATGGCCATAATAACGTAATCATCCAACTTTGCCTGAAGGCCAACTCCAAAATCAGCACGTCACATGTTGTCAGCATTGTGTCACTTTCTCGTCACATGTTGTCAGCATTTGTCACTGTTCTCCTTGTCACTGTCATCATTGTGTCACTTTTGTCATATTGTCATTGTGTCACTACCTTGTCACATGTCGGCATTGTCAGCCTTGAGTGTCAGCATGTTGTCTTGTATTTATCTTGTCACGTTGTCAGCATTGTGTCATTACCTTGTCCATTGTGTCACATGTTGTCAGCATTGTGTCACTATCTTGTCACGTTGTCAACATGCGTCACTACCTTGTCACGTTGTCAGCATTGTGTCACTACCTTGTCACGTTGTCAGCATTGTGTCACTACCTTGTCACGTTGTGATTGCGTCACGACCTCGTCACATGTTGTCAGCATTGTGCTTGTCACGTTGTTGTCACCTTGTCAAATGTTGTCAGCATTGTGTCACTACCTTGTCACACATTGTCAACATTGTGTCACTACCTTGTCACATGTTGTCAGCATTGTTGTCAGCATTGTCACATGTTGTCACTACCTTGTCACATGTTGTCAGCATTGCGTCACTATCTTGTCACATGTTGTCAGCATTGTGTCACTACTCACCTTGTCTTGTCATGTTGTCAGCATTGTGTCATCTTGTCACATGTCGTCAGCATTGTGTCACATGTTGTCAGCATTGTGTCACTATCTTGTCACGTTGTCAGCATTGTGTCACTACCTTGTCACGTTGTCAGCATTTGTGTCACATGTTGTCAGCATTGTGTCACTACCTTGTCACGTTGTCAGCATTGAGTCACTACCTTGTCACGTTGTCAACATTGTGTCACTACCTTGTCATGTTGTCAGCATTGTGTCACTATCTTGTCACGTTGTCAGCATTGTGTCACTACCTTGTCACATGTTGTCAGCATTGAGTCACTACCTTGTCACGGTGTCAGCATTGTGTCACTACCTTGTCACGTTGTCAGCATTGTGTCACTACCTTGTCACGTTGTCAGCATTGTGTCACTACCTTGTCACGTTGTCAGCATTGCGTCACGACCTTGTCACATGTTGTCAGCATTGTGTGTCACTAGCTTGTCACGATGTCAACATTGTGTCACTACCTTGTCACGTTGTCAGCATTGTGTCACTACCTTGTCAAAGTCATCTTGTCAGCATTGTGTCACTACCTTGTCACGTTGTCAGCATTGTGTCACTACCTTGTCACGTTGTCAGCATTGTGTCACTACCTTGTCACTGTTGTCAGCATTGCGTCACTACCTTTTCAGAAGTCGACGCCATCGAAACAATGACACTGTCTTGTCATCATTATGACACCATTATGTCATTGTGTCTTCGTTAAGAGCTGTAAAGTGCTTAACAGATTTACTTTTATATAATGTTCAGCTTTACTTCCACACAATTCCCGAAAATAAATAAACCATTGAGCAAGTATTTTCAAGAAATTAAAATCCCACGTTCACTATTTACATGACCGAAGCCTAATAATATATTCCACGTCCAACAAATGCGACTTATCAGATTCATACAGTTGGTCGTGACCATGATGGACAGATAGTGCAAAGTTAAAGTTGTATTCTGGATAGAGGTTCTAACAGTGGAAGGTCGCCGGACCACATGAACACCTACAAAGTTCTGACCTCTGTGTTTGTAAATAAACATTCGGGGTTTTGTTCTCACTTATGGTTGCAAATGAAAAGAAAATTATTCATCTGAAGAGACCAGCTTCAAGACAATGGTGGCAAAATGGAATAAATATCAAACTGAGCAATTCAGAACGAGCTGTACGTGATATATTTATTTTATTTACTGTCAAATCAGTTCAGATAACAAACAGCAAATCAAACATATTTATTTTATTAAGAACAAGTATGTACATAAACATGAGGCACGAATCGTCACATCTAAAACACATCATCAAAGTGACAAGCTATATTTAACATCATCTTATCCTGCTGAACATCACCATTTTACAGTTGACCTTATTGAGTGGGTGAGTCAATTCTAGTTTACACCCTGTACTCAATTTAATATTTCAGTATCATTTACATTGTAAAACACAGGCTATAACAATATTATCTATAACTGTCTCCTTAACATCGCTGAAAGGTGAGGGCTATAGGCTCTGTTTCACTGGCACAAGACCACAGTTGTCATGAAAGGATGGAGCACAGCCCAACATGTTATAATGTCTTGTGTATATTTGTATAGTCACTAATGAAGCCTGTCCATCTTCACTCAAGAATCACAAACATACACATTGACTGTGTCGCTTCAGTATACATTGCCAGGAATATCGAAAGCTCAGACATCCATAAACGAGTATTTTCCTTTGTGGTGATTGATTATCATTAAAATTGGTTTATGTCTTTGAGTGCATTTGTGTCAAAGAATGATTCCAGAGAATAGCTGCTAAGATAATGATGCGTCATGCTCATAATCTCCTTTCTGATAGACAGCTTATATGTTTTGACATACAGCTCCAGTGGTTTGTGACGTTGCTAATTGCATTAACAGATAATAAAGAATTACATATTTATATCGCTTTGGTGCGGGTCAGCTTGACAAGCAAACGCGCGACATACTGGTCGATTGCACAACATTGTTGTGTCAAAGATGTCATGTATTAACTCAACAGAAGTCAATCAACCAAAGCATCCCTTTGAACATAGGTTCTCTGTGATACTGGAGACTAGACTGGTGTCTTTTCACTAGATCGCTCTTGATGTCGAAATAATTCCAAATAACTACATGTAGAACAACTGTGATCAGTACGTCAACATACATATTACAAAGGGAGGCAAGTACTGAGGGTCATACTATCAAGACTAGGAGAACAACACTGAACAAGGTTAACCCTTTATGCCGCATATTACAAACCCTAAAGTATATATATATATATATATTATTATCTGTACTTTAACGGCGTGTCAATAACGCCAGGTGGGACTTTTTACTTTGTATCTAACTAGGTTTACGAATCCAGCCACTCACAATGTTGCCATGTGAAACATATATACACCAACAGGTTTGTTATCTCATCGACCTGGAACTGTGTAAAATATGTTTTAAAAAAAGAATTTACTGTTGTCATCAATATATATATATATATCAATGAAAATACTATTATTAAAACCTGTTGAAAACCTATCTTGAAAAACCTCCAGGTTAACGGAATAGGCTGTGATAGTGAGTGCATTAAAGTACAATGTCATAAAGTTTGAATGAAGGAGCCATATTTTGAGTTGAAAGATTACATACAGGACAAGATGTAGGTTGTCCAGGAATTATCGTCAAGGTAGTGTGACGACAATGTCTTGTGGGTTAGCAGACAGTTTTCATCAGTTGGTGCTGTTGCACTGTAGCTGAAGTCGATGCACGAATAATACCTTTGACAAATGATGCCACATTCGCCAGCTGTCATGGCCGACGTGGTCAGGAACGGCTCGGACGTCTTTTTCTTGGACGTTTTGTAGTAGGAACCTGAAGAAGATTCATTCTTTTCAATGTGTGAACGAGTGTTCATCAATGCCACAGCCATATCGACAGTCAAGGTCATCGGGTGACAGTAATGACACACTCTGACCACACCATCCATCCTTGTGGACTTCTGTATAACAAAGGCAGCTTGGAAAGATACGTCAACATCTTTTACTGAATATTATCAAAGAGGTCTTGTTATACATGTTTGTTTAACTGCAAACACTATTTCGGAAGTATACTCTTCAAAATCAGAAACCATACATAGAAAAAATTGAGTGTTAGGAAAATATTTGACACAAACCAATCCATGCTGAATCCCATCATGTGTGGGAATGGCTGTCGATGACAAAACGTTTGAAAAAAAGAAACGTTGAACAAAAGTGTAACGTTACACTCCCGTCTGTAATGAATCGCGAAAACCCACCCTACATGAAATGCACGCGCATCGTGTATCACCCTGAGCTGAAGCCTATGGCCGTAGGCTTTAAAAAGTGACATCAATGGGACTCCACATGCATTGCTTTAAGCCACTATAGACGACAAGAGAATGAAAAGACGGACAGAAGCTCAACGACACAACGCCATCGGCCGTTTACAAGGACAGGCATCGCAGCATGAGGTGGCAAGGCACTTCAGCGTGTTCAGAGAGACCATCTCAAACCTATGGACCCGATACAACAATACTGGGAGTGTTAATGACAGACCTAGGACAGGTCGACCTAGAGTTACCAACGCCGCCCAGGATCGCTACATCCGGTTGAGACATCTTCATTCAAAACCACGCCCGCATCGTCCACAACAATCCAAATCCCTTGACTGCGCCGAATCTCCGACCAGACACTGCGCAATTGGCTATGGGAAGCAAGACTTTTGCCAGAAGACCAGTTCAATGTCATGTCATTCCCTTCATCAACGTCAGCGGTTGATCTTTGGAGCATGATAATGCACGACCTCACCTAGCACGTGTTTGACAGGACTTCCTCCAGCAAAACAATGTTCAGGTGTTATCTTGGCCTTCTCGAGTAGCCGATTTGTCCCACATTGAAAATCTATGGATACTCTTGATCGACGCTTCCGTCACCTCAAACACTACACGAACTGCACACAGCACTGCAGCAAGAGTATCAAAACATCCTTCAAGACAGCATTCGGCATTTCCTTTCTTCTATGAGTCACCACTGGCATGCTGTTATCGATGCTCATGGTGGCCACACCAGATACTGACATTCTATTCTGACCAAGTGGCTTTAATAGCCCTCTGTGGGTTTACCAAAACACTTTCTGGATAATCATACTTTGGAAATTTGTAAAGTGATGATTTTACCATAATTGAGCAATGATGTCATGTTTAAATCAGTTATATGCATTCACTAAGTAAACTACAAAACATCATGTATAGTTTCTTATCTTTTCTTTTTGAAGGGTATATTTAGATATTCCACCATCCTCCACCATCAGGCTATGACGTTTGTGTAAAGCCGCGCTCAGTAATTGCAACCATAAGACGGCGGTCTGAAAATAATCGAGTCTGGACCAGACAACCCAATGATTAATAACATCAGTATCGATCTACGCAAATGGGATGGGATGACATGTGTTAACCAAGTCAGGCTATCTGTCCACCCGATCCCGTTAGCCGCCTCCTATGACAAGCTTGGGGTGCTGAAGACCAATTCTAACCCGTGTCTTCACAAGACGTAGTGTTATGATAACGTACAAAGGTCAAAACTTAACTTGCCCACGGAAAGAGAGTCAGACCTTGAGACAGAGCTTGTGGATAAAGAGATTGTGCTTTGGAACTGCCTTGGACTGATTTGGATTCTTGTGAAAAGAACGTTGAATCAATGGGTTTACTCACGGTGGGGCTTCTTTGTCCCTTCCCCTTGTATATCGATATGTCCAATTCCGATCCGTACACCTACGGCGACAGTAGATCTCCTTGTGACACGGACAAAGCGGACGGGGAACGTGGCGTTGCAGGTGAAGGTGAACTCTTCCCCAGCAGCAACAGTGCTGGACACTGCTCCACACCACACCACCTGGACGTCAGAGCAGAGGCTGACATCCTTGTCCATCACCTCCACGTAGGCATTTGGCATGTATATATCTGTTATCAAAGAAATGTCCAAAGACACCAGTAAATGTGTAGCTGCTTACTCTGTGGTCAGTTTATTCTTACCCTGTAGCGAGGTAAATGCATCGATTCTAGAAGTTCTGTAGGAAGATTAATATGCTCCTGCATGGCGCAGTTCGTATAATGATCAGAGTAATTACACCTTCAATATTGGTTTGCAGTTTGTACAACCGCCATTAACTTGCACTCACGCTCTTGTCAATCTCAAGGACTTGGTTTGATACATGTCATCGTATACTAGTTCTATAGCTCCATGATGTCAATTGGCTGGTCCATACTCAAATATTTACAGACCGCTGTCGTACAGCTGGAACATTTCTGACCGCGGCATTGAGCAATATACAAACAAATTCTATATCTAACGTTCCATATCTATATTGCGTGCCACTGATCTATTTATGATCACTCTATGATAAAGTATAAGGGGTTCTGTAACTTACGCCATCCCCACAGAGTGACTGCTGTGATCGTGATGTTGATGATGCTGAAGTAACCCCAAGGTCCACTTGCCACCAGGACGAGCTGCCAGGAAGAGTCAATGATCCCAATGCAGCATAAGCCTTATTAAGAGCCCGCTCCGCACCACGAGACGTGCCTTTGGAATCAGTGTGAGTAGTACTCTGTTTTGCATCTTTCCCATTTGAAATATTTGCACCTGCAATGGAAGTGTGTACGTATTTATCTTTCGCATGGTAAAGGTCCCAGAGAAAAGTCACAATTTATGGAAAGTAACCCCAGTAATTTAACACGCTGTCAAAAACTGAGAAAATCTTAAACAGTGTTAAACCTTTAACATACACCATCCGACCACGACCTTACATTTTTTCTCATCTCCCACCCATCCTGAAACTTGATTTCGACATGACATGAATAAGTTTATGTAAGTTTTCGCCACCGCTGGATAAAATTAATGCACTACTAGGATGAAAAGGACCTCACACCCTTACACGCTCTGAACAAAGCTATCTCAGCTTGATCCTTCTTTATATGCATTTATAAAAAAAATATTTCTGAAACAAAGCGACTCTATACACATGGCAATTTATTTAAAGACTATTTCCAATTGTTCTAAGTTTTGAAATTTAAAACAAAATGCGTTACACAATAATGAAAAATGTTGTTTGTATTGCTTTATTTTTATTGATTTTTTTCGCCCGCCCGTCCTTGTTTGCAGTATATCACACCACACTTCTCTAAAATAAATCATGCATTTCCCTCAAAAAGACTAACTATCAGTCCTCAGGGAAGTAAACCATATAACTTATTCCAAATAAAATTACGTATTTAGATTACAATATCAAGTTAAAATGTTCGAATGAATTAATGCAATGTTGCATTAAATCGACTCTCGCGCCCTCTTCCGAGGAAAAGTATCAAAATATGGAAAGTACCCCTTGTAACCTAACACGCCGTTATTAACTGAGAAAATCTAAACAGTGTTAAACCTTTAACACACACTGTTTCACCACCACCATATTCTCTCATCCTTAAATTTAATTTCGACATGAGATGAATAATGTTCCTGTCAGATTTCCCGTCGCTGACGAAAGTTATGCCCTAGTAGAGTGGAAAAGAGCCCCTTACCCTTTCACACTTTTAACAAACCTATCCCAGTTTGACCAAAACTATTTCTGATGCACAGCTACCCTATACACATCATAAATTTATTTAAAGATTATTTCCAATTGATCAAAAGATTTAAAATGTCAAAACATTACGTTACACAATCAACGAAAAAAATTGTGTATATTTCTTTTTCAGTTAATTTTTTTCGCCTGCCCGTCTCTTGGTTGTTAACGTTGGAGATGAGAAGCACAAAAATAGCCTTATGGCCATTTCCATACATTTGGGGTCAGCTTGGTTAGTTGTTTAACACTGCACTCAGCAATAATCCAGCTATAGATTAACATCATCAACTGGCCTTAGTATGGTGATCTACCTTCGGTTGTTGGCGATCTATAGCCCGTATTTTATATTGTATTGTCTTCTTTAATTGGAATATTTTAACTTTGCGCTAGTTTTATATTTATGACTGTGATTTTCTAGTCTTTTTACTGTCCATCGTCGACAGGTTTTAATCTTCAAAATGTTTCTACTTTTTTATTGTATGGCTTGTTTTCGTCACGATATGGCTGCAATATTGCCGATGTGACGTTAAATATTAACTCACTCACTCACTCACTAACATCATCAACTTCAATCACTGAATGTACAGTCTTTTCAATAAAGGAATCCATGGTTTGCGTAATCATCCCTGGTACCTTGAGTTGGTGGCCACGTCTGTAGGACAGGATTACACTCAACACATTTCATTACATTTGGTTAACAGCTTTAGTTTGTTGGTTGGTTGTTTAACACTGCACTCAGCAATATTCCAGCCGTAGGCGGCCGTCTGTAATAGTTGAGTCTGAACCAGACAATTCAGTGATCAACATCATTAACATCACGAGCATCGTTCTACGCATTTGGGATACGATGGCACGTGTCAACGAAGTCAGCGAGTCTGACCACCCGATCCCGTTAGTCGCCTCTTACTACAAGCTTGGGCTGCTGAAGACCTGTTTTAACGGGATCTTCACGAGTGTTACCATGGTGTGCAAAGGTCAAATATCCATGGCTATCTGGAAATATGTAAAGTACTTACTGTGTACATGCAGTCTTAGAACACTGGTGTAGAGGATCGCACAAACGAGAACACGAAGGACAGACATCTTCCTTGGCGTCGTGTGATGTAACTGGGACTCGGTCAATATAAAGACTTCAGACAGAAGGTATCAAATATGCAAGAAGTGATTATATATCTTCATTAGTAACGCTACTCTCTACAATCGAATATCCAATCACGTCGTACTCTGATCAATAACTAACCTCAAGAACTAACTACAAGGCGGCAAATAAAGGACGACGTGTAATGGGTGATTGAGTTTGGTTTTTAAGTTCACTCATCACGAAGAACTCCGAAAATTGGCTTCACACATTGTACCCAATGGAGAATAAAACTCGGGCCTTTAGCGTGACGAGCGTTCGCTTTAACCACTGGGTTATCACACCACCCCTGAAGAGTAATTGAGGACATGGCAAGGGCAGCATTTGTATGTGTTTCACATAGCGATCATGTTCGAAATTGGGTCGGTCGGTCGGTTGGTTTAAAACGAAACATAAAGATTTTTAAAATCTTGGTCTGCGCATATCTATATCAGAAAAGATGACAAAACGATCGTCAGACCATGTGAGATGTACGCGTCATGTCGTAAAGCGCACGTAAAATCACCAAAGCCGCTAGGTATGCTTTGGTTGTTGTTTCACGCCGCACTCCAGCAATATTCCAGCTATATGACGACGGTATTTAAATAGCAGTCGCAACCAGCATTCCAGTGATCAACAGCATGAGCATCGATCTAGGAAATTTGGATGCGTGGACTTACTCCGGATTAGTTGAAGGGAATTGAACTGAGTATATGGCATGTCTTCTCTTCGTCTTCTCAAAACCACGTGACCATGATTTGCAACCATCGCATTCTGGTTTGTTGTGTTCCATTGTACCTTGTCTGTTTTTTTGCACGAACTGTACTTAAACTTCGAACTGTCTGTAAGGGACGTTGCAAGACGTCAGATATTCTTGCTTTTTTGTCTGGACAGCTCATAATAGAGGCATTTTTCTCGTTAAAACATGTCAAACCGAAATATGAGTCTCATGAACCAATTCAGACAATGACCTACTTTTCAACCGATCGAATTTTTTTCTCGTGTGAAAGTGGAAAGAGACACTACAAACAACCATGGTTACACTAAATTCCAATTCCTTGTTTCATATGAAAATGGTATTTACAAATTCATTATAATTTTCAAGTTAAAAAATATCGTCTAAGTTCAGGCAGCATGTCGTTAACTATGACGTCACAGACTGCCCCTCTTTGAAGAGGTCGTATGTGTTCTTTGCACGTATTAAATATATTTTTTTAACCTACAATGTGATTGATGTAATATTAAGTCCGTACCATACCGCCAAACTTTTCTAGCGGCCGAGCCTCGTATTGAGATGTCCATGATTTGCAGATTTCCGTTTTTCAGAGCACGCTGTACGACAGAGTACGCTGCACGACGTGTTTTCAAGGATTGGAAGGAGCGTAGTGTTGAAATATGCAAGTGATTAGATGTATCAAATAATACTGATTAATATTTTGAATGAGTTGGTCTCAAAATTCTGGACTGGTTATTGTACTAAGTTGCGCAATGGGACGGAACCCAGTCGGCAGGAAACGAGACTGTTGTGTAATCAATGTTTTGACTTGCAGTATCATAAACCTCATCAGTATCTGGTATTGGAAGCCATTGTCTGTTTGTTATACAGACCCTTTCTTTCAAAGTATTTTATTAAGAGCTACGATACCTTTTCATCACAAGGGATACATATAGGAGGATCGCCCTCGTCTGTGTAAAGCAGATATTCGCGCGTTAACAACTGTGGCCAATACTACATCGTCACAAAATGACAACATCATGTCTTGACTGACAAATTCATTGAAGTGTACTGATTCCTACCTGGATACACAGCATAGGATCCCGAGCTTGATAGTTGGCGAAATCACTGTACAGGATAAGCAGTCGAGATAAAGGTTAATGAGTTACACAATCTGCTTTTTCTGATAGTCTGATCATTATTCAAACGCACACCAATTTATCTTTAGAACAGTTACGTTCAATCTAGTGCAACAATATATTACTCGACAATATAAAAGACTGATTTAGGATGAGTACAATTGCAGTACCATCGTATAGTCATATTTTGGAGCGGTTGCATACCATGTTTTAGAATTAATGTTCTAATTAGCATGGTCATTGAACATGGATAAAAAAATATTCTTTAATGACTTGACTGTTACAGAGTTTTGTCAAGTGGGTATGCTAATGACGTCACTTTTGACAATATTCCAACATAATCAAGGTGTCGGACACTAGAAATGGTCTTCACATACTGCACCCATTCTGGGGAATCGAACCCGGGACTTCAAGGTGACCAGTAGTTGCCATGCATTTAACCACTAATCTATCCTACCGCCCTTTTTGTTAAATGGGATGTACACACAGGCAGTTGTGCATATTTACCACTAATATAGTCGTATTTTGGGAAAACTAACAGAACCGTTAACTCATCTATAATCATATTTAAATTATATTGGTAAAGATTTTCACCCCCATAAAATTTTAAGAAAGGAGTAATTTTCGAATCAAATAATAACAAACACAAGTTTTATACGTATGATACGTTTCCTGCTGACTGAGTTCCGTCCTATTGCGCAAATAAGTATAATAGCCAGTCCAGAATGTTTAGCCAAACTCATTCAACTGGATATATAAATATTAATCAGTATTATTTGATACATTTCAACACTACGTTCCTTCTAATCCTTGCATACAAATCGTGCGGCGTGCTCTGTCGTACAGCGTGCTCTGTCGTAGCGTGTGCTCCGCCGTGCAGCGTACTCTGTCCTACAGCTTGCTCTGACAAACGGAAATCTGCAAATCGTGGAAATTTCAAAACACGAGGCTCGGCCGCTAGAAAAGTTTGGTGGTCTGGTACGGACTTGTCGTTACATCAATCACATTGTAAGTTATCAAAATACACTTAATAAGCGCAGAAAACACGCATAACAGGTGTAACCAGTGAGCCAGGTGAATTATGATGACCTCTTCAAAGAGGGACAGTCTGTGACGCCTCAGTTAACTACATACTGCCTAAACCTCGACATAAAACATAGAAATACCATTTTTTTAACTATGAAGTTAAAATCCTTTTTCTTATGAAACAAGGGAATTGGAATTTAGTGTAACCATGGTTGTTTGTAGTGTCTCTTTTGCTTTCACACGAGAAAATTCGGATCGGCTGAAAAGTAGGTCATTGTCTGAATTGGTTCATGAGACTCATGTTTCGGTTTGTGCTTGTAACAGTAGCCCCTGCATAGTTGACCCGTGAAGATCCGGGTCAGAATTGATCTTCAGTAACCCATGGTTGTCGTAAGACGGAACTAACGGGATCGGGTGGTCAGGCTCGCTGAATTGGTTGACACATGTCATCATATCCCAATTGCGTAGATCTGTAGATCTATGCTCATGTTGTTGATCACTGGATTGTATGGTCCAGACTCGATTATTTACAGACCGCCGCCATAAAGCTGGAATATTGCTGAGGCGGTAAAACTAAACTTCGCTCACTCACTCAGCCTGCATATTTACAGGGCACATCGATGCAGTGCATCAAATATTCTTTGCCTAATAACCACATACACGAAACCAGTGAAATCAAAGCAGCCAGGTGTTGTTTAAAGTTTCAACTGATTGCTAATAAGAGAGATAAAAAAAATATGAAATAGCATGACCCATACAATATATACAGGGGAACATTGGAAAAGAAAATAAAACGCTGAAGAGTTTTGCATAAGACATGTATTATTGACAATTAGTATAGGTTACAGAAATATATGGAAGGTAACATACAGACAAACTCAATCTTTAGCGTTAAGTTGTGACTGTCACCCAAATTGTCAGAAAGTTTGCAGTTAGTGAATTTGTTTATTGATGCGTACTCCGGCGACTGTGTGAGAATTTGTGATGGAATTGATATCTTAAGAAGAGGAAATTTTAAAGAAGTCTTTCCTTTTGAAGGAATTGGCAAAGAAGGTCAAGTATATTCATAATATAGGACCCGTGAAGATCCGGGTTAGAATGAGACCTTCAGAAACCCATGCTTGTCGTAGAGGCGACTAACGGGATCGGGTGTTCAGGCTCGCTGACTTGGTTGACACATGTCATTGGTTCCCAATTGCGCAGATCGATGCTCATGCTGTTGATCACTGGATTGTCTGGTCCAGACGCGCCTGTTTACAGACCGCCGCCATATAGCTGGAATACTGCGGAGTGCGGCGTAAAACTAAACTCACTCATTCATAATATAGTGCCATAATGTGATTTTTTATCAAACACCGAAGTTAGAGATTGGCATGGCAATAACAGAAGCAATAAACTGCATCATGAAGCAGAATTTGAATGTTACTATACAACATGTTGTTTGATGATGAGTTAGAGAACTCAAGCATAAAGAGGTACAATTTTATGGACAACCACTTTATGGTTTATTTAAATGCACAGCCATGTAGTGGGAATATTTCTCAGTGCGGCGTCAAACAACAAACAACTAACTATTTGTCCGAAGTAATTAAAAATAACAGGCTTCTTATGGAAAAATTTAACATTCATGACACGATTTTGCACCATATATCTGCGCCATTCGTGACCAACTCGTGCTATTCGGATCGATCCCAATACCTACTTGTGCCCTTCTGGAAGGATTTCATACTGGTGTATGAACATCAGAACTACTTCAAACAATAAGGAAGTATTTAACCTGTTTTAAACAATTACAATGATGATTTGTTGAAAACAATCTAACGTCATTAGTACCAGCTGTTCACCTTACATTTCCTAATGTATATTTCTAAATTCGATTGAACAATCGCAAAATACGATTTTGTTCACAGGGCAATTAAATTAATATTTTATTTCAGCTGTTATAAATTCAAAATAGATACACAGAATAAGTCAAACTGAAGAATTCGTGAAGAGTCCAAATAGGATTTAGTGTACGTGATGTCCACCAGTTGTCAGAAATTGCGCGTGTAAACTTGCTGCCATAAACATAGTGAATTTGAACATGAATACGCTGATATATGTATAAAAGGACCCCAAGAAACTTCAGACTTAATTATCCCCATTGAAGTGGAAAGTAAGTACAGTATTTAAAATTACAGTTGATTAGTTCTATATAAATATATTGTTTTGAAACTCGTAGCTATTTATAATAACATTACCAAAAGTGTCGGAAAGCGCACGTAAAATCTAGAAAACATCCCCACAATATGGTTCGAGATGACACTCGATTGGAAACACGAGAGTCGTTATGAGTAAACAAACACATATGCGTGTTTGAATCTCTCACCGTTCGTGGCCCTATTATAAAAAACTTCAAACTAAGCAACACATTTCTGCTAGTTATGTTCTTTATAATATCCAAATCAATATATACGATCAATCAATCAATTTATATACTGGGTTCATATCGGGTTCTCAGATGTATTTCCACTGCTGTGTTCAGCAGACTACAAATATATACTGGCAAACAAGGATAAGTTGAGCACCGACCTGACAATTGACCCGTATTAGCATGTTTGAGTGCCGCCCACTGGCGCTTGCCATTGTTAGCGAAGGGGCCCAGGTTGTCCGCGATCAAGTGTAGTCGCGACTTGCTACACCGACATGAGAGTCTTATGAATGAGCGCTAGCGGAATCAATTTCATCGTCATGCAATGTGCACATGCACTAGCCTCCATCTGCTCTACCTTTCACAAACCAAATGGGTTTGCTTATTGCCGTGCACCGCCTACTTCTCGTTAAGCGTGTTCTCTCGCGCCCGGTCCAACTTATCCTTGTTTGCCAGTAATTAAGCTGATTTCAAAGAGTGTAAGACCTTTCTTTTTAGGACGATTGGAAAATAAGAAAATGTCACGATTATAAAACAATAACAAAATGCTATAACCGATTTAAGTACTTGGGATTATTTTTATCAAAGTACCCCAGTCCTAACGCGCATTCTGATTGGTTTGTCGTATGTTTGCACACATAGCATCCATCGAGGAGGAGGGCGATTCTTATTGGAGGTTACGGAAAGGGGCGAGTGGTGACGAACGAGATGCGAGCTCAAACGGGTAAACAGAGATGGTAAGGTAAATTCGTGGCGACGTGCATTAAATTTGCTGTACCAAGGAAATCAGGTCTATTACTAGAAGCTTCACTTATCATCCAAAACCTTCATCAGAAGGGGCGAAGTCCAACTGAGAGGTACCAAATTATTCGCTCTTCTGCTTGAAGCGCTGGCACATTCTTCGGAAAAAAGGCAGCATGCATACTGCTTGGCTGCCTTGACCTTAGGCCACATAAAGAAATATTCTTTTTCATCACAAAGGGATACATATAGGAGGATCGCCCTCGTCTGTGTAAAAGCAGATTTCGCGCGTTAACAACTGTGGCCAATACTACATCGTCACAAAATGACAACATCATGTCTTGACTGACAAATTCATTGAAGTGTACTGATTCCTACCTGGATACACAGCATAGGATCCCGAGCTTGATAGTTGGCTTGAAATCACTGTACAGGATAAGCAGTCGAGATAAAGGTTAATGAGTTACACAATCTGCTTTTTTTCTGATAGTCTGATCATTATTCAAACGCACACCAATTTATCTTTAGAACAGTTACGTTCAATCTAGTGCAACAATATATTACTCGACAATATAAAAGACTGATTTAGGATGAGTACAATTGCAGTACCATCGTATAGTCATATTTTTGGAGCAGGTTGCATACCATGTTTTAGAATTAATGTTCTAATTAGCATGGTCATTGAACATGGATAAAAAATATTCTTTAATGACTTGACTGTTACAGAGTTTTGTCAAGTGGGTATGCTGTGACGTCACTTTTGACAATATTCCAACATAATCAAGGTGTCGGACACTAGAAATGGTCTTCACATACTGCACCCATTCTGGGAATCGAACCCGGGACTTCAAGGTGACCAGTAGTTGCCATGCATTTAACCACTAATCTATCCTACCGCCCCTTTTTGTTAAATGGGATGTACACACAGGCAGTTGTGCATATTTACCACTAATATAGTCGTATTTTGGGAAAACTAACAGAACCGTTAACTCATCTATAATCATATTTAAATTATATTGGTAAAGATTTTCACCCCCATAAAAATTTTAAGAAAGGAGTAATTTTCGAATCAAATAATAACAAACACAAGTTTTATACGTATGATACGTTTCCTGCTGACTGAGTTCCGTCCTATTGCGCAAAATAATTATAATAGCCAGTCAGAATGTTTAGCCAAACTCATTCAACTGGATATATAAATATTAATCAGTATTATTTGATACATTTCAACACTACATTCCTTCTAATCCTTGCATACAAATCGTGCGGCGTGCTCTGTCGTACAGCGTGCTCTGTCATAACGTGTGCTCCGCCGTGCAGCGTACTCTGTCCTACAGCTTGCTCTGACAAACGGAAATCTGCAAATCGTGGAAATTTCAAAACGAGGCTCGGCCGCTAGAAAAGTTTGGTGGTCTGGTACGGACTTGTCGTTACATCAATCACATTGTAAGTTATCAAAATACACTTAATAAGCGCAAAAAACACATAACAGGTGTAACCAGTGAGCCAGGTGAATTATGACGACCTCTTCAAAGAGGGACAGTCTGTGACGCCTCAGTTAACTACATACTGCCTAAACCTCGACATAAAACATAGAAATACCATTTTTTTTAACTATGAAGTTAAAATCCCTTTTTCTTATGAAACAAGGAATTGGAATTTAGTGTAACCATGGTTGTTTGTAGTGTCTCTTTTTGCTTTCACACGAGAAAATTCGGATCGGCTGAAAAGTAGGTCATTGTCTGAATTGGTTCATGAGACTCATGTTTCGGTTTGTGCTTGTAACAGTAGCCCCTGCATAGTTGACCCGTGAAGATCCGGGTCAGAATTGATCTTCAGTAACCCATGGTTGTCGTAAAAAGACGGAACTAACGGATCGGGTGGTCAGGCTCGCTGAATTGGTTGACACATGTCATCATATCCCAATTGCGTAGATCTGTAGATCTATGCTCATGTTATTTGATCACTGGATTGTATGGTCCAGACTCGATTATTTACAGACCGCCGCCATAAAGCTGGAATATTGCTGAGGCGGCGTAAAACTAAACTTCGCTCACTCACTCAGCCTGCATATTTACAGGCACACATCGATGCAGTGCATCAAATATTCTTTGCCTAATAACCACATACACGAAACCAGTGAAATCAAAGCAGCCAGGTGTTGTTTAAAGTTTCAACTGATTGCTAATAAGAGATAAAAAAAATATGAAATAGCATGACCCATACAATATATACAGGGAACATTGGAAAGAAAAAATAAAACGCTGAAGAGTTTTGCATAAGACATGTATTATTGACAATTAGTATAGGTTACAGAAATATATGGAAGGTAACATACAGACAAACTCAATCTTTAGAGTTAAGTTGTGACTGTCACCCAGTGATCAGAAAGTTTGCAGTTAGTGAATTTGTTTATTGATGCGTGTACTCCGGCGACTGTGTGAGAATTTGTGATGGAATTGATATCTTAAGAAGAGGAAATTTTAAGAAGTCTTTCCTTTTGAAGGAATTGGCAAAGAAGGTCAAAAATATATTCATAATATAGGACCCGTGAAGATCCGGGTTAGAATGAACCTTCAGAAACCCATGCTTGTCGTAAGAGGCGACTAACGGGATCAGGTGTTCAGGCTCGCTGACTTGGTTGACACATGTCATTGGTTCCCAATTGCGCAGATCGATGCTCATGCTGTTGATCACTGGATTGTCTGGTCCAGACGCGCCTGTTTACAGTCCGCCGCCATATAGCTGGAATACTGCGGAGTGCGGCGTAAAACTAAACTCACTCATTCATAATATAGTGCCATAATGTGATTTTTTTATCAAACACCGAAGTTAGAGATTGGCATGGCAATAACAGAAGCAATAAACTGCATCATGAAGCAGAATTTGAATGTTACTATACAACATGTTGTTTGATGATGAGTTAGAGAACTCAAGCATAAAGAGGTACAATTTTATGGACAACCACTTTATGGTTTATTTACATGCCGCCATGTAGTGGGAATATTTCTCAGTGCGGCGTCAAACAACAAACAACTAACTATTTGTCCGAAGTAATTAAAAATAACAGGCTTCTTATGGAAAAATTTAACATTCATGACACGATTTTGCACCATATATCTGCGCCATTCGTGACCAACTCGTGCTATTCCGGATCGATCCCAATACCTACTTGTGCCCTTCTGGAAGGATTTCATACTGGTGTATGAACATCAGAACTACTTCAAACAATAAGTAAGTATTTAACCTGTTTTTAAACAATTACAATGATGATTTGTTGAAAACAATCTAACGTCATTAGTACCAGCTGTTCACCTTACATTTCCTAATGTATATTTCTAAATTCGATTGAACAATCGCAAATACGATTTTGTTCACAGGGCAATTAAATTAATATTTTATTTCAGCTGTTATAAATTCAAAAATAGATACACAGAATAAGTCAAACTGAAGAATTCGTGAAGAGTCCAAATAGGATTTAGTGTATGCGTGATGTCCACCAGTTGTCAGAAATTGCGTGTAAACTTGCTGCCATAAACATAGTGAATTTGAACATGAATACGCTGATATATGTATAAAGGACCCCAAGAAACTTCAGACTTAATTATCCCCATTGAAGTGGAAAGTAAGTACAGTATTTAAAATTACAGTTGATTAGTTCTATATAAATATATTGTTTTGAAACTCGTAGCTATTTATAATAACATTACCAAAAAGTGTCGGAAAGCGCACGTAAAATCTAGAAAACATCCCCCGCAATATGGTTCGAGATGACACTCGATTGGAAACACGAGAGTCGTTATGGTAAACAAACACATATGCGTGTTTGAATCTCTCACCGTTCGTGGCCCTATTATAAAAAACTTCAAACTAAGCAACACATTTCTGCTAGTTATGTTCTTTATAATATCCAAATCAATATATACGATCAATCAATCAATTTATATACTGGGTTCATATCGGGTTCTCAGATGTATTTCCACTGCTGTGTGGAGCAGACTACAAATATATACTGGCAAACAAGGATAAGTTGAGCACCGACCTGACAATTGACCCGTATTAGCATGTTTGAGTGCCGCCCACTGGCGCTTGCCATTGTTAGCGAAGGGGCCCCAGGTTGTCCGCGATCAAGTGTAGTGCGACTTGCTACACCGACATGAGAGTCTTATGAGCTACGCGCGGAATCAATTTCATCGTCATGCAATGCACATGCACTAGCCTCCATCTGCTCTACCTTTCACAAACCAAATGGGTTTGCTTATTGCCGTGCACCGCCTACTTCTCGTTAGCGTGTTCTCTGCGCCGGTCCAACTTATCCTTGTTTGCCAGTAATTAACTGATTTCAAGAGTGTAAGACCTTTCTTTTAGGACGATTGGAAAATAAGAAAATGTCACGATTATAAAACAATAACAAAATGCTATAACCGATTTAAGTACTTGGGATTATTTTTATCAAAGTACCCCAGTCCTAACGCGCATTCTGATTGGTTTGTCGTATGTTTGCACACATAGCATCCATCGAGAGGAGGGCGATTCTTATTGGAGGTTACGGAAAGGGGCGAGTGGTGACGAACGAGATGCGAGCTCAAACGGGTAAACAGAGATGGTAAGGTAAATTCGTGGCGACGTGCATTAAATTTGCTGTACCAAGGAAATCAGGTCTATTACTAGGCTTCACTTATCATCCAAAACCTTCATCAGAAGGGGCGAAGTCCAGCTGAGAGGTACCAAATTATTCGCTCTTCTGCTTGAAGCGCTGGCACATTCTTCCGGAAAAAAAGGCAGCATGCATACTGCTTGGCTGCCTTGACCTTTTAGGCCACATAAAGAAATATTCTTTTTTTCATCACAAAGGGATACATATAGGAGGATCGCCCTCGTCTGTGTAAAGCAGATTTCGCGCGTTAACAACTGTGGCCAATACTACATCGTCACAAAATGACAACATCATGTCTTGACTGACAAATTCATTGAAGTGTACTGATTCCTACCTGGATACACAGCATAGGATCCCTGAGCTTGATAGTTGGCTTGAAATCACTGTACAGGATAAGCAGTCGAGATAAAGGTTAATGAGTTACACAATCTGCTTTTTTTCTGATAGTCTGATCATTATTCAAACGCACACCAATTTATCTTTAGAACAGTTACGTTCAATCTAGTGCAACAATATATTACTCGACAATATAAAAGACTGATTTAGGATGAGTACAATTGCAGTACCATCGTATAGTCATATTTTTTGGAGCGGTTGCATACCATGTTTTAGAATTAATGTTCTAATTAGCATGGTCATTGAACATGGATAAAAAAAATATTCTTTAATGACTTGACTGTTACAGAGTTTTGTCAAGTGGGTATGCTGTGACGTCACTTTTGACAATATTCCAACATAATCAAGGTGTCGGACACTAGAAATGGTCTTCACATACTGCACCCATTCTGGGAATCGAACCCGGGACTTCAAGGTGACCAGTAGTTGCCATGCATTTAACCACTAATCTATCCTACCGCCCCTTTTTTGTTAAATGGGATGTACACACAGGCAGTTGTGCATATTTACCACTAATATAGTCGTATTTTTGGGAAAACTAACAGAACCGTTAACTCATCTATAATCATATTTAAATTATATTGGTAAAGATTTTCACCCCCATAAAATTTTAAGAAAGGAGTAATTTTCGAATCAAATAATAACAAACACAAGTTTTATACGTATGATACGTTTCCTGCTGACTGAGTTCCGTCCTATTGCGCAAATAAGTATAATAGCCAGTCCAGAATGTTTAGCCAAACTCATTCAACTGGATATATAAATATTAATCAGTATTATTTGATACATTTCAACACTACGTTCCTTCTAATCCTTGCATACAAATCGTGCGGCGTGCTCTGTCGTACAGCGTGCTCTGTCGTAGCGTGTGCTCCGCCGTGCAGCGTACTCTGTCCCACAGCTTGCTCTGACAAACGGAAATCTGCAAATCGTGGAAATTTCAAAACGAGGCTCGGCCGCTAGAAAAGTTTGGTGGTCTGGTACGGACTTGTCGTTACATCAATCACATTTGTAAGTTATCAAAATACACTTAATAAGCGCAAAAACACATAACAGGTGTAACCAGTGAGCCAGGTGAATTATGACGACCTCTTCAAAGAGGACAGTCTGTGACGCCTCAGTTAACTACATACTGCCTAAACCTCGACATAAAACATAGAAATACCATTTTTTAACTATGAAGTTAAAATCCTTTTCTTATGAAACAAAGAATTGGAATTTAGTGTAACCATGGTTGTTTGTAGTGTCTCTTTTTGCTTTCACACGAGAAAATTCGGATCGGCTGAAAAGTAGGTCATTGTCTGAATTGGTTCATGAGACTCATGTTTCGGTTTGTGCTTTGTAACAGTAGCCCCTGCATAGTTGACCCGTGAAGATCCGGGTCAGAATTGATCTTCAGTAACCCATGGTTGTCGTAAGACGGAACTAACGGGATCGGGTGGTCAGGCTCGCTGAATTGGTTGACACACGTCATCATATCCCAATTGCGTAGATCTGTAGATCTATGCTCATGTTGTTGATCACTCGATTGTATGGTCCAGACTCGATTATTTACAGACCGCCGCCATAAAGCTGGAATATTGCTGAGAGCGGCGTAAAACTAAACTCTCGCTCACTCACTCAGCCTGCATATTTACAGGCACACATCGATGCAGTGCATCAAATATTCTTTGCCTAATAACCACATACACGAAACCAGTGAAATCAAAGCAGCCAGGTGTTGTTTAAAGTTTCAACTGATTGCTAATAAGAGATAAAAAATATGAAATAGCATGACCCATACAATATATACAGGAACATTGGAAAAGAAAATAAAACGCTGAAGAGTTTTGCATAAGACATGTATTATTGACAATTAGTATAGGTTACAGAAATATATGGAAGGTAACATACAGACAAACTCAATCTTTAGAGTTAAGTTGTGACTGTCACCCAGTGATCAGAAAGTTTGCAGTTAATGAATTTGTTTATTGATGCGTACCGGCGACTGTGTGAGAATTTGTGATGGAATTGATATCTTAAGAAGAGGAAGTTTTAAGAAGTCTTTCCTTTTGAAGGAATTGGCAAAGAAGGTCAAGTATATTCATAATATAGGACCCGTGAAGATCCGGGTTAGAATGAACCTTCAGAAACCCATGCTTGTCGTAAGAGGCGACTAACGGGATCGGGGTGTTCAGGCTCGCTGACTTGGTTGACACATGTCATTGGTTCCCAATTGCGCAGATCGATGCTCATGCTGTTGATCACTGGATTGTCTGGTCCAGACGCGCCTGTTTACAGTCCGCCGCCATATAGCTGGAATACTGCGGAGTGCGGCGTAAACTAAACTCACTCATTCATAATATAGTGCCATAATGTGATTTTTTATCAAACACCGAAGTTAGAGATTGGCATGGCAATAGCAGAAGCAATAAACTGCATCATGAAGCAGAATTTGAATGTTACTATACAACATGTTGTTTGATGATGAGTTAGAGAACTCAAGCATAAAGAGGTACAATTTTATGGACAACCACTTTATGGTTTATTTACATGCCGCCATGTAGTGGGAATATTTCTCAGTGCGGCGTCAAACAACAAACAACTAACTATTTGTCCGAAGTAATTAAAAAATAACAGGCTTCTTATGGAAAAATTTAACATTCATGACACGATTTTGCACCATATATCTGCGCCATTCGTGACCAACTCGTGCTATTCCGGATCGATCCCAATACCTACTTGTGCCCTTCTGGAAGGATTTCATACTGGTGTATGAACATCAGAACTACTTCAAACAATAAGTAAGTATTTAACCTGTTTTAAACAATTACAATGATGATTTGTTGAAAACAATCTAACGTCATTAGTACCAGCTGTTCACCTTACATTTTCTAATGTATATTTCTAAATTGATTGAACAATCGCAAATACGATTTTGTTCACAGGGCAATTAAATTAATATTTTATTTCAGCTGTTATAAATTCAAAAATAGATACACAGAATAAGTCAAACTGAAGAATTCGTGAAGAGTCCAAATAGGATTTAGTGTACGTGATGTCCACCAGTTGTCAGAAATTGCGCGTGTAAACTTGCTGCCATAAACATAGTGAATTTGAACATGAATACGCTGATATATGTATAAAGGACCCCAAGAAACTTCAGACTTAATTATCCCCATTGAAGTGGAAAGTAAGTACAGTATTTAAAATTACAGTTGATTAGTTCTATATAAATATATTGTTTTGAAACTCGTAGCTATTTATAATAACATTACCAAAAAGTGTCGGAAAGCGCACGTAAAATCTAGAAAACATCCCCCGCAATATGGTTCGAGATGACACTCGATTGGAAACACGAGAGTCGTTATGGTAAACAAACACATATGCGTGTTTGAATCTCTCACCGTTCGTGGCCCTATTATAAAAAACTTCAAACTAAGCAACACATTTCTGCTAGTTATGTTCTTTATAATATCCAAATCAATATATACGATCAATCAATCAATTTATATACTGGGTTCATATCGGGTTCTCAGATGTATTTCCACTGCTGTGTGGAGCAGACTACAAATATATACTGGCAAACAAGGATAAGTTGAGCACCGACCTGACAATTGACCCGTATTAGCATGTTTGAGTGCCGCCCACTGGCTTGCCATTGTTAGCGAAGGCCCCAGGTTGTCCGCGATCAAGAATGTAGTGCGACTTGCTACACCGACATGAGAGTCTTATGAGCTTCTGCGCGGAATCAATTTCATCGTCATGCAATGCACATGCACTAGCCTCCATCTGCTCTACCTTTCACAAACCAAATGGGTTTGCTTATTGCCGTGCACCGCCTACTTCTCGTTAGCGTGTTCTCTGCGCCGGTCCAACTTATCCTTGTTTGCCAGTAATTAACTGATTTCAAGAGTGTAAGACCTTTCTTTTAGGACGATTGGAAAATAAGAAAATGTCACGATTATAAAACAATAACAAAATGCTATAACCGATTTAAGTACTTGGGATTATTTTTATCAAAGTACCCCAGTCCTAACGCGCATTCTGATTGGTTTGTCGTATGTTTGCACACATAGCATCCATCGAGAGGAGGGCGATTCTTATTGGAGGTTACGGAAAGGGGCGAGTGGTGACGAACGAGATGCGAGCTCAAACGGGTAAACAGAGATGGTAAGGTAAATTCGTGGCGACGTGCATTAAATTTGCTGTACCAAGGAAATCAGGTCTATTACTAGGCTTCACTTATCATCCAAAACCTTCATCAGAAGGGGCGAAGTCCAGCTGAGAGGTACCAAATTATTCGCTCTTCTGCTTGAAGCGCTGGCACATTCTTCCGGAAAAAAAGGCAGCATGCATACTGCTTGGCTGCCTTGACCTAAGGCCACATAAAGAAATATTCTTTTCTCATCACCTTTCAAAAGATATGGTAAGATATTGTATTTATGTCCAAACCCCTTTGATTTCTGTGAAAATTTACACCTTTTCTCCGATAGAAAATCAAAATTTAGGAGTGTGAAATATTCATGCACATTTTGAAAATCAAAGTGTGTAAAATTATAAAAATCTTAGGGTCTGGTGATTTTTTTTAATCGGGCGGTAATGACAAAGGAGAATATGTTTATATATGGCCAAAAGAAGAACGTAACAGACGAGGATCCATGGCAAGCAGGTCAAGGAGCATTGGTGTCTACTTTGAAGATACGTACAGACTGAGGATGATGGTATGTTAGCTGCCTTTGCCCATTGCACAGCTGGTGAATCATTAATTTCATGTTCCCCTGGTTATAACTGTTAAACCCCGCCGTGATATTGCTGGAATATTAGCTAAAAGCGGTAAAAACCAAACTCAGTCAGTCAGTATAATAACTGTTAACATGAGTGAGTGAGTTTAGTTTTACGCCGCACTCCAATATGGTGGCGGTCTCTAAATAATCGAGTCTGACCAGTCAATCCAGTGACCAACAGCATGAGCATCGATCTACGCATTTTGGATACAATGACATGTGCCAACCAAGTCAGCGAGCCTGACCACCCGTTAGTCGCCTCTTTCGGCAAGCGTGGGTTGCTGAAGACGAATTCTAACCTGAATCTTCACGGGTACTTTTAAATCAGAATCGCACTTCAACTTCAACACTCGCTACTATAGTTGCTACCAACAGACATTGGGATTGGATTCTCATAGGACATACAACCCCAGCTTCAGCCCTCTTTTGATTTGGGGTGTGTCACTGTCATGACCAGTGCCATCACCTTGGGTGAGTGGGTTGGGTTTTATGTTGCTTTTACCAATATTCCAGCACTGTCATGGCGGGGACATCAGAAATTGGCTTCACATCTCGCACCCATGTGGCGAATCTAACCCTGGTATTCGGCGTTTTAACCACTAGCTTACGGCATCCCCCCAAAAACAAAACAACAACAACAACAACAAAAAAAAAAAGAACAAACAGAGAAAAGCACCCCAAACCCACATTAATCTAAATACCCATGTTATAACTGATACGGTTTCGTGCCGGGAAGGCTAAAGTTTATATATCGGTTGTCCCGGAGAGCTAATTTTCCAGGAACATATCGGCTATCCCGGGAAAGCTAATTTTCCAGGAGTACCTCCACGGCTAAAGATACTGTTCAAACACAGTTACGCAATGACACTCACTAATTTCCTACTGAAAGGATGGTGTAAATCCAGCTGGGGTCTATGCAGGTAGCAAAAGTACTGTAAGTCTCCATGGTCCCTAGTATGGTGATCTACCTTCAGTTGCTGGCGATCATTTGCCCGTTTATATATTGCATTATTCTCTATAGTGATATCTTATAACATGGTAGTGTTACCTTACTATCTGTGATACTCTGTAGTTTTACTGCCCTTCCACGACAGGTTTTAATCTTCAAAATGCATTCATCTTTAATATTGTTCTCGTCATGATATGGCTGAAATATTGCAATGTGACGCTAAATATTAACTCGCTCATATCCTATTTTCTATACATTGCAATGTTGTGTTCACCTGATTTTTAAGCTCTGACGAAAACCTCATAATGGACTTATCTGCCTTTGAATATGTTTCTCCACCTTGATATCGATAGTGGTGTAACAAGCCGTCAGACACATCTAGTAATTTATAGACAAATCCTGGTCTGTGACGTGGACCATGAACTTCTAGTATGTCAATTGTGTCGGGAATGACAATATATTTGGACCTTTCATAATATGGAAAGATTTTGCCATGAAAGAAATGAGAAAGCATTTTGATATACCCATGTTTCATAGTTGACTTAACATGGTACTTGGATTTTGTAAAGAATGAATTTCTGAATACAAACGACCCTATTTTGGTATCTGTGTGTTTCAGTCTTTCAAGGAGAGTCAGCCAGTTTGAATCCTTGTGAGGTACCATGACCTCGTCCGTGTCTTGGAACACAATGTATTTGGACGTGTAGCGGTTGCGATAGAAACAGTCATGCAGAGTCACTATCTGACCAAAAGAGTGGATATACTTATTCACAACGTCTGGCACTCGGGCTTGGATGAACTCCAACTGTCCACACCGCACGAAATGGTCCAGTGTGGGTCTCATGCTGGCAGAGATCGAGTGATTGTACCAGAAGGCTTTACCAGCTCCAAACATTCTATTAATTGTCATGGACTGCACAAACTCGTCAATATTGGAATAGTCGGAGTGTCCTGTGGGGTAACATACGGTGACGTTGCGGTAATCTTTAGCTGGGTGTTGTACGGGAATTGTCTTTGCTTTAGCTGTTGGGGTTGAAGGCGGAATGCGGAGAAGTGACGGAGTCAGGTGAGAATGCGTCAAGGGACAGTGGACTGCCAGTTCAGTGTACCTGAATAAAATAAACGAGAAGTGTGGTTTGGCTTGATTGATGCTAAATTCAGCTGTTAGAGAGTTTGAACCAAATAATCAAGTGACTAAATGTCGAGCAATGCACGAAGATCGTCTTTTAAAGATGGCATTTGAAAACATTCTGCATTTAGCTTTCTTAAATTTTAGCAAATGACCCTATTACAGTAAGCTACAAACTGCATTACACATCTTGCCTAAACTAGCAAATTTCATATATTCCAAATAACATATTCCACGTTTTAACATTTCTAATCTTGAAACGGCAACCGGACGTGCGAACGGACGGACGGAAAGACATGGTGATCGTTGTTTCAACGAGGGGGACATACAAAAGGAAACCTGTGCTTTGCAAACACCACGCATCGCCTGTTGTACTTCATATTGTTTTATAATTCTTTTATTCGTGTCAGCAATGACATGGCGGTCAGTAAATAATAGAATTACAGGGGTTTTTTTTCAAACTGATTATTTTACTCAGAGTGAGTGAGTGTGTGAGCGAGCGAGTTCAAATTTAAAGTTACTTTGGGAATATGTCAGTCATATCATGAACAAAACAGTTTATACTAAAATACTTTATAATATCATATTATAAAATCTGTCGCCAAAGGACAGTAAAACAACTAGGATATCACAATTAGATTTAAAACTAGCATGAAACTTATAGATCATATACTACTTAGGAATTTACAATGTAAAAACGGGCTGTAGATCACCAGCAACTGAAGGTAATCACCATACTAGGGACCATGGGGACTTACAGTACTTTTGCTACCTGCATGGACCCTTGTTGGATTTACACCATCCCATCAGGTGCTGACTGTTATACTGATATTTAGCAATTATTTAAAAGAACACATTTTTCTCATTTAAACAGTTTGGTAGAGCTAAGTTGACTCTTAATCAGAATGTCTGTGGGAACCTCACAGTCCCCGTGGGACATGACTGACAAAGCATTATGCAGACACGATTGCTATGGGAATTATCTCGTGAATATCACTGCTAGTGACGGTGACAGCAGTCTCCTAATCACCTATTGTTGTGAACCTTTTGGGATACATAAAACTCACCGGTGCAACCTCGAGGCAGACAGCTGATGGACGAGTGATACCATCATTATATCTTCGAATCAAATATATTCACCTTTTAAACATACCCTGAGGTCTTTTTATACCACATGAAATTGTATGATATGAAGAATAACTGGAGGTATATTTTGTTGATATAGTTTGCAAGCGTTTATAAATATGCATGTGTATGTGTGAGAGAGAGTGTGTGTGTGTGTGTGTGTGTGTGTGTGTGTGTGTGTGTGTGTGTGTGTGTGTGTGTGTGTGTCCGTGCGTGCGCGCTACAAGGGAAATGTCAAAGATAAAGCATTTATCTTGGTTCATTCATTTGCCGACTTCATAATTAGGTATCTTTCACCGTTTTGAACGTTTTCCATGAATGAACGAAATGTTACACAACTCATCTGCTCACGCCACTATATCTATACAATTTCTGTACATTGAGGCAGGTCGGGCGTCCATGATTGGTACTGCAAGAAAAACCCGAAGGTGTGTATTCGTGAAATTACATGCCTCACCTATGCACGATAAATCTCCAAATCATCTAACGTGCATTCATAGCGTTCTGCAAATTTTGGGAGAAGCTGTGAACTGAACTGAACTTTATTTATTTACAATATAAATACAGGCATGAAACATGAAGTGGTCATATATATCGTTTGGTTGCAAGAATAAACTGTCTGTACATACATTTAACCAGTTAAGTGAACAATGTGACACTCAGGCGTGATTATCTTTTGTGGGGACGTTGCTTAAAATGAGACATGGTTATTTTGCCAAGTTTTGCTAATTTACTAATTGTTCCTCGTTTGTTAGAGTGAAAACGCTGGTTCATTTTGTACATATTCGGGTTTCTACAGAACTAGTTGTTGATATATTGTTTCCCTTTCTAGGGCCAAGGTAGGGCAAATAAACAAAAAATGAAATTCATCTCCAATGTCGTTTGCATTACAGAGTACATAATCTTTCATTTGGGGGTGTTTTAATCCATCGTCCTGTTTCAACTGGAAGATAATAAAGGTTTGAAGTTCTGAAATTAAGTAACACCCTTCGATTATCATAATGTAATAAATTCAGATAGGTTGTATACTTCAGTACACACAGTGGAATCTGTAAAACCCGGACTTTGTTTAATCCGGTTTTCTCCATAATCCGGACTACTGTCCGAGTCCCGGCAAATTTGTTCTTAATTTATCATTAAAGTGTGCTTTATAATCCGGACTCTCTCAATTACGGATTACAGACTAAAATAACAGTTCCGACAATCAACTTGCTCTGAGAACAATGCTTTGTTAACCGGACGTAGCTGACTAAAATAACAGTCCGTTCAATAAATATCTCTGTTACCTATGTTCACAATGGTTAATGACTGAAAACATTGTATAACATGGAAAGTTTCAGGGGCAGACTTTATCCAATGAAAGTAGTCTTCAATACTTACACAAAGCAACCTTAATGTGGTCTGTTTCTTGGCGAATATGAGCTGATAATGTCTTATGTCACTTGAAAATGGTCCCTAGTATGGTGACGTACCTTCAGTTGCTGGTGATCTCCAGCCCGTTTTTTTATATTGTATTGTCCATAAAATTTGTCGAATTTTACAGTTACATGTTAGTTTTAATTCTCTATCTATGATAATCTAGTTATTTTACTGCCCTTCGTTTGGCAGGTATTTACAATTTAATTGTGTCTTTTATGAATTTATAACGTTTAAGTCACGATATGGCTGAAATATTGCCAATGTGACTATAAATTTTAACTCACGCACTCACATAATTTTTAACTCACTCACTCACATGAATATGAATTGTGTTCTATAAACAAGAGATATAATTTGTGCCAATCCATGGATTCAAGACATTTCAACTGACGACGGAAACCCCCACCCCTCGCCACCTTCCCCTTCTAGTCAAGGCATATTACCTGAAAAACACACACTCTCCCCGCCCCCACACACACACATGTGTAACTATTCGTATCAAAACAAATTGATCATAAGATAACAACATCGCCAACTCGTCAGGCTATTTCGCAGATTATTTTAATGATGCATATCGTCTACTCTGAACATTCTAACTCTTAACGAGACATCTGAAATAACCTTTAAATGACACATTAATAACATTGCATTCCTTTAATTTCCAATTAACAGCATTATCCATGTACACCATATATCCACACGAAGTGTTAGCCCAGCTAGCACAACATGTTACACCTAAGTTTCTATACCACAACCTTTTTCTGTACAATAAAGGATTAACATAACTGTATATTTACATTCTCAAGCATAACACTTTTACAACTGTCATCAATGAGAAATTGTTCTAAAACATTCATGAATAAACAAAATAATAGGAGTGAAAGATTTTCACCTTGGCGAACGCCCGAATAACATGGAAAATAATCTGAAAACTTATCATGTGAAGATACGCAAGATTTGTATTTACATACATATTTTGTATAAGCGTGAAAAATTTACCTGTAATTCCATTACATGTAATTTTTTGCCAAAGTCCAATCCTCCATACATTATCGAAATCTTTAGAAAAATCAATGAACGCATAATATAAATTTCTTTTACGGGTCTTAAAAATCTGAGAAAGCATATTCAAAACAAATATATTGTCGTTTGTGGAATGTTCTTTTCTAAAACCTGCCTTGGCAGGGGTTAAGATATTCTAAGATTTTTTCCAAGAAAATGTTCAGCCATGCTAACACAACATGCCACACGATCCTCACGGGATTTTCATTCAGGTTGCATAGCAACTGTTTACAACATGCAACATGAATACTGTAAGCTCTCATCTTTTTGTATCTACTTTACTAACGTATCCCGAAATACATTTGACACACCATTGTTTACATGGTTATTGTTTTTGGGTTTTGGTTTATTTTGTATTTAATTTCTCGCGTAATTGTCTGTACGTGCTTTGTGTGATTACCCCAATGGTTTCAGGTATTTACTGAATTGGAGAAAAGGTTCCAATGCCTTAACTTATATTTACGTATTTCTTCACATAAGCAGGGATAATGTACAACACGTTATATAGTCTCCTGGGTAAGTAGTAAGGTCAGGTCAAGTCATCGATAGGACTACTCTTTCACGTTCTCCATTGTTTGGAGTTTTGTTTGTATTTCGTTTTTCATCGTTTGGTTACAAACCAACGTGCAATACGTCTCTTTTTCACGCATGTCTAAATGTCTAAACAGACTTTATCTTTGCATTTTGGTACCAAAACCTCATTTTCTGTTTATTCCTCTCGTACTTCAAATCATTCATATGGTGTTCTATTTTACAAGAAGCAAATTTCTCAAGCAACACTTCTAACTTCCATCAACTTTATATTGTTTGTAAGCCAGATCGACGGGGGTTGACTAAACTCAGTATAGGATGGTAGTTGGGTTACTTGCTGGTATTACCTCTAGAAGAATTAATCGCTACGTTGACAGATTTACATGTTTTGTATTGTCCTCTGTGTATGTTAATGTGCTCGTACTTTCTATTTATTTCTTTATTACTAATATGCTGTGGAGATGTACATGCACATCCGGGTCCAAATTAAACATACGCGGCTTGAGAGATAAAGTTGATCTACTTGCTGGCGAATACAGCCATTATGATGTCGTGTGTTTATCTGAGACTTGGTTAAGTTGACCTACTTGCTGGCGAATACAGCCATTATGATGTCGTGTGTTTATCTGAGACTTGGTTAAGTCCCGACGTTATAAATGATTCTATACATATATACGGGTATCACCCGCCACTTCATAAAGAAAGACCGACAAATGGACGAGGGGGCGCGATTTATGTGAAGGATAACTTGCATGATAAACATGCAACTGATCTTGATGTTCCCGACTTAGAAGCTATTTGGGTTGAAGTTATTATAAACAATAATAACATTCTAATTGACACGTCTTAAGCTGACTTTAGCAATCGTTGTAGGGATTTGATTGATGATTCGTTTGCAAAGGCGGTAAATGCAAATGTTAGCTTGTTCATACTAGGAGATTTCAAAGCCAATATGTTCAACACAAGTAATAGTAAGATAAATAATTTTCAAATCATGTATGGCCTAGTTCAGCTCATCACTGACCCTACAAAAGTGACGTAAAACACTCGCACCTTGTTAGATATTATACTTACTTCAACCTTAGACACTGTAAATGATTCTGGCGTTCTTACTCCAATCTGCAGCGATCATTGTGAGATTTGGGAAATACTCCAAGGACGCATTTTAGATAACCATTTATGACTATAACCGTGCATACTATGATATGCTAAGTGATAGCATATCATCAACCGATTGGGACACTCTGTTTAATGATGATACCAATAGCACTGTTAAAGCTTTTACTTGTACTCTTAGAAGATTAATCAATAACTATATTCCAAATATAGAAGTCGTTGTATGACCTCGAGGTTGTATATGGATGAACGGATATCTGCGAAAATTAATGAGGAAAAGAAACCGCTTACATTAAGTTGCTACAAGGTGTCAGTGAGTTAAAATTTTACGTCGCATCGTCAATATTGCCAAAGGAAGAACGAAACATATTATTGGGAATGTTTTAAAGTCGCTAGAAACAAAGTCATTTCGGAAGTTAGAAGAGCTAAACGAGCATATGCTTTGAAGCTTGATGATATCGTTAACATTGAGAGACGAATGAAATTATGGTGGCGTTTAGTAAAAAAACATATTGAGAAATATAGAAATTCAGGTAAACAGTTCCACCTATCACCCACAACGGTACTGTTCTGGAAGATGGAGATTACATTGCTAATGCGTTTAATGAATATTTCACAGACCAAGCCCAAGTCGACGAACCTAATATCGAATCACCTCCTCCCATTTGCAGTGAAAACAAATTAGATACATTTTCTCTTACGGAAAATGAAGTATATGATATCTTGCTGTCTTTAAACACCAAAAGGCCAAGGTCCAATAAACTAACAAAGGTTTAGCTCGGTCTCCGTGGACCCGTTACGAAGCTATTTAATTTATATGAAACGTTTTCATTTTCCCGATATCTGGAAATATACGGCAGTTGTCCCTCCTCACAAGAAAGGAATTGTGCATGATTGTAAGAATTCCAGTTGTTCTATCTTATTGTTTGGCTAAAGTATTTGAAAGGTGTATATTTTCAAGCATGAATATAATTTCTTATTATGATGACTTAGCACGTATTTCAGACTATTGGCAGGTTAAATTCAGTCCTGAAAAGACAGAAGCTATGTAATTTTCCAAGACTAATGCAAGTCCGAAATGTTATTTTTCTAAAGACTAATGCTAAAGTTAGAAATGTTATTTTTTTCTAAGACTAATGCAAACTAATGCGAAATGTTCTTTGCAAAGACTAATGCAAGTCCTAAATGTTATTATGCAAGTCCGAAATGTTATTTTCTAAGACTAATGCAAGTCCGAAATGTTATTTTCTAAGACTAATGCAAATCCGAAATGGTATTTTCCAAGACTATGCAAGTCCGAAATGTTATTTTCTAAGACTAATGCAAGTCCGAAATGTTATTTCTAAGACTAATGCAAATCCGAAATGTTATTTTCCAAGATTAATGCAAATTCGAAATGTTATTTTCCAAGACAAATGCAAATCCGAAATGTTATTTCCAAGACTAATGCAAAATCCGAAATGTTATTTTCCAAGACTCATGCAAGTCCGAAATGTTTTCTAAGACTTTTCCAAGACTAATGCAAGTCCGAAATGTTATTTTCTAAGACTAATGCAAACCGAAAATGTTATTTTCCAAGACTAATGCAAATCCGAAATGTTATTTTCTAAGACTAATGCAAATCTGAAATGTTATTTTCTAAGACTAATGCAAATCCGAAATTTCAGCTGACACTTAATGATACTGCGATTTCTGAAGTTTGTGAACATAAACACCTTGATCCGATTTTACAGGATGATGGAAAATGGCAGAAACATATTGATTGTATACGAGGCAAAGCAAGTCCACTAATAGATTGTCTGAGAAGTTTGAAATACAGGCTGAACAGAGTATCACTTGAAACTGTGTATAAATCTTCTATTTTACCTATCTTTGACGATTGTGATACCAGCTGGGATATGTGGACTAAGGAGCAGACCCATTCGATAGAAAAGCTACATTTAGAGTGAGTGTGTGAGTGAGTTAAAATTAAAAGTCACTTTGGCAATATTTCAGCCAGATCGTGACTAAAACAGTAAATACTTATACAGATTATAAAATCTGTCACCAAGGGACAGCAAAACAACTAGCATATCACAGTTAGAGATTTAAAACTAGCATGTAACTTAATATTATATACCATGTAGGACATTACAATATGGGCTATAGGTTGCCAGCAACTGAAGGTTAATCACCATTCTAGGGACCATGGGGACTTACAGTACCTTTGCTACCTGCATGGTCCCTAGTTGGATTTACACCATCCCTTCAGACGCTGCCGATTGTAGGGAACTTTAGACACAATTCAAAATAACACAAATACTACGTTTAAAAATGTGGTAAGTATAAATTTACTTTGAAAGTTTTGGGATTTACGTACCCCACAGGACGAGGCTACATTTAGAAGCCCTTTACGACATACAATTGTAATAATGCGGTAAAATGTGATAAACTGCGGCTAATTGTGATCGCGCTGCGATAAATTTTAATGCTGTGGTAAACTGTAATCGAAACTGCGGCAACTGTAATAACTTTATCATGGTCCCATCCCACAAGTCATGTTAAAAGAAAGAAAACACATCTCATTCTTCTAATTACCAATATTGCCGATGTGACGTTAAATAATAACTCACTCACTCACTCACTAATTACCAAAGACATTCGAATTCCACTCTTTGTTTGACTTTGTCATGTTCAATTCCGACCTCTATCAACTTAAAAAAAAAAATCTGGATTTTCAAATTTTATTTCTTTATCATTCCTACTGAGAAAGCTGGTGCAGTAAATTGCAATAATATCTGTCGCAAATTGTAATAAACTGCGGCAAATTATAATAAACTGCGGTAAATTGCAATAAAACGTTCGGTAAATTATAATAATATCTCTCATTCCTGCAAATTTCCAAAGAAATTCGAATTCCACTTTTGTTTGACTTCATCATTGTCCCATCTCATCACTGTCATGTTAAAAGAAAGAAAAACGGAAATATATTTTGCTACTTCTATTATTCGTTCTGAGAGGCAGGTGCGGCAAATTGTAATAACAAGTGCGGTAAATTGTAATATCATCTCTCATATCTTCTAATTTTCAAAGAAATTCGAATTCCAGTCTTTGTTCGACTTCATCATGGTCACATCCCATCACTGTCATGTTCAAAAAGAAAAGAAAACAATAGGAATATTTTTGCCTATTTCTATCATTCGTACTGAGAGGCGGGTACCGTAAATTGTAACAAAATCCGGTAAATTGTAATAATGCGTCTGTTCTTTCAGGAAATAAAATAATGTTTACATCATAACAAACTCGTTCCCCTTGCGACATGACTGGATTTACCTCGTCCCTTCAGATATTGGTGATTATGACAACTGAGCCAAAGATAAATCGAACACATATTCTACGAATAAAAATGTTACAGAAATAATTCTCATTGAAAGACGTGGTCTTATGTACCTTCTCAGGAGGATAATACTTTAACGGTACTACAGCAACAATCAATCTCAGTTACTAATTAATTCGGATAAATTCAAGGTTTAGACCAGTAAGTGAATAATACGCAGCCAGTTGAGGAAGCACAAAATTCGGCCACAACGTCCAGTGAATTCTTTAATCAAGTCTATGCAACACATTCAGAAGTGGGTAAAAACTATGGATGTCAACCCTTTTTATTGTAAAGAACACAAAGTTTCAGGGACATCCTCGTTCATCAGTTGAATGATGAAGGAGTATGATATTCAACTGAATATACTCCGACACAGTGTTTTCTTAATATGGACGTTGACATCAACATTTTCCCACTGTAATAGTCCTTTCGGTTAAAGTTACTACTACAAATAAATGAGTGAGTGAGTTTAGTTTTACGCCACACTCAGCAATATTCCAGCTATATGACAGCAGTCTGTAAATAATCGAGTCTGGGAAAGACAATCCGGTGATCAACAGCATGAGTATCGATCTACACAGTTGGGATACGATGACATGTGTCAAGCAAGATCAGCGAGTCTGACCACTCGATTCCGTTAGTCGTCACTGACGACAAGTTTTATACTTAACTTGCCCACGCAAACTGTCCTACGCATTTGTGTAATTAGAAAACCACTTACTTCCTGTTGTGGGACAGATGCAATGACTGCACACTTCCTGAAACAGTTCTGGTGTCCCGTCGGTCGTCAGTGACAAACATACACACTGGGCGAAACAACTGTGACTTCAGTGCCGCGCCTAAAATATCCACAACATTCCTTTTCACGTCAAAATGAGCTGAGAAGATATAAAGGTGCTGGTCTGCGTCGTTGGTTTGTGGGGATGCGAGCCTGTAATCGTCTTCTCCTTCGGTTGGTTCCAGGTATGTTTCCTTTGAAGATCCACAGCAATCCTCTCCCCTTGAAGAAACGTGTTTGTGAGGATGGTTATTCATTATGGTATTTTTTAATTCGATCACAAGGGTGATGCTGTCTTTTGACGCAGGAACAAAAGCAGGTGAGTTGTTTTCGTTTGTAAAACGAAAAGTTGTACAAAGAAATGTGAAACTGAATACAACTATCAACAGGAAGACACGGGAACCAAACCCGATGGCCATGACTGTCATGGGCGATACAGCGTATCGTTTGTTTTACTCTTAAGGCTCCAGGCAATAAAGGGTCTCACAGGTCAATGCGTTTAATGCGAATGCCGTTGTGTTTCACTGACGAGATAACAGAATATCATTATGCTCGTGTGTTCCTGATATGTAACATGATGGGCGAGCTGTCTAAGCCGCCAAGCTTGTGATCCAGGGAACTTCAGGTGTCGAGATCGAGCCCACCTGTGACCCGGTGTAAAAACCTTGGAGTCAACTTTGTGTGCTGACTCTTTCAGTGTTGTCACAACCCCTAGTGTACAGTACACAACCCTGTGCACTTAAAAGAACCCACGAATCCTTTGGTATATGACCAGATGGTGGCCGCATGAATACGTGCAAACACCTAGTTGCGGATACAGCAACCTGCAATAAACCTGGACAAAGTACTGTGACTATGTGCCCCAGTCCACTCAGCTGTGAATGGGTATCTCGTTAAGGATGGGAAAGCCGCTATAACTCGGTGCGCCTAGTAGCTGCAAGAGTTGTATGATCCTCAGGGAGTTGAGATTGATATTATGATGTACCGTTGAGATTGACATCCAATGATCGACGGTAAAATACCAGCGCCTTGATCATGTACTAGCTGCGTGGGTGGGTATACATGTGCGCTATATAAATATCCTATGATAATGTATCCTTGGAATATCAACATCACCAATTTATAATCGCCAGCATAATCTACCAGAGGCCGGGGCACTGGTGACATACGTATATGTCCCACACAGCCAGGTAGCTCTGTTCTGTTTGCTGTTAAACGCCGCTCTGAGCAATATTCCGGCACTGTGGCGGTGGTCGCTCAGTCACACTGCAAGTCTGCGTGAAGGTGAAATCAATAGATAAGCTTTCGTGTATGAAATTGCGAAAGAATATATATTTCATAATCTTTTGGGCAAGAATAGTTTCCTGGTAGATTTCTTTTACTGCAGAAATATACTGACAGAAAATAATGTTTGTCACAAAGTAACTATTTGTATTGATTACTTCAGAACTATCACTCAGCAGTCATTTACTGTTTTAAAAATGTGCATTTTTTCTGAAGCATTATAAAGTGGGGCGGTTAAGGCCGGAATTTTGTCAAAATTGTGCACTTTGGGTTAAAAGCACCATGTCTACAGTATCATAGTTGTTGCAGTACCTTTCATAATTTAATCTTTTGCAACTTTTTAGAGGCATAACATTTGTTTGTTACACTGATGTCCTGACTGTTTCCAATAATGTCACAACCGTTACTATTCATTCAATTTTCGTTCCCCAATTGCACTCTTTCTTAGATTATAAGTGATTTTCAATCTAGACAGGTGTGGTTTTCTGCTCTTTAGAAGCTATAATTTGTTTTTATTCAAAAGCCTAAATTCATTCACAAGGTTCATATTGATATAACAAATGTCCAAACCGTTACCACAGCATGGAAGAAACATGTCATATTTGTTACAAGGTACAATTTCTAATACACATTTCACTGTATGTCCAAATTAGGGTTAGCAGTTGAAGTAAATTATGTCACTTTTCCTTTTCATGTTAGCTGTTTCTATGTTGAATCAAATTGTTGTAGGTTTATGTCCAGCCATTCCCGTCCAAACAGTTACCACTATTGTCCTAACCGTTACTGGTGTTAATTGACTGCTCTAATTAATTCAGCTGCTAACTAAAAGTCCGTTTAATCTTTGTAAAGTAAACACATTTTATGGCAACAATTACAAGGGAATTTGACAATGTAAAATGATGGACATGGTGACAATAAGTTGATGTACATGTTTAGATATATATTAGTAAGGGATAGCTCCGCCCGTATTACGTATCACAGCTCAGATTCTTTTCGGCACACTGTAGTACAAGGTTTGAAGGGTGACTTTTTCAGACCATAACAGTGTTTCTTCACTGATTGCCATGTTTGTTTACTGGATGGTGGCATGTCCCGAGCTATTTTCTTGCCAATAATATCCCAGAATGTCTCTATGAGATTCATGTCGGGGGAGTTTCCTGGCCAGTCAAGCAGACTAACTTCCTTGGCAGCCAGAAATGCACGAGTTGATCTTGAATTATGCGCAGGGGCATTGTGAATTCTCTTCCAGGAAATACAAGACATGAACCATGTTCTTTGATGTCATTGATGATATCTTGCTGATATCTCTGGTTGTTGAGTGTACCGGTCACATGTTTTAGAATTCCTGGTCCATTTGGTGACATCACTCCCCATACATGAACTTGGGGTGGGTGTTTTACAGCTGTTTGCAGTCAATGACGCCTGTACCTTTCATGAGTTGAACGCCTCACTTTCATTCGTCGACGATTTGAGAGGCCCCTGAAGATTGATTCATCCGAGAAAAGAACCTTGTTCCAATCTGGCACTTCAACATGTCGGTATCGCCGAGCCCACGCTAATGTTTTCTTTCTCTGAGTTTTTTTCAGTAGAGGAACATAACACTTGAGTCCAAAATGGCGAAGTCTCCCAGAGATGGTCATCTGGCTGACCCGTCGACCCAGAGTTGTGCGCAGTCTTCTGTTCAGAATGTTCATGGTTGCATACCTATCACGCAGATCTCTTTTCTGATGATTTTCAATTTCCACGTCGTGACGTACATTTCGGCCTGCCCGATCTGTGGTAGTCCTCAAATGACCCTGTAAGTGTATATTTCTTTTAAAGTTTTGTCATGCCTTGCTAGAAAACGAAAGAGTTACATTTTTCTGCCATAAACTTTTTCCCTGCTTTCCATGACAAACCAGTGTCTCTCAGAGTAATAATTTGGGTCCTTTCGAAAATGTCCATTTCTTCTGTTTGACACCTGCCATTCTGTAAAACAATGAACCAAAATGATTTACAAAACATTTTTCATAAAATATGTGAAAGTAAACGTGACCTTAAAGCTTAAGATTTTGTTATCACACTTGAATTACTAATAATTATATCGGAATTACAATCCTGTAAGTTTAACAAGAAAAAAATGTATCTTACTTTAACAGAAATAAGTTTAAACTCAATACTAAACAGAAAGGAGTTCTTACAGATATATGAAGAATTTGACTTAGCGATGTAATAAATATAAGCATATTTACTCACGTTTTCTACTGCTCGGCCGCTTCAGGGTCATACCCCCGGTTCCAGGGGTGATGTCATAGTAGGCCCGAGGAGGCCATAATTAACATCACTTTTCAAAATTACCAATGTTGTTGGCGACATTACCAACATTTCAAGCTATAAATTCGTAATTATTAAGGAGTGAAATTCTAATAGATTCCTCATAAAGTCTCAAACACCATCTCAAATGTGAGTTAAACGGACTTTTGGTTAGCAGCTGTACATGAAACACTCCTCTTTATGTTGGTGTCATCAAAAGATGTTCTGGGCTTAGTAGCATATGTTTGTTTTAGACAATTTCCCTGTTGAAAGCTATATACAAAGCTGCACAATGTTTTCGAAAAATGCTATTATTTTGCGGTAAATAAATGAAAGATACAAAATAGCACTTTCAAGATTCATGATAATAGTTTTCACCTTCAAGTTTGATTAAGTCGGTATAAAAGCTGTGTCTGCCATCATAAAAAGATTTTTATAAATTATATTTCAAAATTCAGTTTAGGACGAAGAAGTGGTAACGGTCACCTCTTTCCCCCACTCTACTAATTACTTATGTGTCAATTAAAAGGTCAGTTAGTACATTTGAGCCTGCGTGTTTGTATTTTTGAATAGATTTGTGTTTGAGATTTTATTTGAATAAAGATTAAATCAATTTTGAGGAGTTTGATATTACTGTAATAAAGAACTGAAAATCCTACCAATTTTGAAAATGGCCCAAATACGTTGCATGAAATTAAACCAACTATTGGTTATACCTACTTGGGTTGTCAGTCCAGATTTGAAGAAGTCATTATGTGACGATGTGTTAGTTTTTCCATCACTGGGATCAATGTTTCAGTGTACAAAAATAAAGGATCTTTTTAACCATGTCAATTATCATTTGATAAAAGCCAGGGACCATGCAGGAAACAAAAGTACCGTAAGACCCCGTGGTGCTTAGTATTCTGGGATCTTTCTTGACTTTGCGGTAGGTGGTGGTGTCTTGTCAGCGGCTAGATGCTCAACACTCCAGACTTTGAGACCATGTTGACGACAACAACTGCAAATTCAGCCCAGTTTTGTGACAAACTGAAGTCTATCACCAATCCTGGTAACATACTAAGTTATGACCTATTGACCTTGTGGACCTACTTACCAGTGTACCCATTAACGAAACCCTCCTCACCCTCCGGCACCGTCTTGATAACCTTAACACTCCCCTTGACACTAACCTCTCCACTGACTCCATCATCCAACCCATTTCTAACTCCATCGCTTCCATCTACTTTACCTGGGGTGATGACATCTTTGTGCAGATCAATGGACTACCCATGGGCTCACTTCTCTCTCCTAACCTTTCTGAAATTTATATGACCTCTTTCGAGCAACAAGCACTCCGCACCTCACCAATCAAACCAACCTGCTGGTTCAGGAAGGTTGATGACACCTTTGTCTTCCTCTCCAAAATCACGACCTCACTGTTCTTCTCCAACACCTTAACCAACAGTATCCCCGAATTCAGTTTACTATCGTAACTGAAAACAGCTCACAACTTCCTTTCCTTGACGTTCTGGACACCCGCACTGCTGACAAAACTATTCAAACCTCTGTCTACCGTAAACCCCAACACGCTGACCAATACATCCAATTTGACTCTAACCACGCTCTCAGAACTAAAACCGGCATAATCTCTACCCTCACCCGCCGTGCTATCAGTCTATCCTCTGCCTCACCTGAACCCGAGCTCCAACACCATCGCCACGTTTTCACCCAACTTAACATTTATCCCACTTAACTTGTTGACCGAGTCATCAAATCCACCCTCAACCCATCACCAAAACCAACCACTTAATTGACGAGCCAACGCTTTAACCACTAGGCTCTATCCCACCCCCCCTCCCCAAACCAGTGATGGACATTGTGAATAAGGATACACTTTGTTGAGGTATGATAACCTGTCATTAACCACGTCACGAGCCTACTGCAACATTTATATTTATATATATTTGTATAGCGCCAATATCCAGATCACCTGCTCAAAAGGCGCTTTGTTTTTCCCTCGATCATTGGATGTTAATCTCAAATGGCACATTGTATTATCAATCTGAACTCCCTAACATAACAAACGCATACACCTCCAAGGTTAAACGTCTGGGGGCGGTGGGGCAACCTAATGGTTAAAGCGTCCGTTCATCACGCTGAGGACTCGGACTCGATTCCCAACATGGGTAGGCTACATTGTGTGAAGCCAATTTCTGGTGTCCCCTGATATTGCTGAGATATTGCTAAAAGTAGCACATTGAATGTCTACACCAGAGAATATACAGTTCCGTGGTTCAAATAAAAGACGATTCCGTTTGAAATAAATGGAGATGGACGGGATATTACATGAATGGATCAGTGACAATAAGTTACGACACCAGGTGTTCACGCATTAGCGTCACACAACGTGATGTTAGCAACAACTGGCTCTTACTGAACGTAGCACTGATCAATAGATCAGTATAAATGCGCCGGTTGATGGACGTTGACACACCGTATTATCAGAAGTACAGAATCAAAGATGACAAAACCCAAGCTGTTGTGTAAGTGAAAGTGTATTTCGTTTTTCTCCCTGTCTCCTAATGTTTGATGTGTCCTTTATGTGACGATATTGGTAGATCGCTCATTTCTTGAGAATCCCTTTTAACTTAAGTTTGTTTCCAAATGAATTTTCCTCGGTTGGTCTTTGATGTCCTGTCACGATGAATTTGCCTTCATTTTTATATTCGCCACACATCGCCTCTACAGAGGACTCACTCTTTTCTACTATAACTCCTCTCATCTGTTCTTCATTCTCTTCGTTTTTTACACATATTCTCCTTTTAGTATATCCACATTTCGTGTCTACTACATCTACTCTCCTAGATCAGCTGCTCGGTCCGAAGTCCAATTGTCAGAGCTACCATCTCGATGCCAAGTACCAATTGCAATTAATTCAAACCCCCCATACAATTAATTAAAATTGGAAACATTGCTACAACATGCATGTTATTTCAAACCAAATTAAGAAGGATCAATAAGTGGTTTTCTTTAAAAACCCAATTCGGTAATCACAGATTATCAACAACGGAATGGACAGTTTGAAGGAAAGGTCAAACCTTCTTGAATAAGACATAATGAATATACCCCAAATTACCATTATGAAAACAAGTTTGAAGAATAAATTTATTCCTTTAAAACTTTAGAAAATAGACTGTAAGATCGATTGAAATATCTCTATATACAAGGAAATTATATGTTTATCGACTCTGCTTACAGGTATACTGCACGAGGTAAAATTTTGTAAAAAAATTGTAATATGAAGTTTATTTTGTAAGAAACATTGCGATATGTTGGTTTTTGTAAATAAAGTCAATTTTTGCCAAACTGTGACAAAAATGGATATCGATTGCCACCCCTAATATTCAAACCTAACAGAGGATTTTACATACTGCGTTATTTTTTTACATATTAAGTTAAAAATTGTTTTTACATTTTGCGTTAGGTGTTGTACTTTTGCGTTTTAAAAATCTTTTACATATTGCGTTAATATTTTACATATTGCGTTATGTTTTACGTTTTGCGTTAAGTTGTTACATATTGCGTTAGTTTATACATATTGTCTTGATTTTACATATTGGGGTTGTACAAGTGCAAGTTTGCACGCGCAAATAGAGCCGGGAACCATCTTGTTATGACGTAAAAACTAATTCATGTTATTGTCTAGTGCTTAATCGACGACTTACACATCATGTTTATGTGGTAGGGGTTGTTTGGTCTTTTTTGTTTTGTTTTTGTTTTTTGCTGCTGTTGGGAAGGGGGTGTTGTTTATTTTGTTTTTTGTTTTTTTGGGGTGTGTGTTTTTGTTGGTGTTGGTTTTCTTTTCTTTTGGGGTCTTTCAACGGCACACTCAGCAATATTCGAGCTACATGGCGGCTGTCTGCAAATAATCGAGTCTGGACCAGACAATCCAGTGATCAACAGCATGAGCATCGATCTACGCAATTGGAATACGATGACATGTGTCAAGCAAGTCAGCTAGCCAGACCACCTGATCCCGTTAGTCGCCTCTTACGACAAGCGTGGGCTTCTGAAGACCAGTGATAACCGGATCATATCAGTGTAGAATTAAACAAATCTAGGCTGGCAACACTAACCACAAGCAGCGTATAGAGAATATAAACAGTTATCAACATATACTAAATACCAGCATCAGTTTATCTCGTTTTTATCAATTGCCACTCAGGACAATGTCCGCGTTGTGATATTCAAACTCATCACACTGCCAAACGCTTCCTCTTCAGCTACGACCAAGTGTTATGGTTTACGCAACTGTTGCGGAGTTTGCGATAACGCCTCCGATCCCAGCCATCTACGTCACACATCACGTGAAAATGATGACCCATAGTCTGTATATATATGTGTGTTGATATCACATATTTCAGTCCATATTTGATCATCAACTGGTGCGATCGAGCGATAATCATGAGCTATCCAGGTAAGTTTTGTTCGTTTGATTGTTGTTTGAGGCCGAACACCACAACAGCCCAGCTACATACGTATATCACGGTTGTATGATAATTGAGTAGGATCAGACAATCCAGTGAATTACTTCAAGAGAGACGAGCTGCACAACTAGGATACTGCATCAGTGAGTGAGTGAGTATGGTTTTACGCCGATTTTAGCAATATTCCGGCAATATCACAAAGGGGAACAGAAATGGGCTTCACACATTGTACCCATGTTGGGAATCGAACCCGTCCTTCGGCGTGACGAGCGAACGCTTTAACCACTGGCCCACTCCTCGGTGTCCTCTTCTGAAGGATTGTCCCAGTGAGAGGTATGTAAGCCTACATCTTTCGAAAAACAGTTAGGTATACCACAGTTCTTAATCGCAGCGGTCATGTCGATTTTAAACAAATAGCTAGTCGCGAATACCTGATAGGATGGTTTACATCCAGCTAGAGTAGATGCAGACAGCAAAAGCAATGTAAGTCCCCGTGGTCTCTAGTATGGTGAGGAGTACCCCCAACTGTGCCCACTTTTCTTAAAACAACAAAATGCAGTCACCTGTAGAACAATAGGGGGATTAGTTATGGTCTGTTTCAAGGTAAGTCTGGTGACTCCGTGACCACAAGTCTGAATAAATTGGTGAGCACATTTCATAACAAATTGGTGAACACTAACAAATGTCCCAGTCATGTATATATGTATTAATGAACCCCGACTTCATCATTCATCATCATGGCTAATGCTCAAGTTGACGTCCAGTAGATTGATAATGCTCAGGGTGGACAAAATTTGACGTATGGCAACTGTAAGTTTAGGGTTAAGAACCGAAAGAATAATAGAGTCTACTGGAGATGCTGTGTCACAGACTGCCGAGCGACACTGAATATGAATGAGTGACTTATCACTTAGTACAACAACATTGATAACCATGAGGTCGATCCAAACAGACTTTCTGTTGACAGGTTCTTGACTCATATCAAGGACCTTGTTCGACAGACGCCTAGATCTAGTTCTGCCATGTATCAAGATGTGATTGTTAATTTACTTGTATGTAAATAAATTATTATCTCAAACTCATTACACTTATGTCATGCTGAGTTAATGCCACTTACATACTAGTTTATGAATTAAGTATGTAGTTTATGACTTAAGAGTTAAGTAGACTATACTATATACCACTGCCCGCTAGCCTGATACAGACTATACTCTAATCCCACTGTTGTTTTAACACTGCCCATTTCCCAAAGTGGGCACAATGGGAGTAAACCCTTGCGTTTAAACCCTTGCGTTGTCACGATATGGCTGACATATTGCCGATGTAACTTTAAATGTTAACTTACTCACTCACTCACTCACTCTCACTCACTCACTCACTCACTCTCACACTCACACTCACACTCACACACACACACTCACTCACTCACTCATCCTTGCGTAAAACCAGTTTTAATCGTTTCTTCACGGGAAAGATTAGCGTCAAGGAATATTTTCAGGCTCATTTCAATGATAGACCCTATCTCTCTCCGCTAATCTTAAAACCAATTCTTTTCAGTCGTTGTCAACAGCAGCATTTACATGAAAAAGTAGTACAATGTAATAACTTTTCTTAAAACCTTAACTCGTAAAAGTGGAGATACTGCTTCGTTCGAAGACAATGTGATTTCCAGTGTACCCCGTCGTGATATTGCTGGAATATTACTAAAAGCGGCGTAAAACTTAACTCACAGACTCAACCTTTCGAAGACTTTACAGTGTGCTATCTTACATACACTGACCGCAGTATCTACGTTGGTTGAAAGGAAACGAGAGACGACTAACGGGATCGGGTGGTCAGGCTCGCTGACTTGGTTGACACATGTCATCGTATCCCAATTGGTAGATCGATGCTCATTCTGTTAATCACTGGATTGTCTGGTCTGGATTTCAGCAAATGACTAGTTTCCTTAACGATTTGTGATTCCATATTGTACAAGGGTTACATAGTCGAGAATGTACAACTCATAAATGTTAATACGTTGTCAAGTGAGCGAGTTCAGTTTGTATGACGCTTTTAGCAAAATTCCAGCACGCGGGGGACTTAAGAAATAGGCTTCACACATTGTACCCATGTGGGGAGTCGAACCCGGGTCTTCGGCGAACGCTTGAAACACTAGCGTCCCCACCGCCCAATATGTCACACTACATACTTATACTAAGTTATAGCATGGAAATGGGTACCCGGTAGCTTTATTTTCGACTTATAATGCATGTTTATGGTACAATCTGACACAATTAAGGAGATGAATATTGCTATAAATCATCAAAATTTGCTTAGGTCTATACAGAATGTGTCCAAGGATGGTGGAGCAGTTGCTTGTGCCACTTTCACTAGATTCAGAACAATATCTTCTCAATTATCGGATAACAGCTCCATTTTCACAGCCGAAGCAGCCGCCATATTAGCAGCTCTGAGATATTATAATAATACGATTCACAGACGATTATGTTATTTTCAGGCTACCCAGGCAATCCGTACTACCCCCAAGGAAATGTGCCCCCACCCCAACCCGGAGCATACCCTCCACAGTACCCTGCAGGTGCCTACCCCCCACAATACCCTGCCGGGGCCTACGCGCCACCCCCTGCGGGTTACCCCTACGCCCAGCCACCAGTAGTGAGCACAACGACAGTCGGAGCACATGGCCAGTCTAGGACGGTGTTCAGAGACCCTTGTGGTGACAAGGTCGTGGTCAAGAGGGATGGATTTGGCCATGAGAAGGTCATCGTGAAAGAGGTCAGTTTCAAATGGTCATACTTCTTGATTTATTGATACAGTAGGGGAGAGTTAGTTGTTAAAGTAATCACTGCTATAGGCACTGCTTCAGACATATGATGGCACTGCTTCAGACACAGACCGACACAGTTTCAGACACATCCCCACAGAGTTACACACACATGCCGCCACAGCTACAGACACATGCTGACACTACTGGAGACACATTCCGACACTACTGCAGACACCTGTCGACAGAGCTACAGACATATGCAGGCACTGCTTCAGACACATTCCGACACTGCTTCAGACACCTGCCGACAGAGCTACAGACATATGCAGGCACTGCTTCAGACATATGCAGACACTGCTTCAGACATATGCAGACACCACCTCAGACATTTGCAGACACCACCTCAGACATATGTAGACACCGCCTCAGGCATATGCAGACACCGCCCTAGACATATGGAGACACAGTTTCAAAAGCTTCAGATAAATGTCGACATTGCTACAGATAAATGTCGACATTGCTACAGACATATGCCAGCACTGCTTCATACACATGGCGACACTCCTGCAGACACATGCCGACAGTTTCAGACACACGCTGACAGAGCTCCAGACACGTCCCGACACTGCTTCAGACATATGCAGACACTGCTTCAGACACATGCTGACACTGCTTCAGACAAATGCCGTCACTGCTTCAGTCATATGCAGACACTGCTTCAGACACATGCTGACACTGCTTCAGACATATGCAGACACCACCTCAGACATATGCAGACACCACCTCAGACATATGTAGACACCGCCTCAGACATATGCAGACACCGCCCTAGACATATGGAGACACAGTTTCAAAAGCTTCAGATAAATGTCGACATTGCTACAGATAAATGTCGACATTGCTACAGACATATGCCAGCACTGCTTCATACACATGGCGACACTCCTGCAGACACATGCCGACAGAGCTCCAGACACGTCCCGACACTGCTTCAGACATATGCCGACACTGCTTCAGACATATGCCGACACTGACCGACACATACCAACACTGCTTCAGACACATGCCGATACTGCTTCAGACACATTCTGACACTGCTTCAGACACATGTCGACACTGCTTCAGATACATGTCGATATTCCTAACAGACACATGGCGACGCTCCTGCAGACACATGCCGATAGTTTCAGACACACGCTGACAGAGCTTCAGACACATTCGAACTCTGCTTCAGACATATGCAGACACTGCTTCAGATATATGTCGACATTGCTACAGACACATGCCAGCACCTCTCCAGACCCACGGCGACACTCCTGCAGACACATGCCGACAGTTTCAGACACACGCTGACAGAGCTTCAGACAACCTCCGACACTGCTTCAGACATATGCCGACACTGATTCAGACACATGCCGACACTGCTTCAGACATATTCCGACACTGCTTCAGACATTTTCCGACACTGCTTTAGACACATACTGACACTGCTTCAGACACATGCAGACACTGCTTCAGACATATGCCGACACTGCTTCAGACACATGCAGACACTGCTTCAGACACATGCAGACACTGCTTCAGACACATGCCGACACTGCTTCAGACATGCCGATACATGTCGACATTGCTAACAGACACGTGGCGACACTCCTGCAGACACATGCCAATAGTTTCAGACACGCTGACAGAGCTTTAGACACATTCCGACACTGCTTTAGACATATGCAGACACTGCTTCAGACACATTCCGACACTGCTACCGACACTTGGGTAGACACCGAAACCGACAGAGCTGCAACTCAGGACACCTTATTCCATTCGACGTCTGTTAAACCTCAACAGTTGAGTAATGTAACGCTATACATAGCGTTAAAACACGGAAGTAATTTAAACAAATTTTACCTTAGGCTCAACATTCCTGTATTTGTTTAGAATGTTTTTAACCGGTTGATGGGTGCGTTTATTTACTTTAAAAATGCCAGCTAAAAACGAAATTCTCAGCCACCAAAACCACTTCCTTGAAAAACAATCTTCTTTTGAAACTGTCCCCGGAGCCTGTTGAGTACTACCATTTTCCCAGACAAATAAGTGTTCCAAGACAAACGGTTTCCAAAGTAAGTTGTGTTTGTTGTTTAACGCCGCACACAGCAATATTCCAGCTATACCTGTAAATAATCGAGTCGATCCAATGATCAACAGCATGAGCATCGACCTAATGCAATTCAAATTAACCCTTTCTAGTTTCCTTACTAACTATCAAGATTCAATGTTCGCCTGTTCCAGACTAATAGCTTCATGGTTGGAGACTCTCAGACTATTGTTGTTGTTTTCAATCCAATTATGGATTATGTGTTCTCAGTCTGATTCCGGGGCGGTGGGGTAGCCTAGTGGTTAAAACGTTGGTTTGTCACGCCGAAGACCCGGGTTCGAATCCCCACATGGGTACAATGTGTGAAGCCCATTTCTGGTGTCCCCCGCCGTGATGTTGCTGGAATATTGCTAAAAGCGGAGTAAAACCAAACTCAGTCAGTCAGGCAGTCTGATTCCAGGCGAAGTGTTCCTAGACTTACATTTCAAGATTAAATTTTCCCAACATATAAGTTTCCAGATTAACAGGGTCGGGTCTAAGGAGGTGTAACTGTTTCTCTTACAGGATCACCATCACCACCATCACCCACAGAACAAGACTGTGTTTAATGACGGCTTCGGACACAAGGTGGTGGTCAAGGAGGACAGATTCGGCAATGAGAGGGTTGTTGTGAAGGAGGTGAGTAGCAGGACCAGTGCTTTGTTTAACTTTGAAACTCTTACCGACTGGGGCGGTGGGGTAGCTTTATGGTTAAAGCGTTCGCTCGTCACGCCTATGGTCCGGGTTCGATTCCCCACATGGATACAATGTGTGAAGCCCATTTCTGGTGTCCCCTGACGTGATGTTGTTTCATTATTTTTATTTTGTATTTGTTGTATATTTTAGTTCACTCCCCACCCATAAAATCCCTGAGTAAACGGGATTACCTCCCTTACCACGTATCAGTTTGAAAGAATTTGGAAAAACGCAGGCCACATCTATGGATCAAAAGCAGCATCTCTGTGTGGCCGTTCAAGTGAAGAAAACATATGCCATCCTTTCCATTCATACGCGTGGGAGTGAGTGAGTTTAGTTTTACGCCGTTTTAAGCAATATTGCAGCAATGTCACGGCGGGGGACGCCAGAAATCGGCTTCACTCATTGTACCGATGTGGGGAATCGAATCCGGGCCTTCGGCGTGACGAGCCAACGCTTTAACCAGTAGGCTACCCCACCGTCCCTATAGCACGAAGGTCGCGGGTTCGATCCCTCGACCGCGTCATACCAAAAGACGTTAAAATATGGTACTTGTTGGTCCCTGCCTGGCGCTCGGCATTAATGTGTACAACAAGGACTGGTCGGCTCGGAGTCAGTATAATGTGTCTGAGTGGGGTATTCATGCTTCACTTCGGCATGGTATCTCAGTGGGCTAGCACTATAAAACCAGCTTAAGTCTGGGCTAGTACAAGCAGCCGCACATACACACACACACGCATGCACGTCGTCATATGAGCGAAATATTCTCAAGCACGACGTAAAACCCATTTTCACCTCACCTCACCTCCAGACTGGATTATTTACAGACCGCCGCCATAAAGCTGGAATATTGCTGAGTGCGGCGTCAAAGAACAAACTAACCAACCATATTTACCGAATTTAATTGTCTCAGTGTCACATGTCATTATCGTCCTCTCTAAACATCTCACGTTGACCCGTGAAGGTCCGGGTTAGAATAGCCCTTCAGTAACCCATGCTTGCTATAAAAGGCGACTATGCTTGTCGTAAAAGGCGACTAACGGGATCGGGTGGTCAGGCTCGCTGACTTGGTTGACACATGTCATCGGTTCCCAATTGCGCAGATCGATGCTCATGCTGTTGATCACTGGATTGTCTGGTCCAGACTCGATTATTTACAGACCGCCGCCATATAGCTGGAATATTGCTGAGTGCGGCGTAAAACTCAACTCACTCACTCACTCACTCTCACGTTTTGTACATGAATTGTCTCTGCTTCAGAATCACGGACACCACCATCACAACCATCGCTTCTTCTAGAAGAAAAGGATATCCACGATATACTTATCTGCAATAACAACCTAAATAGGGGAAGTCTGAAAAATGACGCTAACCAATTTTTTTCGATGATTGCTCGTGGGTAATGAACCAATCATCAATTGTGAGATTTCAACTGATTCCCAACACTAGGTTGTATGCCGATTTGCGTGAAATCTTTATACCAAGGAAATACTATGTATTTCTAACATTAGGTAAATTTAATCTTTTAATGTCCAGTGATAAAATTGATCTTACAATAAAGTTGGCTATGTATGTTGAGATATACAATTACAATTAACGGATCGCCAGTGGAGAGTTAACCACGCCCCCAAATGTAAGGGAGATAACTCTCAAAAGGTCCGACAACATAGCTGTCAAAACCAACTGTCAAAAGGGCAGTTGTGATATCGTTTCGAGATATCCCCGATGACATTGGCCCCAAATATTTATTGTAGGCAATACGTATTGTGGCTGCTGTAAAACTGCTGTGTCATGGGCCGATGGCCTACGTGTCTTGTTGAATAGAATAAACCAATGTAATTCAATATGGTTCCTTCATAAATAACATACATCGTCAATAGTTAACGTGTTGCTTGTATATGTTACACTCAATCTGTGTAATCAGTCATTTCGCGTAATGACTAAAGGAATCAGTCATTTCTTGAAGTCCCATTTCCGGTGTCCCCCGCCGTGATATTGCTGGAATATTGCTAAAAGCGGCGTAAAACCATACTCACTCACGCACTCATTTCGTGAAGTGGCTGTGAGCACGTAATAGTCTGGGAATAATCAAGGGACGTGATGAGAATGACATGTACACTAGTTGTGTTAAAGCAGGGATTCTGAAAGGGAAGTTTTCACGCAATCAGTTTGATTTGTGTCCCTAGCATTTACTTACTGACTCTGATCCAGATCGTACAAAGACAGTAACTCTTTGCCAGGCTGTACATATAGAATCCAGCTGTGGTGGACAGGGATATGTCCGGTGCAATTGTGCAGGTTCCAAGAGGTGTGGGACCAATAGATGCAAGTGTTTCAAAAACAAAATCAAATGCTCCAGCCGTTGTCACAGCAGCCTGTTATTCAAAAACAAGTGACTTGTGAGATGAACTAGTCAGATTGTGACAAGTGATTTGTCAGTTCAACTGAATGACTTCTGTGATATATACTCATGCCAATAATGGTTGGAGAGGGGGTGTGGGGTGGGGGTGTGAGGTGTGTGTGGGGATGGGATGGGGATGGGGTGACAACTATTGTTGGCATGAGTATATACTGAGAGAAACAACTAAAGGAACACAGGGAAATTCAAGCGTTTCTTTATTATTTTCCAGTTTTCATCACCAGTTTTGAATAGCTCTGTGGGAGGAAATCTGAGAATAAAATATAGGAACACTGCCACGAAGTGGTGTTCCCTTATTTGTTTCCCTAAGTATATGATTTAAATTTTGTGATGGAAGACTCAACTACATTACTTTTTTTATGTATGATTTAGCTCTTGATTTGACTGTAGGACTTATTGGTGAATGTGTTGGCACAGTATACTCAGTATATTTCCATAGTTCAATTACAATTCTACTTTATCTTGATGTGCAACTTGTAAATCATTTTTATTATAGCGTCAATAAAAGTTTTACATTGAACTTTTGTGGTCTTGACAGCATTTCAGTCATTTCACGTAATGCCTGACTATGATATTTAGTCATTTCGTGTAATAACTGGAATTTTCAGTCATTACACGTATTGCCTAGTGCTCACAGGCACTTCACGAAATGACTGATTCATTTAGTCATTACGCGAAATGACTGATTACACAGATTGGCTGTAACATACACTACCTGCTTAGGGACACAGCTGGCTCGGCGGACCATGCTACCGTTACGTTTTCGTAAAGTTGCCTTCCTGAATGAAGGTGGGTCGAATCCCGTTTCTAAAAGTATGTGTCCAGGCTTACCAGCCCGATACCCGTGTTTCTCTGCTAGAGTGATAAAGATTTGATACATGTATCAGTTTTCTCAACATTCAGTTAACATGGGTGATTTGTAATACTGTTTCAAAGAGGCATAAAACCGTCATTACCCATGTTTGTTTGTTTTGCTTGTTTATTTGTTTTTAACGTCACATTCAGCAATCGTCCAGCAATTGTCAGGTCTGGACCAGACAATCCAGTGATTGCCACCATGAACATTGATCTACGCAAATAGGATACGATGACGTGTCAGCCAAGTCAGTGGGACTGACCACCCGATCCCGTTAGTCTCTTCTTTCGACAAGGGGGCGGTGGGGTATCCCAGTGGTTAAAGCGTTCGCTCGTTACGCCGAAGATCCGGGTTCGATTCCCCACATGGGTACAATGTGTGAAGCCCATTTCCGGTGTCCCCGCCGTGATATTGCTGGAATATTGCTAAAAGTGGTGTAAAACCATACTCACTCTTACGACAAGCAAGGGTTACTGAAGACCAAATCTAACCTGGATCTTCACGGATCATTACCCGGGAATACATACGGTTAATGTAAGGTATAACAAGAGATGGGTGTCCATGAAAACGAGAGGTGAAGACACGAATGCCTGGACCCAGTTGTATCGACTGACTGACTGAGTATGGTTTTACGCCGCTTTTAGCAATATTCCAGCAACATCACGGCGGGGGACACCAGAAATGGGCTTCACACATTGTGCCCATGCTGGGATTCGAACCCGGGTCTTCGGCGTGACGAGCCAACACTTTAACCATTAGGCTACCCCACCGCCCCCAGTTGTATCGAATAATCATAGTATTACATAATGGGTCATAAAATACATATGGATTCGCGGGCCTGTGCACATTACTTTAGCACCCCCATGGTCTAGTAGATAGAGCGTATGCCCGAAAAGATGGTTCGATACCCAAAGGTTTTCAGATGTGGTGCTTGATGTTACCCTGACGCTCGTCATTTAGAGAATAAAATAAGTCTGTGATGTCGGAGCCTGCTTACTGTTTTTCAACTGGGATTCCATGTTAAACTGAGACATAATAACTCAGTGAAATTGTGCCAACCTCAAAACCGACATTGACCAAAAAAATACACATACAGACTCACGCACACACAGACGCATGCACACACAGACGCAAGCACACATAACACGTACCTGTAATACCTGGTGTCCCTACAGAACAGGCCACACCACATTAATCTCCATCAAACAGTTAAGGGATAACATTCACACTTCACACGTAATACTGGATTTTCTTTCGGTATTTTTAGGGGCGGTGGGGTAGCCTAGTGGTTAAAGCGTTTGCTCGTTACACCGAAGACCCGGGTTCGATTCCCTACATGGGTACTATGTGTGAAGCCCATTTCTGGTATTGATGATATTGATGGAATATTACTAAAAGCGGCTTAAAACTAAACTCACTCACTCACTCTTTAGGTATGTACGTCAGATAAAACACAGCCCACTCGGGTTGCTTGAAAATGTAAGCACTGAGGGTGGATGAAACATTTAAGCTATCTCCTTCAGATTGTATGTTGAACCGACGAAAGGGGAAACTCTGTGTACATGGAGTAAAACTCGTTGTTTTACCAAAGTCGACACTTTGGATGGAGTTCTGTGATGCTGTGAGTGTGCAAGAAAACATTATCGCTCTACGATACCGCTAAACGTCTGGGATCATCCGGAAAACGGTCTTTCCTCGGACCACAATGTAAGATATTTCAAACATGCATGCCATAAATAGTTTCCAGGAAATATACGTTCTGGTAGAAAGGGAAGCTAAAGACAACAATGTTGAAGAAGGTGTGGACTGTTGTGAAAGTTTTAAATTCTGAAACAGTGTATGGGTACTTCTTGCAATAAGATATCAGTTCACTGAAATGAGACATAAAGGCTGTCTTCAGTATATATGAGGAATATGTCAAAGGGGATTTTGTTCTGCTACCCAGAAAAATAACGGTGGACATTTATTCTGTTTTTAGGGTTTGATGTGGAATGCTTTTTGCTTATGGGTGAATCATGAAATATGCAATTTCAAGCAATAAGATATCAGTTCACGAACAGCTACGGCGACCGGTACCGCTCGACAAATGTGAAATGAGACATAAAGGACATGATTCTTGGTATCTTGCCGAATTGGCGTTGAATCTGGTTCAATGATGAATCACGATTTCTATTGGAACGACACGATGGAAAGAATGCTTGAAATCCCCAAAAGGTTTGCCTGACCTGACAGAAGTGACGAAATCCAGATGTGATCGCCAGAGGATCAACAGGACAATCCGTCACACTAGAGACTTCCTAGAACCACCTCGGGTGCGCTCCATGAGCTAGCGCAATCAGATCCATCCTAATGGGCTTCTTACTTGACTGTACCCTTGAAGAATGGAGGATGCATGAAAGAATTACCCATACTCATCTTCTAAATTTCGCTCTGGGGATACCTGCAATGATTATTAAAAAATGTAACTTAATAAATATCAGAAGATATTATACCCAATTATATGACATGAAATGCTTGAAATATTTTTTGAGTGATTCAGTATACAGGATGTTCTCCGTACATTTTCCAAGTATACTATTAAAAAAAAGAAACGCATAACCCAGAAATCTGTTGCGAAAATGTTGTATTTTCAAACATGTATAACTCGTCCACAAATAGATTTTAGGACGTGAATTTTTACATCAGTTTAGAAGAAGAAAATGTCTATACAACCAAGTGGATAACTTTAGATAACGGAGACGCTGAGCGCGATGGTGACGACGTAGTATACGGTCCCGACGTCGGGTCCCCTGGCTCTCAGTCCAATCTCTCTCAACCTGTTCCGTAGTGTGATCGGATATCCTCCGACGTCCAGGCACCCTTGCTGCTGTGCTCTCACCCGTGGCAGTACGATCACGCAAATGTAGTACCTGAATGTACCGATCTTGGGCTGCAATGATGACTCGAGGTCTGCCTGTACGGGGACGGTCATTTGTTGTACCTGTTTGGTTGTAACGAGCTGCAAGCCGTGATATCGTGTTCAGACTAACATTCAGACGCCTGGCAACAGAAGATTGGTAATCTCCAGCGTGCATTCTTGCAATGGCGATGATCCGTGTCGCAGCGTCAAGACGTGGCATAGTGATTTGACCTTGAAACTCCTTCAAAACGAATGCCGATTTCCGAAAGTAATCTGTTTTTTATAGCCAAACAGTGCATGCTCTTTGCTGCACAATTTCAACCGGAAGGTGATTTCTGTTGCGTTGTGGCGATGCCTTTTCATCCTTGTAAGAAATCTCATCAAAGTCAGCATTTTCAGGGAAAGTCGACTGTTTACTTGTGCAATGGTGTAAAATCATGTTATCAACACTTTCGTTACATATTTTGACGATTGTTTTAACACAATAGATAATTTATAGATTTTTTAAAATACAAAACTACTGTGCTTTTCTTTTTTTGGGGGGATAGTAAATAAACATCAATATAATAATATAATACTAGTATAGATATAGATGGCAGACTGAAGCTAATTTATTCATGACATTATTTACACATATCATTAACTTAATAAATATCTGAGGATATTATACCCCGTGATTCGACATGAAATGGTTGAAATATGTTTTTGATGGATTCAGTATAATTAATGATTATTTTTTTTATAATGGTAACTGTTTATTTGCAGTCTGAGAGCGATACGCGAAAACGTCAGCAGTCTGATTATGAAACAGTTCTCAAATAATACTTGCTGTGATTGTATGAGTGAGTGGGTGAGTTTAGTTTTACAAGTTTCAGCTATATGGCGGTGGTCTGTAAATAATCGAAACTGGACCAGACAATCCACGTCAGTATATCGATCTACGCAGTTGGGATACGATGACATGTGTCAACCCAGTCAGCGAGCCTGAGCACCCGTTCCCGTTAGTCGCCTCTTACGACAAGCATGGGTTACACAAGGTTCATTCTAACCCGGACCTTCACGGGTTTAGAATTTTTTAAGAGAGACTTGACTGTTACAGATTTTTGGCAAGTGGGTATGTTGTGACGTCACTTTTGGCAATATTCCAACATAATCAAGGTGGTGGACACTAGAAATGGTTTTCACATACTGCACCCAATCTGGGAATCGAACCCGGGACTTCAAGGTGACCAGTAGTTGCCATAGCATTTAACCACTAATCTATCCTACCGCCCCTTTTTTTGTTAAATGGGATGTACACACAGGCAGTTGTGCATATTTACCACTAATATAGTCGTATTTTGAACAAACTAACAGAACCTTTAACTCATTTATCCTCACATTTGAATCATATTGGCAAAAAATTTCAGCCCCATAAACTTAAAGGAAAATTTGTAATTAAAAAGTAATTTTCGAATCAAATATTTACACAAAAAAGAGTTTTATGCGAATGATCAGGTTTTTAAGCTGTGAGAGATACCCATCAGTATTGTATATGTGTCTGAACTGATGCATAGCTGGTGTCTTACGACAAGCATGGGTTGCAGATCGATTCGAACATGTCACTTGTTCACTGACATGTCATCTTATCCCACTTGCATAGATCGATGCTCATGGTATCAGCCATTGGTTTCCCTGTCCAGGATTCGAGTGTCTACAATTATATACGCTAAATAATACTGACTTTTATTGCGCGACAACATTTGAAGAACCTACACTTTCAATGTCCTCATTGTGACTCATTTGCATATCGTTGTGATCACGTGATATATTTACATAGAAATAGCGACAATGACGACAAACGCTTATCACGCATACGCTCATGTCTATTTATAGCTGTCATATGACTTGCTACGCCTCCTCCGATTTCACCACAACTGCTATATATTGACAACTGACTGACAGCTATTCATTGCACCGGACGTGAAGGGTCGGAACGAAAAGAGCTGAAATATACAACACTTTGACAACCCATAGACAATAGAATGAGCGGATATCCAGGTAAATATACACGAATCAAGCGTTAACGAGAACCTGCATGTGAAACTGACACACGGGTAGAAATATTCTACTTGTAGCTTTTAATCAAATTTACGAACATTTACACCCGGAAGAAAATATGTAATTCCCTATCATGAACTAGTAAGTACTATTTTCGCAAAATTAAAGCTGTCTTTTATCTTGAAAACTATCCATGAATTATCAAATATGAACACCAAATAACATAACACTGTTCACAAAAGTTAAAATATAGACATATATCATATTTGATAACTGCTTTTGTAAATAAATACCGCTGACGATGGAATTTTAAAATGTATGATGTTCAAAATGTTTCTAAACTGGTTTTGTAAATCGAAATCTAAATGGAAGTGTTTATCTTGCAGGCTACCCTACCGGTTACGCCCCTCCCCCTGGACAGTACCCCCTCCACAGCCCTACCCCGCCCCCGTCCCCACCGCACCCCAGCGCCCTACGTTCAGCCCCCAGCAGGATATGCCTACCGTCCACCAGTACCACCCCCGGTCCAGACGACCTACGTGGTAGAGCCTCCACGGACCATTATTGTTGATGTGAGTATATAGTATTGTATACAGCCTCGCTTGTCATGAACCCGTGCAGATCCGGGTTAGAACTGATCTTCAGTAACCCATGCTTGTCGTAAGAGGCGACTAATGGGATCAGACTGACACATGTCATCGTATCCCAATTGCGTAGATCGATGCTCATGTTGTTGATCATTGGATTGTCTGGTCCAGACTCGATTATTTACAGACCGCCGCCATATAGCTGGGATATTGCTGAGTCTGGCGTAAAACTAAACTCACTCACTCACTCACTCACTCACTCACTCACTAGTCATGACCTGGGTTATCCGGAAACCTGTTACTCCGAACGAATATTCTTTTCAGGTAAGAAACCATAGGCTGTTTTAAAAATCTGCGAGTATTTAGTCAAATAAAATCGCAAATTAATCCTGTAAATCGAGGTGTTCGGATAAATAAGGTCTTATATTTATAACTTTGTTCATTTGGAAATATCGAGATTGAACAGAAAATTAGTATACTTACATAAAGTAATAACTTAAATTCAATTTATTACAGGAAACTATTGTTCGTCAGATTTGAACAAGAAAGCAATTCATTTGTATACACACTTACATGAATTGCAATCACCAAAAATAGTTCGGTGTCACTTTCTCGTGCTCATGACGTCACACCACGTGATAGCGTTTGTCTAATGTGCTGCAACGTGTACTTTGACAGTCCAAGGGTTATTGTCAATATCACATGTCCTAATTTCCTAATCACGACGGTTGAGGTCAAGGTCGCATGTCTCAGTTTATGACTGACGATAACAAAACAACTCGACTCGATTGTAGCAATTTTGAATGTGCTGATCCTAGTCATATCACGTGACAATGAACAATGTGATTCTCTATTTCCTTGTGCATGTTCCTGGTTCCCTGTTCCTGGTAGAGACAGAAATATATATTTGGAGCATCGATTTTGTAAATGTATTTTCCTGTTCAAACTATACGTACAGACAACTACGGATATAACGAATCTCACAGGGGTTATTTCGTTACATCCGAAATTCGTTATTCGCATAAAAATTAAATCTCAACTGAAAAAGCGTACATTTGCCTTCGTAATAACCAATTTACCCGATACTTCATCTCTTCCGACTGGTCGTAATATCTGACAGTTCGTCATAGCCGACTGTTTTGAGGAGGCAAACAAAAACTCGAATGTCATAAAGCGATTATTCGTAAATATCGACTGTTCGACACATTTTGATTCAACCTTCCAGGAGACAATTGTGGGGAACAACAGAATGATATCGAGTTAGAAATATACAAATACATGTTGCTTTGCTTACATAATTCCAATTTTCTTACATAAACCACATTCAGAATACGTTAAGTCAATAGATATCAGTTTTATTCCGCGATAATGGGTACCCGGTGGGATAAGACATGTGACTACTAACCTTCTAGCACCTCATAGGCAGCTTGGGTTATCCAGGGTAATATGTGCTGCGCTTTGAAAGTTAGCGCTGTGAGCATTCACCTAGTGAGTGTAGTTAAGCACATTATTAATTCACTTATTATTATCATTATTATTATAATTAGTTATCCCTTAATTACTTCTAGGACCATCATCACCATGGCCATCATCACCATGGCCACCATCACCACGGACACGGCATTGGAGGAGTGCTTGATGACTTGTTTCATGGCGGGCACCATCATCATCATCACCATCACGGACACCATGGACACCACTGGTGATGGCTGTCGAAACGAGGAAGAGACATTAGAAGAAAGGAAGATGTTTCCCATCCCTGAAGAGTAAACAGATCTACCTTAGCTTATCCCACGAGCTGTAAATCCCAGTGAATAAATAAAAGTTTGGCAATCAATCGACATCCTACAAGATCAGAATAACGATTTAGGTTCAAATTTAGATGTTCCTTCTCGATGGGTTGACAGTTAACAAAAAAAATTGATATGCCGAAATTTTGTGTTCATGCATATTTTAAGGATAAACACTTTGATTTTTGTGTATCGTGTAGGCTTGGGGCTAAAGGTGAAATTAAATACTATGGCGCTAAATGGGTTTTCCCTTCGCCGGAACAAGTGAAGTACTTTGTTCCAACTTTCTGTACATATTGAATATTTGTATTTGATGCCAACGCCAGTCATGGAAACGTCACTGGCAACTGACTTTGGTACATCAATGATTTTTATCTGTGTACATTGTATTTTGTTCGAGTCGTAATAAACTGTGTGTCTTTACTTCCTCTTTCTCATTTTTTATTTTCAGATTTTTTTTTTTACTCACTCTCACTCACTCACTCACTCACTCACTCACTCACTCACTCACTCACTCACTCACTCACTCACTCACCCATCCATTCATTTATTTATTTATTTATTTATTTATTTATTTATTTATTTTTGAAGAAGGGGAAGGGGGTTAAACTGCGTGGGCCAAGCTCGATTATTGATCATGCCGCCTAATATTGCTGGAATATTGCTGAAAGCGGCGAGAAATAACATTCATTCCATTACTTTAAGATGGCTAGTTCTGTGTCTGGTTGTTTCCCAGTAGCCAGTATTTTTTCTAGCCAGTTGGGCACTGTGCGATGCGCTGATTACACAGAGCACAGGCCCCCACTGCGGGTCAGAAAATCGATAAACTAGGCCCCGGTTTAGTATCAACACCCCCTACTATATAATACATAAAGGTTCCATCACAGAAATACGGTGACATGATCGAAAACCGGACAATTACGCACATGTCAATGAATATATCGTATTTTAAAGGTCTCACAAGTATCAAAAGCTTTTGTCCATATCTCCGATGTATGTAGGAGGCATATACATGCGCTTTCCGTGGGGATGCATTTGATGGGTTTTATTAAATCGCCAAAGACCGAGTTGCTGTGCCGGAAGTATACAAAACTAGCTCGTCAGCGCTTGACTTCACTACCTCCGGCGATCTGATTGGCTAACACATTACACTGAATGAATGTGTTTCTTTAAAAATATTTGTACTCGTTTTTAAAATTATTCTTACCAAGATAAAACATCAGATAGTGACATCTTGGATGATAGACGTTTGAGTTTCCCTCTCATTTTCGCACGTGCATTTGTTGTCATTTTATTAACCAATTTGATTGCGCTGACGACCTAGTTTTGTACACTTCCGGCACAGCAACTCGGTCTTTGGCGATTTAATAAAACCCATCAAATGCATCCCCACGGAAAGCGCATGTATATGCCTCCTACATACATCGGAGATATGGACAAAAGCTTTTGATACTTGTGAGACCTTTAAAATACGATATATTCATTGACATGTGCGTAATTGTCCGGTTTTCGATCATGTCACCGTATTTCTGTGATGAACCTTTATGTATTATATAGTAGGGGGTGTTGATACTAAACCGGGGCCTAGTTTATCGATTTTCTGACCTATGGATACAATGTGTTAAGCCCATTCTTAGTACCCCACGAAGTGATATTGCTTGATCATTGTTTAAAGCGGCACAAAGCTATACTTATTTGCCGCTTGGCGCATTCCCATTGTATAGGGAGAAAGCGTGCAAAACAAAACGAAAAGATTACACAGATAACAACCTTGCTTTAGAAAATAATTATGACACACAAATGGGTGTGAAAACATAGTTTGATTATGTAAGTCTGGAAACGAATACCAATTACCAAAACTAAATCGAAGGGAAAGTGTGAGAGTTTAGATTTACGCCGCTTTTAGCAATATTCCAGCAATATCATTGGGGGGACACCAGAAATGGGCTTCACACATTGTACCCATGTGGGGAATCGAACCTGGGTCTTCGGCGTGACGAGCGAACGCTTTAACCACTAGGCTACCCCACCGCCCCCGAAGGGAAAGTAGCTTCCTTTCGAATACCCTAGCCCTTAAATGCCTGCAACGGTTTTTATATATTATTAGAGCGAATGTTGTAAGCACAGGGGCGTGGCATGCTTAGAAACAGCGTTAGAACGACATATAGGTATATAGACCCTACCTAGTACTATATAAAAGGAAAGGGATTTAACGACGGAACCACCCCCTCCTCAATCTAAGTTAGATTTCACCACGTTAACTATTTTTAAGGCCCCGTCGAGGCCTACGGATCAAAAGCGAGATGATGTCCCTACAAAATGAGCTATAAATGGTCACAATCGGATCATTATTTCAAAGGTTATACGCCACGACTCACCGAAAACAGCTACCTCCGCAATTCTTAGCCAAAATCATGGATCACCCAAGACAGCGAAAACTCACCTGTTAAATTCGTTTATTAATTCCAGCCACGTTGACAGCACCTATGTAGGGCTAGATTCGATCGGCAGCGGCATTCCACGGGTCTAAAAACTTATTGCAACATCTACAAATCATTTCCTCAACAGTAAGCAGACATTTTCTCCAAAACCATCGGCAATCATACTCACTTGTCGGCCATAGATGGCCTTGACATTCAAGTGATCTAAGCAGATTCGCAGAAACGAAAGTGGGCCATCCGATTGGTGGAAAATATAATATACTGTAAGATTTTGACCGTTTGCTAATGGGCGCAAAATATGAACTTTGCAATAATCCTATATTTTGGATGATGCACGGAACGGTAAATTGCTAAGAATAGTTTTAGAGGTTGTAAAAATGCATTCGATATTGATTCATTTTTAGGAAATTATATTTATAAATATTTAACCTCTAAAATTATTCTTACAAATTTACTGCTCAGGTCACTTAAATGTCAATGCCATCTATGGCCGACAAGTGAGTATGATTGCCGATGGTTTTGGAGAAAATGTCTGCTTACTGTTGAGGAAATGATTTGTAGATGTTGCAATAAGTTTTTAGACCCGTGGAATGCCGCTGCCGATCGAATCTAGCCCTACATAGGTGCTGTCAACGTGGCTGGAATTAATAAACGAATTTAACAGGTGAGTTTTCGCTGTCTTGGGTGATCCATGATTTTGGTTTGGAATTGCGGAGGTAGCTGTTTTCGGTGAGTCGTGGCGTATAACCTTTGAAATAATGATCCGATTGTGACCATTTATAGCTCATTTTGTAGGGACATCATCTCGCTTTTGATCCGTAGGCCACGACGGGGCCTTAAAATAGTTTACGCGGTGAAATCTAAATTAGATTGAGGAGGGGGTGGTTCCGTCGTTAAATCCCTTTCCTTTTATATAGTACCAGGGTAGGGTCTATATACCTATATGTCGTTCTAACGCTGTTTCTAAGCATGACACGCCCCTGTGGTTGTAACAATAAGTAATTATCATTCTGTTTTATTTTCCAGAGGGTTGGCGTGAGTGAAATTAAAGATATTACACTATAGACAGGCTAGGAAAGAGAAATAGTTTAAAAACAAATTCAAGACAGTGGACGTATTGGTTCCTTGGAAGAGGTTCGGACATTAAAAAGATGACTTTGACATATACTCTTGGCGTTATATATATAGAAAATTATAAATACCACAAACAGTAATCGGTGATTCTCTGTTCATTTCTACTCAACAGTCTCGAGGCGTTGTTTATGACAAACCAGGAGAAATTGGCGTTAATGTTGTTGTTTGTTGTTGTTGGTGGTGGTGGTGGTGGTGGTATGTCCCAGCATTACGACGAAGCCTGTCTCAGACTGACCCACATCTCTTCTCCAGTATCTAATCTCACTGCGAGTCGAGAGATAATATCCTGTCACATCGACATCAGATCAAATTCACCGTATCGTTGTGGGAATGACCTTTAGATGTTTTGATATTTTGGGCTACACAGTGTACCATAAAATACTACAAAACAGTGTACAGGTATGTACTAACAAAGCTGGACATGAGGAATACAGTGAAAAATATGCCACTTAAAAATAATAGACACAAATAACATAGAGAAAAATAACATTCTATCAGTCTACAAAAACCTCCACACACACAGACACACACGCGCACGCGCACACATACACTGAATTAGTGTCTCGGGATACTAAATAAATATTTGTAACTTATAAGAACATAATCCTAATAAATCTGTTGTTCAGAGTTCAGAGTGCGGAACTGCCTCTTGATCATGCAAGGATCCGCTAGTTCCTTGCTTGAAACATACTCCTGGTGTTTATGATCATCGGTCTGTCCCCAACAAACAACAACTCTGCTTCAATGTTAAAATTATATTAAGCTTCATGTTCTAGCTCATAACACGTGTATATACATGTATATCATAGCTCATATTACGTGATATATGCTTTCCCACAAAAGTAGGGGAACCTGAACTTTCAGTTTGGATAGGAAGAATAACGTTAACAAACTTTCCAGAGACAGACATCTTATGAACGCACAACCATTTGTCTTAATCACCAACCCTAAACACAACGCATGGGAAGCACGTGCACAACGCAGTAGCCCCATACCCATGCATGAGGTGTCATTCTTGATTTTGACGGTTTTCAAGAAGGTCGATAAATCACTGTAGACCATTAATTTTGACAATCTTGCATCACACAGTTGTTAGTGTTTGTTCCTTGCCGTTTTATTTTTGTTTTTTGTTGTTGTTTTTTTTATGTTTGAAAATGAAAATTTCACGTCATCTTTCAAGAACCATTACTGTACAAACAATTATGGTCATAAGGAAGTGCAAGTGGTGATGCACTCTCAAAACATTCATTATTATCATGTCAACATTGATTGACTCCGATATATCTCCCAATTCTTTCAATCGTAAATAAAAAATAAAGTTCCCCTACATTTTTTAAGAGTATATATGCTACAACCCATATGTGTGTGACATGTTATAGCTCATATTGCGTGAAATGTATGTTCCAAATAACTGACACATACACGGAATCAAGAACTATCGTGACAGACGTTAAGGTCACTTTATCTAGGATCAACTTTAGGTCAACAACAATAAACACAATGATAATAATTTGGCAAGTGCATAAGGAAATATTTGTAATGAACTAATGTTAAACGTCACGTCATTAGCACGTCCCTTGTGTTACAATACTCAAGAAGCAAGTGTTGCATCCAACAAAGAAAGACTGAAATATCAAGGCTTTAAGTGATGAGTGATTGAACGAGTTTAGTTTTACGCCGCTTTTAGCAATACTCCAGCAATATCACGACGGGGGAATCAGAAATGGGCTTCACACATTGTACCCATGTTGGGATTCGAACCCGGGTCTTCTGCGTGACGAGCGAACGCTTTAACCATGTGGCTGCCCCATTCACGATGACTCAACTTCACGATGAACGGGAAAGGGCCTGCTGTTATTAGGCCAGTCAAATTAGCAAAAGGTCTGGAAAAAATTATGAAGAAATGCAACTTAGTAGATATGTTCTGCAAACCTTCCTACATAGCATAATAAATGCTGATGCCATTAAATGTGATAAATGTAAAAATGTAATTTGACACAAGATGAGTATCGTTTCTTGCTCGTATGTCCATATTATTCACAACAGCGCTGTATGTACATTCCTGATTTTTATATTATATATCCAACCAGATCGAAGTTTAATCAGTTGCTTGCAACACAGAAAGTAAAACTTCTAAAAAATATTGTAATTTATCTTAAACTATATTTACCTGTATAAATTGTACATTTTTCACCTGTCCATGTGCTATATTTTGTTTATTGAATTGTACTCTTGGTCATGAGGCCATAATACTGAATAAAGCTCTTCTTCTTCTTCTTAAAAGTCCCCTTAAATCCCACTTGAGCTAAATCCATATTGCACGTGCAAACATGGCTACCCTATGCAACCTTTTGCTAACCTAGAAGACCAATTGTGCTAGATAAAATGGTCACAACTTCTTTATTTCTGTACATAAGTACATAAATGTTTGACAACTGAGTGAATGTATCTCAAGATTGTTGATTATTATTTCAGAAAGAAAACAGTTTCACATTTCGGAGTTGTGGCCCTTTTTTGTGCTAAAAATAGAATGTTTTATATGTTTTTACCCTTGGGTGACACAAAGACCTATATGTATAATCATAAGGTTTAGATATGTCCAAAAGACCTTGAAGCGTATTGTTCAATGTCTTTTTCACCACAAACCACCACATATAACTTAATAAAACCATATTTTTACATTTTGGCTGAAACTGAAAATTTGTAATTTTTTGGCATGTTTAGAAGTCAATGAAAACTCAATAAATGGCCCAACAATTGCAATAATTTGATATTTTACACCCAAAAATCAAGCAAGTGAAAATTTTATAATTTCATAAAAATACATTTAAGTAGCCATTTCCATGCTTTTAAAAGTGTTATCGCCCTTGGATCCTAACAATTTCAAGAAAATACCATAACTCAACCTGACAGTACCTAAAAGTAACTGATATTCTGCAGAATACCAAGACACTATTTACAGATTATGTAACAGGGCATCTACAAACACGTATGATTAAAGATCTAAAAATATCATTTTCTTTTCCTTGTCAGTCTGGAGGAAGTTGAAGGCTGTGGCTCATCACGGGTTGTTACTGGCTTGAGCTGGCCACAAACAATTTGCCATCCCCATTCATTTGGTGGAAGACTTCTTCCAAGCCATTGCTGCACTTGCAAATATACCCTCAGGCCATGTTCTCTCGCCGCTGCCGATGTAGTTGGAAGGGCAGATAACTGCATTTGTGTGTGAATGGGACACTTGGCAACTCTTGTGAAACAATGATATCTGTGCTCATTCAGGGATTTAACAGACTTAGGTGCTCTATACAATGCCAGTAAGAACTGCTCTCCTGCAAACGCAACCATATCCTTTGTGGATAATTGATTATGGAACGCTTTGACAAGTGGTTGCAAGTCCTGTCGCTTTGTGAACAACATGACAGCTTTTTTCTTTCCCTGTCTGTACTAGGCTGATGTGGTGTCACAGCCAGTCATGGCATTGAGAAAGAGCAAGCCCTTGAGGTAACAACGAAATGGTATATAGACGATCAGCAGCCTTTCCGCTCCCAGTTTTAAGGGAGTACAATCTTTCTGAAGCACACAAATGGATGAGGAGCACCAGAAGATCAACATCAGTCCTAACAAAATGGCTTTGTGCCCATTATCAGCACAATCAATACCTGTTGCACAATGATCTCATGAAATTGTTGTGTCAGAGCCTTTATCAAATGTGACTTGTTTTTACCATTGGACAGGAATTTATCCTGTTTGATCGTCAATGGTGTTTCAGAATTGAAGACAATATCAGTGCTCAGATATCTGGATGCTCTCCGACTCTGTTCAACACCTTTTGTGGACACAGACTCGCCATACACATCAAACACAATGATGCAATTGTTTCTAAAGTGTCTATTGACAGATGTCAGATAAGCATCATAAACATCATTGTATGTTCTGCTTTGGGGCCATATCACTTTTCTCAGCAAGTATCCACCATCGACTATGTACATAGCATCTGGAGGAACTTCCTCATCATGTGGAAGGCTTTGTTTGCCTGACAAAGAATCAATCACAGAGAACATGACAGATTTGTTTGTTTTTCTCATTGAGTACTCATCGAATAGTGATAGAGGACATGGAGAAAGTTCATATTACAAACAGGATAAAAAGTCATCATCTGTTTTTATGAGGCACAGGATGCGATGAAAAATTTGCATGGTATTGGCAGGTATAACCTCATTCTGTGTTTTGATTCAGTTGTTCATGACAGATAGTGTGAGTACTCTGTTTTGTCTTAGAATATGCGGATCTCCAAAGCTTTTGCCAACTATATTCTTCATAGCAGAATCTCCAATTGCCAGTGCAAAATCGTAAGTAATGTCTTCTTTCCCAACAATTCCACTACTCAAGGAGACCAGTTCCTGTCCTTGTTCAAATGGAGAATGAGTTGATAGCCATTCAATCAGCTTGTAACTTCACTGGTGTCCCTCTCAATTCTATACGTCCTTAGTTCTACGTACTGGTCAACACTACAAAATCTGGTCCCACAGAATTCCTCGAAGTACTGAATCATTTCAGTACAACCAGGCATTGCCAAGATCCATTGCGCCAACACACTGTCTGTCAGTCCTCGTCCATGAGTGAGACCACCGCATGTCTTCATCGCCCGCGTGAGAGCCTGTTCAGTTGTCATGTGTGTCCAGATGCCAGCCCACATCTTGTCACTTCGCCTGACAGTAAATCCACCAAACCTGGTAAAAGCTTCAAATTCATTCTTGGGCATAATATTTCCCAGTTGTGACATCTGTTGAACATACAAATGGGCACTTTTGGCATAAGCAATGTGTCCTGCAGCATGAAATAAGGTATCATCTTGCAGGCAGCATCAAGATGAAGATCCCAGTCTCCGATCCTTTCAGCTCGAAAGTGTGTATCAAAGTGTGTATCAAAGAAACTTGCTAAAAATATTGACACCACAACTTGGCAGTTCTGCCTTTGAGACGATTCATATTCCATAACTGCAGTCAGTTTTTCGACAAGGTTTATGGCATTGGCAGTTGCTGGAAGTTCATCAGGGATCACATGGTTGGTTTGAGCATCCTTATACAAAGTCTTCAGACAAGCTTTACTTATTTCATCCAAGCTAACCTTCTGCAAGGCAATAACAGCTATTGCTAACTGTGTATGAAGTATGAGTATGAGTATGAACCATCAATGCTCTTGCATAAGCGTGACCTGTCAACATTTTTTCAGTAGAGTCAGAGGCATAGATGAGTGACTATAGTTCTTTCAATCCACTGCCATCCATTATATAACCGACCGAACCCATGAAAGGCATAAGGAGATGGAAACCACAAAGTCTGACAACAACTGAAGCTAGAGTTCTTTTGTTCTGGTGGGAAGCTACAATATCAACAGCTTCTCATATAGAGGTTGGTCAAATGACACAAAACATGTTTTCTGTCCATGTTTCCTGCATTTGTCAGCAGAATATGCCAGCACAGAATATATTGCGTCTGGATTCGATGCCTGCAAGTTGACAAATGGCAATGGGATCACTTTGGATACTTCATAATTGTCAACACTTCTGGCATACTCCATACATCCACTCCAGCAGGGAGCGTCCTCCAATTTCAACCATACTCCACTCATCCAAAGCGTATCCAAAAGAACATGCACAGAGCTAGAAGAGGTTAGCTTTCTGAAATTGGAAATGTCATCAACAGTCAAACCAAGCAAACCTTTCTTGCTCTGAAGTAAACAAGTCAAATATATCAACTGACTTGGACCTGACACTGGCTGCTGAAACAGCTTTGTTACGCTTGATAACATCAGATATTCACACAGAACTACCTGGTGTGACACACATGAGTCCACTCATGCTATGAAATGTGCCATATCCATCAAGTGTGTGAACATTAAAATCTGCATTGTCAAAGACAAATTGCATGAAGGCATTTTCACCAATCTCATCATCTGCAGCCATTGCAGAATGTTCATAGGAAATAGCCTCATTATATGATCAACACACTCCCAAGGCTGACATAAAATCCAGAAGGTGCTTAGATCCATTTTGTCAGTGAATATACACGGCTAAACCAAGTTGTAAAGAAAGAAAGAAATGATCTTTCTCTTGTTACTGAGAGTATTTGGTGACAAATAACAGATGCCTTCCTTTGCTTTGTAGCAACATCACCTTTCTTATCTTTGTTTGTAATCCTTTCGACCAAAACACTGAGAGTATTAGACACATTCATCATGTGATTATGAAAGGCATCAGCAGCAGGAGTGTAATGGTCAGTATCACAAAGCACTGGCCTGATGTCCTCCCGTATGATATCCGCAGCTGTTGTCACTATGCGCAACCGTTCTTCTTCAGGGTTCCCCAACTTCTGAGAATACCATGCATCACTAAGGATCTTGTGGTCAGTATTTCTAATGCAAAATAACGGTTTCCTTCCACGAATGCTAGAAATGATAACACCATCACCAAAGTGAGCTAGCAATTTTGATCTCAGGATGATTTCGCTACATTCAATCTCACATCAACATGAAATTCTCAGTTTGCTCACGAGATCCTCTGTTGAATACTGACATTCATCATTTTGTTGCAGAAATTCAAACAAATCATCAAGGCTCTCTACGTTTTTCATCTGCAGGTCTACCCTTCCCTCGGATAGAACGTGGTCTGTTAAAGAATTTCTTATAACATGACGGTGATACCTGGCTTCGGCAGCCACTAAATCTATGGCGCTTGATATCCGTTCAATAACAGCTCGACCCCACACATCACCACGATATTCAGCCATGTCAAGAATGGAATCTTGGAACTAATCGTTCGAACTTCAAAAATATCCCTCTTGTCTTTAGGTTGTTTAGTCTCTGAAACTATATCACAATTTTTCTCCACAGAACAAGCAATTCATTTTGAAATTGAAAGTTGACAGTGATGATCTAAAGGAAACCGTCTTTCGAGGTGAGGGATTCACAGCTGCTAAAATAGAAGATTGCGGCAGTTTACATTGAACTGAAACTGAAGATATTCCAGATAATTGTTCAGCAATTCCATCATTGCGCCTTATACTACTTTGCAGTAAGGTAGTTTGACCTCTTGTGACGGTGACAGTATCGCCAGGAGATAAACCTTTGCTGCATATGATACAACACTCTGTTGGATCCAACGTGAAATAAAACTTGTCCGTGGAACTAGCAGGTTGAAATGTGGATATGCTTCAGTATGTCATTGCTAGAGACCCCCTCAAAACTATCTTGAAGAGAGAAGATGGAAGCAAGGATAGAAATGTTGTGAGAAGCACATGCAATCGATTTCTCACAAACCATCAAATCAAATTGGTCCATCAAACTAGAAACTTTATAAAACTGTTACTGCATTTGCTTCAGTGAATGGTAATACCAGAGGCCTTCTCAAATCACTTGGAAGAGAAAGGTTTGTGGCAAGATATGTATTTCTTACCAACCACGTAAGCTACACAGAATGGAAGCTGCTCAACTTCATTGCTAACTGTTCGTGTTAAACTATTCGCTGACAAAAAGTCAAACACTTGATCAATGCTATGCATCTTAGGACCCCTTAAGTGGAAGATGATTATTGATGAGCAATTATGGAAGAAAAGAGCAAGTGGTAGTTACCGCCTCAGGGAATTGTTTCAGCCATTCGTGGCTTTTTGTGAAATAATTGTTGGTTATGTATCAGTGCTTTTATTATTGTTACGATTTTCAATGGAAATGAAATTATAAGTATAGTTATTACATTAAAACTTTCAGATAATGTCAATTTGCCATGAAAGTATCAAAATGTTTACTTTTCAGTGATAAGACTCATGCATACTGGTTATTACAAAGCGAGGGGATAGGGGTTGGGGGCGACACAGTTTTCTGCCTGGTATGCAAATCAATGAAATTTCGCGTTTTGCCAGTTTCAATTAAATATTTAAATGAAATATGTCTTCCAAATATTTGGTACCATTGGATAGATAAATCATAGGGCAATTTATTCATGTCTGAATAAGACCAATTAAACTTCATAAAGTTTCAGGCCAAAATTCAGAACCAGGGTCACAATTTCCTTGAAATCTATTTTTAGAACAAAACGGGATGTGCACCTGAAGCAAATAATTATTTTCTACTTTTTAAAGTATTGTTATATACGTGCACTATAATCCATTATATCTGTCAAATGGGATGAGATTATATTCAAAAATAAAGATTTTATGAGCATTTCTGTTTTAAAACAGGATTTTCTTAGAAGAAAAAGTATCGTAGGGTATGCATGTTTGCACGTGCACTGTGGATTTAGCTCAAGTGGGATTTTAGGGGACTTTTAGTATGTTATGCTGGAAGGTCCGTAGAATATACACTGAGTCAAAAAAGAAACTTCACAAAATGTAATCTGAAAAATAATAAATAATTTTTCTCTGATGATACATCTATTCATCCGAAATGGGATCCCTATCTTTCGACTCTAGAAAAACGTTAGCAAAACCCACTCAAACCCATCCATTCGTCGTGCAAATGACGTTAGTATCAAATCAGGTTTTGCACGTGCAGTCGATCACGTGATCTTCGCATCGAAGTTTTCTTCATATGCACGTGTTTGCATTGGCCTCAAGAATTGAAAAAACACTTTTAAACCACAGTTCTAACGGTACTTGAAACGCCACGATTGTCAAATGTGCAACGTGAACGTGCCGTTGGCATGTTGCAAGCGGGAAGATCAGTTATTGACGTCGCAAGAGCAATGGGATGCAGCCGTCGTACTGTGTATGACTTGCGAGGTCGTCTACAACAAACTGGCACCACTTCTGACCGCCCAAGGTCGGGTCGTCCACGTGTGACGTCACGAGCAGAAGACCGTCAAATCGTCCTACGTCACCTACGTGACAGATTTCTGCCGGCTACACGAACCAGGGCTGAGATGTTTAGAGGTCGACTGTCCTCACAGACCATTCGAAATCGGTTGCGGGCGGCCAATTCTCGACGTCCATATCGTGGGCCAATATTGACGCCGTTTCATCAACGTCAACGTCTGCTGTGGGCCCAACGTCACCTCCGATGGATCCAGAGAGACTGGAATCGAGTCGTCTTTAGCGATGAATCCAGGTTTACCCTCAGATTCGCGGACGGCAGGCATAGAGTCTGGAGACGACGTCGTGAACGGTATGCCCAATGTTGTGTACAGGAAGTCGACAGATTCGGGGGCGGAAGTTGCATGGTGTGGGGTGCTTTCTGTGGGAACAACCGTTCCCGACTTCTGGTCATCCGTGGAAACCTCACAGCTGCTGCTTACCGCGACCAGGTGTTCACCCCTGAACTCGTTCCTTTCATGGCGGCTCATGGGCCAGGTCTACAGTTCAAGCATGATAATGCTCGGCCGCATACCGCGATGTTGACACGAAATTTCCTTTCAAAACGCTGGAATCAACGTCATGGACTGGCCATCGAGGTCCCCTGACCTTCATCCAATAGAGCACGTTTGGGATGCACTTGGGAGAAGGCTTCGTGGTCTTAGGAACCAACCTCAGAATTTGCAGGAACTTGGCGCTGCCTTGCAAGAGCCATGGCGCAGAATCCCCAACCACGTGTTCACAAGCATCAGGCAGTCGATGAGGAGACGATGTTTGGCAGTGGTGAATGCGCGGGGCGGCCATACACGATATTGAACTGAGAAATTTCGCATTTTTCTTCTTGTGACTTGACATTCTGTATACCCATGTTTTGGAACGGCGGTGTAGCCTAATGGAACTGATTATGGCACTGTCAGTGTATCGAGTACATCACACAGATCTCAGCAATGAAATAATAACAATTTAACCATCTTACCATCTCTTGTTCGTTTTATAGTGCCCTGAAGAAAGAATGTGAAGTTTCTTTTTTGACTCAGTATAAACATGCCAAGTTTCGTTTCTTCATCATTTTTTTCCGACCGTTTCCCCCCAAAATGGCTAATTTGACTGGCCTATTTGTGCACGAGGTCCTTAAAAACCTGTATTTCAATTCAATTGTTTATTTCGTTTGTGTAGGCCATAGGCCGAAAACTACATACGCTTACATACATGTGAACGAGTGATTGATTGAGTTAAATTTTGCGCCGCTATTAACAATATTCCAGCAATATCACGGCGGGGGACACCAGAAATTGCACCAATGTGGGGAATCGAACCCGGGTCTTCGGGGTGACGAGCGAACGCTTTAACCACTTGGCTACCCCATCGCCCCACATACACGTCACCGACGAGTTTTACAGTAGTACAAATAGGGATCGTGGGTTGGAATAAGGATTTTAAATTTATATTTATAAGGAATATTTTATGGGTATAACTTTTCACGTAATTGAAGAAGGGCAAATTAAGAGAAAGTGATACTTCCACATATCCCTTCTGACATACACAACACAGTCACTTATTTATTTCAGCATGAACATACCTTCTCGTTTCAGTGTTTCACCCATGTGAAAAACATCAAAATTGGGCAAGAGCAACCCTAACTGTTTTTATAAACTATACACAGAAAAATATTCCAGCAACATCACGGCGGGGGACACCAGAAATGAGCTTCACACATTGTACCCATGTGGGGATTCGAACCCGGGTCTTCGGCGTGACGAGCCAACGCTTTGACCACTAGGCTACCCCACCGCCCGATAAAACCATACTGAGCAATGTTCATTAATACATGCTTTTCTTTTCTTTCCAAGTTTGGACAAACACACAGTATACTTTCTTTTGAGCACTAGTTTAGTTACACAACTAATGTATAGCTCCGTAACAAGAATGAGTGAGTATGGTTTTACGCCGCTTTTAGCAATATTGCAGCAAAATCATGGCGGGGGACACCAGAAATGGGTTTCACTCATTGTACCCATGTCGGGAATCGAACCCGGATCTTCGGCGTAACGAGCGGACGCTTTAACCACTAGCCTACCCCACCGGCCCCGTAACAAGACTGGCTATGATCACAATTTGCTACCTTTTTTGTAAACTTGTTCATGAATAAATATTTCAGACGAAACACCAACTGACACATTTAGGTTGGCCTACCTACTTCTGTTCCCAGATATAACCAAAACAAGTTCTAAACACTACTATTACTGGGTGCCCAATTAGGTTTACCAAAACTTGCTGCCTGCATTAACAAGTTATAACTAAAGGTTTCTTTGGATAGCGATTGTCTGACATACACAAGAATTTTAACCACTGACTTATAACTCTCTAATATGCATAAAAATACAAAGGGAAGCGGCCATATTCACCTCCAGCAATATTCAGCTGTGGACAACTTCACACCAAGAAAAGGCTTTCAACATTATCATTTTGGTTCAACCTTCACCATGTAGTAAAATCTGAACGTGTGTCATACTTTGTACAATTAGTCCTTGCCAGGGATCTTAACATACCAACCAATGCCTTTTAACTTGTAATACAGCATAAGAAACGTGTCTAGACCAAGATACACTTCTGGTAAAAGTGACAAATGAATATTTACAATTTCCAATTTCATACCTTTATAAGACCAACTTTCTTTACTTGATTAAGTTCCAACTTTTTTTAAAACCCTAAAAAGCATTGTGGGACGAGCTGTCTATCGCTATCTCACTTCTACCTGTCCTCCCATTAACTCTACAGAAACTCGGGACTGCTCTTACTGAAGAGTGGAACCATCTTCACTTGGCAACCATCCAGACGCTTATTGGGAGCATGAGACGACGGTGCCAGGCTGTGATCGTAGGCTCTGATGTTCTTTCCTCTCTACTTTAGTTTTATCTAACCTATATTTGGAAGTAGTGTGATAGGATCATTGCATAGTATTATCAGAGAGCACAACATTGTCTGTAAAAGACTGCGTCAACTGAATTAACTTTTGACGCCTCGGCGGTAAAAGAGGTAAAATGACAACGGAAGTTTGACAGATACATAGGCATGCCAGAGTCTGACTCTGCACATCATCACCTTGCAAATGTCTAAGGTGTCAGCCAAAACGTGACCAGCAGAGCGTGGAATCGGTCCTATTTTGGTTCAGCTGCACATCGACATGCAGGTGGTCGAAAGCGTTCTACCAGACAGCGGGAAGATTTCTCCTCATTTCTTCCATGTCTCCGTGATGCTGGTTGTCGGTCACGGAAGGCGTGTATCGCATTCCACATTCTGATATTACAGGCAGGCACGGTTGGATAGGCCTGAAGATCACGTCGACTGGGTAGACCAGGGCTGTACATTTCACTAATTGTGATATTCTCTAGACTTCAGAGATCAGGATAGACAAGGAGACACATTTCAGGATTCGAACGTAGTCGAACATGACCGCTATGAAAAGGGCTTATTGATAATTTAGGGCGTGATCAGTAAAAGTGGAATGATCGATCTCTATGTGCTTCCTACAGCTTGGGACCATGACGGGTGTGCGATTTGTTTCTGAATGTGTACGTATGCCCGTACACAGGTGCAATCGGACCTGTCACCATTCTCGTGGACGACAAAACACGACCTCGTCGTATTGGTGACCAGTGGTGTTAATTTAAAGTCAACATAGAAACCCTATTCAACCCTTTAGAGCTGTGTGGAATGAGCTGTCGATCGGCATCTCACGGCTTCCTGTCCTTACGGCAACTCTACAGTACCTCGGGACTGCTCTTACTGAAGAGTGGAACAATCTTCACTTGGCAACCATCCAGACAATTATTGGGAGCATGAGACGACGGTGTCAGGCTGTGATGTTGTCACGCAAAATTACATTTCGGAGCACAATTCGATGAGTCGGAGAGTGAGATAGTTTTAGGAATATTTCATCAATATAACGATAGGGACAGAACAAATGGGCTTCACACATATTAACCAAATGGGGAACCGAACCAGGGTCTTGGCCGTGACGAGCAAACGCTTCAACCACTAGGCTACCACATTGCCCATCTCAACTAAATATATTTCTCCGAGCATAACAGTTTCTGTATCAGATACCAGACAATCCTCGGTCGACAGACATATATTATCATTAAACAGTCGGGCAAAAGAAAGTGTAAAGTTAAAAGCTGAACTAGATTTTAAAAATGCAAACGATTTCAAACCGAATACAGCCAGGTTGAGGTCCATAACACGACCAATACAATACCATGGAACATCTAAATTAAATTCTTGTTTGTTTCGGGTGGTGGGGTAGCCTGGTGGTTAAAGCGGTTCGGTCGTCACGCCGAAGACCCGGGTTTGATTCCCACATGGGTACAATGTGTGAAGCCCATTCCTGGTGTCCCCCGCCGTAATATTGTTGGAATATTGCTAAAAGCGGCGTGAAACCAAACCCACTCACTCACTCACTCTGGTTTGTTTCATTGGTAGTCTTCGGCCAGTGGTATACTTTCTTTGCTCGGCAGATTTTACATACTTATACTTTGACGTATAGTTCTATAATTATTTATAATTGTTAATTAGGTAAGAGTACTAGGACTTGACGACCTTGTGTCATCTCGCCCGACATTGTTATCCGTAGTTAGACTGCCGGTCACCATGCTATCTTCTCGCCAAGATATGGCGTGTTGCGTGAACGCGATGTTTATTCAACGTATGCGATGTAGGCCTGTGTTTGACTATGTAGGCCTGTGTTTGACTATGTAGGCCTGTGTTTGACTATGTAGGCCTGTGTTTGTCTATCTTGGCCTGTGTTTGACTATGTAGGCCTGTGTATGACTATGTAGGCCTGTGTTTGACTATCTTGGCCTGTGTATGACTATGTAGGTCTGTGTATGACTATGTAGGCCTGTGTATGACTATGTAGGCCTGTGTATGACTATTTAGGCCTGCGTATGACTATGTAGGCCTGTGTATGACTATGTAGGCCTGCGTATGACTATGTAGGCCTGTGTATGACTATGTAGGCCTGTGTATGACTATGTAGGCCTGTATGACTATTTAGGCCTGCGTATGACTATGTAGGCCTGTGTATGACTATGTAGGCCTGCGTATGAGTATGTAGGCCTGTGTATGACTATGTAGGCCTGTGTATGACTATGTAGGCCTGTGTATGACTATGTAGGCCTGTGTATGACTATGTAGGTCTGTGTATGACTATGTAGGCCTGTGTATGACTATGTAGCCTGTGTATGACTATTTAGGCCTGCGTATGACTATGTAGGCCTGCGTATGAGTATGTAGGCCTGCGTATGACTATGTAGGCCTGTGTATGACTATGTAGGCCTGCGTATGACTATGTAGGTCTGTGTATGACTATGTAGCCTGTGTATGACTATGTAGCCTGTGTATGACTATTTAGGCCTGCGTATGACTATGTAGCCTGTGTATGACTATGTAGGCCTGTGTATGACTATGTAGGCCTGCATATGACTATGTAGGTCTGTGTATGACTATGTAGGCCTGCGTATGACTATGTAGGTCTGTGTATGACTATGTAGCCTGTGTATGACTATGTAGCCTGTGTATGACTATTTAGGCCTGCGTATGACTATGTAGCCTGTGTATGACTATGTAGGCCTGTGTATGACTATTTAGGCCTGCGTATGACTATGTAGGCCTGTGTATGACTATGTAGGCCTGCGTATGACTATGTAGGTCTGTGTATGACTATGTAGCCTGTGTATGACTATGTAGGCCTGTGTATGACTATGTAGGCCTGCGTATGACTATGTAGGCCTGTGTATGACTATGTAGGCCTGCGTATGACTATGTAGGTCTGTGTATGACTATGTAGGTCTGTATATGACTATGTAGGTCTGTGTATGACTATGTAGGTCTGTGTATGACTATGTAGGTCTGTATATGACTATGTAGGTCTGTGTATGACTATGTAGGTCTGTGTATGACTAGTTAGGCCTGTGTATGACTATGTAGGTCTGTGTATGACTATGTAGGTCTGTGTATGACTATGTAGGTCTGTGTATGACTATGTAGGTCTGTCTAGGACTATCTTGACCTGTGTACGACTATTTTGTTTAACAAACAACCGTTCTTTTGTTGTCACTTTTCGCTATTTGTAACGAGGGAGGACCACTTGCTGGTAGAACAGCCAGGTAATCAACAAGCGTATGTAGTGAAATTTCAATTTCATAGGTGCAGCTCGAACACCTGGCGAACATAAACCAGCAAATGTTCCTTGCTCATAACAAATAGCGAAAAGTGACAACAAAATAATGAACGTTTGTTAAACACCTTTTTTTATTTCGGGTCACCAAAATTATAAGACAACTCATCAGAGTTGGTCTGTCGATTTCAGGTGACTGCAAAATTTGGTTTTGTTGCATTTATTAGATATTGTGTTAGTGATCAGTTCATCGGCCTCAAATGAAATCAAACGGACTATAGCAAACGCTCTAACCACCTGCTGGCCACCCCACCGCCCCCTAACCAAGTGCGGAATCGAACCTGAGTCTTCGGCGTGACGAGCGAACGCTTTAGTCACTAGTCTCCATAACAGCTCCCTGATAATGTATATGTTTACATTCTTATTTACTTTCTGTTGTAGATGATTATCATGCTATATTTATGTATTTACTTTACATAGATTCCAACACTCATTCCAAGTAGGACCGCCTCCGTGGTGTAGTGGTTAGAGCGTCCGCCCGGAGAGCGGAAGGTAGCAGGTTCGATCCCCGGTCGCGTCATACCAAAAGACGTTAAAATATGGTACTTGTTGGTCCCTGTCTGGCGCTCGGCATTAATGGGTACAACAAGGACTGGTCGGCTCGGAGTCGGTATAATGTGTTTGAGTGGGGTATTCCTGCTTCACAGCGGCATGGTATCTCAGTGGGCTAGAGCTATAAACCTGTAGCAGGGCGTGGAGTCATTCCACAGATGACATCCTTACCTTAGGGTTAACCTCTTTGGTCATGTGGACAAGGCGTCCGACTTCTGATCAGAAGGTCCGTGGTTCGAATCCCAGCAGGGGACTCGGAAATGTTATGGCCGCTACAAACCAGCTAAAGTCTGGGCTAGTACAAGCAACCGCACATACACATACACACGCATGTGTCACATTCTCAAGTACGGCGTAAAACCCAATTTCACCTCACCTCATTCCAAGTAAATATGCTGACTTCTAGAATCATGCATCACCCAAATTCTGTTGCTGTCTCCCAATTATGAAATCGCATTTGACAACTTCTGCTGTCACATAAAACTGTCATGTGGATGTACTGCTCCATAAACTACTTCTGATTGTGTATCTATATTGAAACTGGGTGGTCAATTTAAAGCGATCCGATACAACGCTCCACCCATATTGAACATAAACTCAATGAGTGAGTGAGTTTAGTTTTACGCCGCATTCAGCAATATTCCAGCTATATGGCGACGGTCTGGAAAGAATCGAGTCTGGACCAGACAATCCAGTGATCAACAGCATGAGCATCGATCTGCGCAATTGGGATACGATGACATGTGTCAGCCAAATCAGCGAGCCTGACCACCCGATCCCGTAAGTCGCCTCTTACAACAAGCATGGGTTACTGAGGATCAAATCTAACCCGGATCTTCACGGGTATAAACTCAATGACAAAACACAGGTCACATATAAACAGAAACTCATATTAATTATAATGGTTTTAAAAGTTTGTTGAAACATTCAAATTAATGAATATGTTTGATCCTATATATTTATTCGATCGGTGATGATGTCTATGTCTCTATCACAGCTGGTGTATTTCTGTTTGCAATGTTAACGAAAACTATTATTGATATCATATAAACAAATTGAAAAGATAATATCACAAGTCTAGATGCTATTGCTTAATAACTCAAAGTTCACATTTAAGCACACCTTAAGATAACGAATTTAATCAGCAATTGTCTGGCTAACCCAGTTTGTGTATGTGACACAGATCAATTTCAACACCGCGGATGAAAAACAAGGACGTCATGTGACCTGACGCGAAGCATGTGACACACGCCCCACGCATCATATTCGTTATCGTGTTTATTTCACCACGCTGAATCACAGCCGCTGTGGTGTATATATACACCGTGTTTATAACAACCTGTCATTCATCCCGTGAAGCCCGGACAGACATAGACAACTACTTGTTGAGCCAGCATGAGCAATTATCCAGGTAATTGTACAGTTATATTATGTATGCTTCGATTTCTACTCGCAATGGAATATAATATACATGTATTGGGGTATGAATACCATGAGGGATTATCAAAACAAAATTGAAAATCGTGTGTTAAGTTTTTAAACGTCTTCTTGTGAATGTGTTAAGACTTTGAATACACAATGACTTTTAGAGTGAGTGAGTATGGTTTTACGCCGCTTTTAGCAATATTCCAGTAATATCACGGCGGGGCAAAGCTTTTCAGAAAGTGAGACGATAGGGTAGCCTAATGGTTACATCGTCCGCTCGTCACGCTGAAGACCCGAGTTCGATTCCCCACATGGGCACAATGTGTGATAACCATTTTTGGTTTCCCCCCGCTGTGATATTGCAGGAATATTGAAAGCGGCGTAAAACCATACTCACTTTTGAGTTGACAAATACAACATGTCACATTTGGGATTAAACTTTCTGAGTAAAGTACAAATTGTAGTACTTTGGGGTTGTCTTTTTCTTGGTAGTATAGTGAGCAAGTCGTCCACTCAAGCTGATGTTTCTTTTGTATTGTCAATACAGACAGGATAGACATATTTAAAAATATTTTTGTGTTACCCACTTGCTCAATGGTTAAGTGGTATTTTAAAGGTCGTAAATTAGCCAATATCGTAAACGTCAGCCTCACTTCAAAACGTGCAACTCATGACATATAGCTAGACATTGCTAAGTGAGGCGTTTAACAACAATCAAGCAAACACAACATCGACTCTTTTCTAACATGTTTTGGGGAGGTGGGGTAGCCTAGTGGTTAAAGCGTTCGCTCGTCACGCTGAAGATCCGGGTTCGATTCCCCACATGGGAGCAATGTATGAAGCCCATTTCTGGTGTCCCCCGCCCTGATATTGCTGGAATATTGCTAAAAGCGGTGGGACCATACTCCCTACTCACTATATATAACTCATTATTGAGTCAATATTCACTCACTCTAACATGTTTTTCACATGTTCTCGATTTACTTCTTTGAATCAAAATATTTTATATTCAAATTAAAAATCGCGCAAAATAGAGAAAAAATCGAAAAAAAATTATATGTGTTTACATCTTGACTTGGGAGTATATTTAAGAGTTTCACAAGACTCTGTAACATGTACCTGCTGATATAAGGCAAGAAAATATTCCATCTGGGCTCATCATGACACGGAGAATGTCTATGTAGGAACGTGAACTCCAATATGCGTGTTATATATATCATATCCTGTGCATGTAGCTTTGTAACGCGGACACAGTATAACAGATCAAGTTTCAAATCCGGTTAACTAGTAAACAATCAAAGTTTAATTCTCAGAAACCACCCATGGTGGTACAAGAGAATGCAAATATACATATACATGTTGTATTTCATAAACAGACAATAAAGATGATATCAATAATATAGATCATTTTAACTTTCAAAAACAATATGTAAATGTTTCGACAGATTCTTCAGTTTTCTTGTGCAGCATTTTGTATTTGTACGTATTTGGTCATTTAAAATAAAATTTAAAAGACGACGTTCTGTTTTAAAGGCTGTACATCTAAATAAATAATGTATTTCATCTGCAATCGCGGGAGAATCACACAGGTCATTTTCTATCCACACGGGACAGACCACGCCATCTGCCGGTTTCTCCTGGAAAATTGTGATTGCTTGTTCTTAATTTCAAAAGCCGGACATTTAATGATTTTTCGAGAAGTAAAAATTGTTCGAAAGACGGGATTTCTTTAATTAGTTCATAATTATTTCCCTTTGAGCTATTGATAACAGAACTTCGCCAGGATTGATAGAAATGATCTCTTAATGTCATTTCTGCTTGTGATGAAACCCATTTGGAGGAATAATTATATGGATTTCTGAACACATCACTCAGTCCGCATCCATTCACTATAAATAGTTTTATCCTCTACACTTTTAAGCCAAACATTTGAACTTCTCTCTGCGGTGGGCGCGCCGAGTCGCCCTATATAACCTTATACTGATTGGGTAATTTGTTTTTATTCAGGTTACCCCGGCTATCCTAATCAGCCTCCCGCAGGCGCCTACCCTGGATACCCAGCAGGCGCTGCCCAAGGATACCCAGCAGGCGCTGCCCAAGGATACCCCGGGTATCCAGGGGGAGATAAGGTGGTTGTGAAGGACGGAAATACCAAAACTGTCTACAAGGACGGGCACACTAAGACCGTTGTCAATGATGGTCACTGTAAAAGCGTCTATAAAGATGGAAGGCTAGTTGAGGTGAGTTATATTTGTATGGTACTGTAGCTGAGCTAGACTATAGATATATAATTTTATCTGATTAAATATTGAATATTGGATAACAAACAATCTACCCACATCTGTTACGTCATCATGACGTATTAAATGACCATGTGACGTCATCGTTCACAGGAAAAACACGACCATCACCATGACCATCACGTGGGCGTGGGTACAGCTCTCGGAATGGCGGCTGGAGCCGTCTTCAGGGGCCTCACCGGACACAGTGACCACCACCACCATCACCACGACTCTCATCACCATGGACACCACGATCACCATGATCATCACCACGGACATCATGGACACCATGATCACCATCATCATGATCATCACGATCATCATCATCACCACGGGATATTTGGTCACAAGTGGTAGACCCACCCGAGGTTCAAATGATCTGAATAGGTCTTTGAAGAATCGTAGGGTCATATTTGTCCGAAGAATCAGTGAATGTAAATTCATTAAGAGTTGAAAATACAGATGATATTTCATAGACAAAAATAGTTTGCGTTTGTGAATACAACACACCTTTTGTATATTACTGCAGATCATCCATTAGACGACTTCGATAATTACACCCCGTTGTTGTGTAAATTAATCTGATTTAAATTGAAAGGTGTTTGTTTGTTTGTTTGTTTTTTAACGCCGCAATCAGCAATATTCCAGATGTATGGCGGCGGTCTGTAAATAACCGAGTCTGGACCAGGCAATCCAGTGATCAACAGTATGAGCATCGACCCACGATGACACGTGTGAGCCTGACCACCCGATCCCGTTAGCCGCATCTTACGACATGCATGGGTTGCTGAAGACCAATTCTAACCCGGATCTTCACGGTTATATATTATGTGAAGCGTGGGTTCATGACCAATCACGTGTCAGCTTTCTATAACAATTAAGCTATATTTCTTTACGCCACAATTCGGAAATTACGACATCTTCCAAAGAAGAACTCATTTTTTTCTGCAGAACCCTTTATGGTGTAGATGATAGGTGCTCACATAAACGTCAGAATGTATATAAACAACACAATATAACAAGAAGCATTACTTTTTGCAGTCGGATCTCCTGGATTATATTCGTTTTAGAGATACCCTGATCAGATACGCTTATCTCAGGGCTTCACTCATTCGTGAGGGACGGTGGATTAGTGGTTAAAGCGTTTGCTCGTCACGCCGAAGACCCGGGTTCGATTCAACATATGAGTACAATGTGTGGATCCCATTTCTGGTGTCCCCCATCCTGATATTGCTGGAATATTGCTAAAAGCGGCGCAAAACCATACTCACTTACTCACTAACTCATTATTGAGTCAATATTCAAATATCTCCAAAATAATTTCTTTTTAAGAGTATCACGGGCCTAATCGCATCTCGTAAAACAATTTGCACGATTCATACTTCATAGCAATTCATTCTGTAGCCTTTGTTTATTTGTTTCGTGCGTGCTTATTGTGACTGTACACGGAAGCGCTGTGAGCTTGTCGGGCAAAATGTGATAAATATAGAGTGATATATACTATGTATATGTATATCCTTTCCATGTGTTCAATCAAACGTCTTTCTGAGCTTTATTAATAAACGATTCTGAAAAGTCACTTGTTTTGTTTATTAAGGCCGTAATAAAAATAATCTTGTTTCTCATTACTGCGGGGGTGGTGGGGTAGCCTAATGGTTAAAGTGTTGGCTCGTCACGCCTTAGACCCGGGTTCGACTCCCCACATGGGCACAATGTGTGAAGCCCATTTCTGGTGTCCCCCGCCGTGATGTTGCTGGAATATTGCTAAAAGCGGCGTAAAACCAAACTCAGTCAGTCAGTCTCATTACCGCCCGATTAAAATATTCGACCCGACCCTAAGATAGTTTTATATTGTTTACCCTAGAGAAAATGCAACATTGACTCTCAAAATGTGCATGAATTTTTCACACTTCTAAGTTTGGATTTTCTATCGGAGAAAAGGTGTATAGGTGATGTTACAGATAATTAAGCGCACAAAAGTTTCAATTGTAGGAGGGTGGGTCTGGTGGGTTGTGAAACACTTCTTTCTTATTTCAGAATATTTACCACAGGATCAGTAGGGCATGGAGCTCGTCTTCAACATAGTTTAAACCAATAGAGTGGCAGTAGAGGCAGAGATCTTGATCACAGGGTGTATTTGTGTGGCGGCCGGTTTCCACTGCTAGTCTAAAGTTGTTACAGCGGAACATGGTTATAACTTCCCGTTGATATGGAAGGAGGTCACAGGACAAGTAGTGTTCAACATTAAGTAAAGATTTAAATTGTGAATATTAACATTTAGATGCTTCGATCCCCGACCGCGTCATAACAAAAGACGTTAAAATATGGTACTTGTTGGTCCCTGCCTGGTGCTCGGCATTCATGGGTACAACAAGGACTGGTCGGCTTGGAGTCAGTATAATGTGTCTGAGTGGGGTATTCCTGCTTCACTGCGGCATGGTGGGTTAGCACTATAAAACCAGCTTAAGTCTGGGCTAGTACAAGCAGCCGCACATACACTTACACACGTATGCACGTCGTCATATGAGTGAAATATTCTCAAGCACGACGTAAAACCCAATTTTATCTCACCTCACATTTCGATGAAGAGTCAAGATAGGCGCGCCAGTTTTGAAGGAAGCAGTCATAAAATCTCTGTTTGAAGCCAGATATAAATGCTTTAATGCAGCCAATTTCTTGCCAGATCCACACAAACCCAAAGCCATGCTGAAACAGAATTAGCTTCCTGTTGTCACTAATCAGCATAGCTAGTATGTTGCTACAAGCGGCGTAAATCAGTTTACTCACTGTCATTTAGAAAGTTTACTTTAGTAGAATACCACTGACACAAATGCTCAACTCAACACAGTAGGGATATGTTAGTAGGGCGGTGGGGTAGCTTAATGGTTAATTGTAAAGCGTTCGCTCGTCATGCCGAAGGCTCGGGTTCGATTCCCCACATGGGTACAATGTGTGAAGGCCATTGCTGGTGTCCCCTGCCATGATATTTCTGGAATATTGTCAAAAGCGGCGGGGACACCAGGAATGGGATTTACACATTGTGCCCATGTGGGGATCGAACCAGGGTCTTCAGCGTGACGAGCGAACGCTTTAACATTTGTCTACCTCTTCGCCCTGTCCCCGTAACAAAACCCGCCAGGCTAACCCACAGGCCCCTAACCGGTAAATAAACATGTAAATTGTTATCTCACTAAACGCACTTGAACCCGAACCAAACACATTTTAAATGGCACGCAATGCACCATGTCCTCGTGGCATAGTATCAAATGGAGATAATTAAATTGTTACGTATTAGCGTCGTAAGTAATCAGGAACGACAAAACAAAATAATTGTTGATATTTTGTTGTGATCTTATGAAGTGAAATTAAATTATAGTTTCGAGGAGCGGTGAGGTAGCCTAGTGGCTATAAAGCGCTCACTCGCCACGTCAAAGACCCCGGTTCGATTCCTCACATGGATTGAATGTGTGAAGCCCATTTTCTGGAATTGTTGGAATATTGCTAAAAGCGGCCTCAAACATTTTTCAGTCGCTCATAAATTCACGACTGTGTCCAAACGAAATGGTGTTATATTATTTACAATGTATACGAGACCACTTGGACGTAGCATCTCCCAACAGCAGGTTGCCCATCACTTTAATGCTGATGACTCACAGCTAGCAGATCACTTTAATACAAACGAAGGAAAAACAGTTATTTCCAAGGATATTTCAAGAACTCATGACACTGTACACTCCCTCCAGGACTCTCCGCTCCCATGATCAGTTTCCCCTGTCCATGCCTACTTATAAGCTCAAATCGTTTGGTGCCAAGTCCTTTGAGTATGCAGCTGCTACCCTTTGGAACTCTCTGCCTCTTGATCTAAAACTAGTACCAACTCTGCAACTCTTCAAAAACAGACTCAAAACTCACCTCTTTCTACAACATGATTCAAATATATATGCATTTTCTTGTACATATGAACTGCGACTTGTCAGCGCTTTGAGCATTGCCTTTGTGTGGTGGAGGTCAGCGCTATATAAATACTCTTATTATTATTATTATATGATGGTCTATCAAAGTTACCTCGTACATGACTGGGGGCGGCGGGGTAGCCTAGTGGTTTAAGCGTTCGCTCGTCACGCCGAAGGCCCTGGTTCGATTCCCGAAATTTGTACAATGTGTGAAGTCCATTTCTGGTGTCCCCCACTGTGATGTTGATGGAATATTGCTAAAGGCGGCGTAAAACCAAACTCACTCACTCATACATGACTGTCACAACACATAAACATGCTGACTTACTCAACCCGTGTGGGACGGTGGGGTAGCCTAGTGGTTAAAGCGTTGGCTCGTCACGCCGAAGACCCGGGTTCGAATCCCCACATGGGTACAATGTGTGAAGCACTTTTCTGGTGTTCCTCGCCGTGATGTTGCTGGAATATTGCTAAAAGCGGCGTAAAACCAATCTCAGTCAGTCATAGGCGGATCCAGACGGGGGGTGCAGGGGTGCGCACCCCCCCTTTTGTCCTGAAAGTTTATTAAATGACCATTGAAACTCGGGCAAAAATGAAGTGTGCACCCTCCCTTTTCTCAACAGTGTGCACCCCCCCCTTTCTCAAAAAGCTGTATCCGCCCCTGAGTCAGTCAGTACTCAACCCGTGAAGATTCAGGTTAGAATCGGTCTTCAGCAACCTATGCTTGTAGTAAGAGGGGGTCGGGTGGTCAGGTTCGTTGACCTGGTTGACACACGTCATCGTATCCCAATTGCGTAGATTGATGCTCCTTCTCTTGATCACTGGATTCTATGTACTTTACCAAGAAGGTGTAATTCCAAATATAACATATGTTGCATTTGACCATTTTCTAAAATGCATTGGTAGATCGATGAACATGCTGCTGATCACTGGATTTTCTGGTCCAGACTCGATTATTTACAGACCGCCATGTAGCTGGAATATTGCTGAATGCGGGGTTAAACAACAAACACACAAAAGGCTTACTTACTCCGTGTATTTAGGTTAGTTAGGTTGTGTAGTGTTTAAAACCTTCGCCTGCCACGACAATACCCTGGTCCGATTCCTTATTTGGGCATACAGTGTCAAGCTCCATTATTGACAGCCTGTCATAACGGCAAATACGTTGTACAGCAATGGCGGAATAAGAAGACATTCGATCACTGACTTTCGCCATAAAATACGTGACAAAGATACATTCAATAACCTATAGTTCTTTAAGCGGGTTAGATTTTACAGATTGTTTATAATTATCTATTGATGAAAAACTCTATTCATCTGAAATATAAAATCCATATCCGTGAAATTATACACATGTCGGAACTTCTTTCAATCTTCATCGATAACGCAATGCTTATCCAATAAATATTTGCGTTGAATATTATATATTCTTGTGGTAATATACTCATGCCAATAATGGTTGTCATCCCCTTCAATTTTTTTAATTGAGAGGGGGTGTGGGGTTGGGGTGGGGAGGTGGGTGACAACCATTATTGGCATGAGTATATGTTTATCACAGTTCGTGACCTGTCAAAGTTGACATTTTCATACGTGTGACCTCGATGCATTATTCAGGGTAAATTCACCACAATTTATTCTTTTGAATAGAAAATATGTTTGAGATAATCTGGGACATATGCTATTGCTGTTTTCTTTTCTCGTTTCATTTCAAGCTTCGTCGATTTCGTTCCTATTCTTGTAACTGTTACTATACCCAATGCGATTTGATATGAATTGATTCATGTAAGTTGGTTTTATAATTGTTATCATGCAAATTTATTCTACAAATCTATACAACATATCGCCAATGTTCTTCGTCTATGAATCATAGCACAATAAAGATCTCTGGATGACGCATTCTCCAGTCAAACGGGCACCTGCTGAGCCGAGTTACTCCCCTTTGATCGTTCTCCTGGCTTTATTACAGAATGACGTCATCGGTAGCCATATTCTGGCATCTCCATCAATTTTAATCCGTTTGAGGCGAATTGGTGTTGATTACACCTTTCTAATTGAACCCAGACGCCTCGTGGGGTGTCGGATTTCAGGGCTATTGGTTTGGGTAAGTACTGGTATGTGTATTTAACCAGATGCGGCAGGTGTAAACATGCATGCAGGTTCTGATGAAGGCCTCACCCATCGCCTCGTAAGTGGATTTGACATTTGATTTGTCTGCTCGAGGGAGAGTAAATGTTTTGATTCGAACACCTATCAAACAGTGACCCTTTGTTCTTAAACGTAAACATTTATTCTACGGTGTATTTTAAACGACTAAACTGTGAGCATCGTTTCCTTGAACCTTTTGCGGCAGGTTGTTCACAGAAATGAATATTTTTTACACAATTTATTATCATAACCTCCAAAAATAAGATCGATATTTCCATTTATTACGAATATGCCCGTTTTTATTCAAGAATATTTATCACAAACATTTATGTCCACCTCCGTCCTCATCATTTGTTGCTGTTCTCGCGGTATCACCAAAGGATGTAACTGAAAGTAATGACTACAACCACTAAATTAAGCATATTTAGCTGTCCGGGTCGTTGTCAATACTGAAGATGTACACCCATTGTACGTTTCTTTATGCACAAATATGACAGAGTTTTCTCTAGGTCTTTAGACGTTGTCAAGGAAGTTTTTGAAAGTATTGTTATATTGTAGTAAATTTGATATTTTGTAATCTTCTTATTTTTGTAAATTTTGAGAAATTGTCATTATTAAAATCCAGTTTTGACTATCATTTGCTGCAGACATTGGCGCTATAAGTTAATAGAAGCCTCTTAGCAGTTCTAGATACATAACTCTACCCTGGCTTGACAATAAATGTATGACACTATTTTCACATGGTATGAGATGCTTGAGTTGATGATTTAAGACAAAATTGTTATTATTTTTTTCAAGAATAATTAAGGTGAGGTGAGGCGAAATTGGGTTTGACGTCGTGCTTGAGAATATTTCACTCATATGACGACGTGCATGCGTGTGTATGTGTATGTGCGGCTGCTTGTACTAGCCCAGACTTAAGCTGGTTTTATAGTGCTATCCCACTGAGATTCCAGTGAAGCATGAATACCCCACTCAGACACATTATACTGACTCCAAGCCGACCAGTCCTTATTGTACCCATTAATGCCGAGCACCAGACAGGGACCAACAAGTACCATATTTTAACGTCTTTTGGTACGACGCGGTCGGGGATTGAACCCGCGACCTTCCACTCTCCGGGCGGACGCTCTAACCACTACACCACAGAGGCGGTCTCAAGAATAATTAAGAGAGTTGCTATCTTGAAAAGTTTGTTCTATATTGTTCGTCCCAACTTTTAAAATGACACTCTCAGAAGTTAATGAAATAATTCAAATTTAAAACAAAGAAAGAAAAATGTCATTTTAAGACCTAAGTATTGTTTTTGGTCCTATGAATATCAGTTATTTTTCATTCAAAACTAGGAATATTTTAGTTAAAGATATGACTTAGATCATAATTGGGTATTTGATTCCTATAGCTATGAGATTGGCTGTAGTAGGTTTTCAATCCACCTATCCCTAAGACTTCTGTTTTTGAATCAATAAGAACCCTGAAATCTTCAGATTTTGGACTTCTAAATCATCAAGGGTTTTTTATAATGCTTTTTATTTTTAGTTCAGTTGATTTACTACAATTTTGGCCTAAAATTCATTAAAGCAGGTGAAAATTCATTTCAGAAGAAAGATGAAAACTCTCCTTTTCTTCTTTGTAAGAAAGATTTTTGTGTCGATCTCTTAAACCAACCAACATGACTCAGAGTTGCCGAACATAAAACACTGTGATGGGTGTTGAGTATTTCCGACCATATGTTGTGTAGTCTAAACAGACCGTAAAGGAAAACTTGCATTATACTGAAAGAAACATTTACTTACCTTGCTGAGCTAAATATTTCACAATACCCAGGCCTAGTATTTAAGTGGGAATATATGTACATTTATGTTAATACATCTCCTTACATTATGCATATTTGTACTGCAAGAAATGTTTAGTATTTAACATCAGGATTGAGCTGAAATTCATGAAAAATGTACAAATCTGTTGAATACATCTATGAATAAATTTGTGAAATTGTTTTGGCATTAATTCATGATTATTAAACAAAGGATGATAATGTGAATTTCCTAATGTTTATGAATCATTTGAAGAGAGCAACATGGTCTAACTCAAGCAGTAGAGCTGAGTGAATTACCTCCCTTAGATTGTCTTGCTGGCAGTGATGGCTGTCTTGGTTGAAACTAAAATCTTTCATGTCAAGTAATCTCTACAATAAATATGCTTGATAAATGATTTTTTGGTAAATGTGCTTTACAGTCAATTTAAAAGAAATGATCAGAAAATTAATGACTTACCGATAATTAATACAGTGTGCGAAATAGTTCCCAAATTTTGCTAGTCAGTCCGGCAAGCTATTTGAAAGTAACTAGCCACAAAATAATTCACTAGCTTGAAATCTGAATGTAGAAATTAAGCAAAAGATTACAAAAATAGATCAGAATAAGATATTGTCAGAATGACACAGGTTTCATCATTTAGCTTCTAATATGATGAACATTTTTATCAGGCCATAATCTTGCATGATTTAAAAGTGTATTATAAATTAACAATTCAAAGAGAGTGATATATTTACAAAATGACCCCATGAAAATTCATTAGCTCATCGGGCCAGTGACTGGAGATTTACTGGCCCAACTGGATTTTTACTTCGCACAATGTAATAACTCATCAGAAATGATCTTAACGCCCGCCTTTACCAATATGAAAACCTTTATCCTATGCGTCGTGTGCGAGGCATGTGACTTGACCTTTATTAGTGTCATTTTAATACCATCCATATACTTTCTCCTTGTCATTACTTTAGCAACAAGTTGAATTTTAAATTATGTGGTGCCGAAATTCATTTCACAGTGTGTGAGATAGTTTCCAAATTTTGCTAGCCACTTGGGCTAGCTATGATTTAAAGTTACTAGCCCACAAAATAATTCACTAACCTGAAATTTGAATGTAGACACAGGTTTCATCATTAAGCTGCAATTATGATGAACATTTTTATCAGGCCATAATCTTGCATGATTTAAAAGTGTATTATAACTTAACAAGTCGGAGAGAGTGATCTATTTACAAAATGACCCCATGAAAATTCACTGACTGTGGAGATTTACTGGCCCATCTGGATTTTTACTAGCCGAGGGCTAGCGGACCAGTGGCTATTTTGCACACTGTTTCATCTTAAATAATCTTGAGAATCTCACACAGGTATCTTTTGTTCCAACTATAGTTGGTAAAAGGCTTGATTCATATTGATATAGTTAACATAAATAAGTAAATATATCTGGTTTGAAACAGCAGCTGAAGAAATGCCTCGACCTGATACAAATCCCAGTCCCACATCAATATCAAATGGTTGGTCCTAATGTGATATTTCTGTCTGCATCAGTTATCATGGCTATCAGTGTTATCATCAGTACTTTGTCCGATGCAGTAGATATGGATATAGTGGCCGTGTGGAGGTCCGAGCTATGTATCATGAATGTGTACATATGTGTAACCTGTACTTTCATTTTGACGTAGAAGCCAAAGGTGGGGAAAGAAGAAGCCAAAGATGAGGTATCATGAAATAGTGTACTCAAGGTAATGTAATGTCCGTGATTCAGTGGTCCGTGTGGAGGTCCGAGCTATGTATCATGAAGCATATATGTAACCTGTACTTTCATTTTGACGAAGAAGCCAAAGGTGGGGAAATCAAGGTAATGTGTGATTCATGGTCGTGTAACCTCATGAATGTGTACATATGTGTAACCTGTACTTTCATTTTGACGAAGAAGCCAAAGATGGGGAAAGTTCTCAAGGTAATGTCCGTGATTCAGTGGCCGTGTGGAGGTCCGAGCTATGTATCATGAATGTGTACATATGTGTAACCTCTACTTTCATTTTGACGAAGAAGCCAAAGGTGGGGAAAGTTCTCAAGGTAATGTCCGACTCTGTAAAATCATTCTGAAGTCAAGGGTGTCAAAGTTAGGCTTGGTAGGCGCTGGTTGGCATCAGAAGTTATCTATGAGCCTGTCAATGCTTAAATTTGAATATGTCTGTCTTTCATCATCTAGGGGCGTTGGGGTAGCCTAGTGGATAAAGCGTTCACTCGTCACGCCAAAGACCCGGGTTCGATTCCCCACATGGGCACAATGTGTGAGGCCCATTTCTGATGTCCCCGCCCGATATTGCTGGAATATTGCTAAAAGCGGCATAAAACCCAAATCACTCACTCACTTTCATCATCTTCTTGCTGAAACCTTTCTTAAATATCTGTTATATTTTTTACTTCTTGAACATTCTAAAACATTGATATGCAGCCACAACACTGCTTGAATAAATGAATTTGTGCCCAAACTCTCTACTTCTATATAGCCCTCTGTTGGGATATTGCTGGAATATTACTAAAAACGGCGTAGTTGAACTCTCTCTGAGTCTCTCTCTCATGTGAATGAAAACATGAATAAATACAGCCGATCAAAACATTATCAGGTGCCAATGGTTGAGATATAAAAACAATTTATTACAGAAGATTACATTTGATTGGCTGAAGAACCCACTCATTCCCAGTTTGTTTTGCACAGTTGAAGATTTTATTCAGAGTTTATCACAAACACTGATTAATGAAACTTGTCGTGAAATATTTTTTTGCTACTCTAACACCAGGTGGAATTTCTACATTCATCTAAAATAACTCTCCGTCTCATAAACAAGCGCGTAATCAACAAAAAAGCAATAAAGGACATTCAGAAGATATATAAATGACTTTCAGGAGATATGTAAATCATCAGACCAGCATACAATGAACCAACGGACTATCGGAACCCTATCAAATCTGCACCAACCTTGACACTGAATGGTGAACTCGGTAGGAATCTGCTTGATGTGGACTTGATAAAGGTACTTATGTCCACTGGGTGAAAGATCTCCCTGGATGAAAGTTGAACTTGTAGGTAGGCCGGCAGGAGAGCTGTTGAAGTGCAGTTTGGCGGAATGGATTCCAGATGCTTCCTGGTAATTGATTGGCCAGACTGCAGATTCTCAGAGGATGTGGGGAACCAACTGGCAGACTTGATGAGGATTTGGCTGAAATTCTTTAAACTCTGAATGGGGCTCCCTAGACTAATGCTTTGTCTCTGAATATATATATTTTTTATAGTAACAAATAATCCCATTTAAATTAAAAAGGAGCACCAATGAGATGAGAGACCTGAGGAAATATAGACTTCTTCATTCAGGGCTTTAGCATTGCAGGGAGGGCTAGGCAGTAGGGAAAAGAATGTGGTTCAGGGACTGTGATACATCAGACTAGAGGGTGCCCTGTTACTTGTTTTTGAGTGCCATTTTGGTTAAGTGTGGAATCGTGATAGTGGCACACTTGAAATAAGTTCCTGGTGTCTGAAAGGCACTCTTCGAATTATTTTTTACTGACAAAATTACATTCTGACCAAATTTCTTTTACAATAACTGCTCTCACATAAGTTAGCCGTGCAGGAACAAGGTATATGAGCAGATAAACACAACTAAAGCAACATAAGATACATGTTACAGACCTAGGGATTCTGAAATTGAAAAGCGTGTTATCAATCTCAGTGAGAAATGACTGCCAACTTTTCAACATTGCAGGTGTTTGTTATCTTGTTCATGGTGAAAAGATGTTACAAATTATTATTTTTTGCACTGTTAAATATTTTAAAGAGCACTTCGCAGAAAGTTCCATATTACATTCTTGAAAACTAATAATATGTTTACCTCTGTGTATGAGGAGTATTCTAGATGCACCATTTAGCATTGCGAAGTGATATAAATAATTTGTATTGCAGTATTTTGGGATGAAAATGTGTATGTATTTCAATCATAAAGTCTATAAAAACTTCAATGGGGTGATACGAAAATATTTTTTGTATGCTGTTGAAAATACATAACCCTGTGAAAGTTCAGAGTGAAACATATTAAAAGGTAATATTCCTGAATCTAACATTGAAATTCCAAACTGAGTCTTCAGTAAAAAAATTTGGAACTCAAATTATGTTTCCTCCCGTAGCTCCGCTAATAATAGGCCATGTTATTTCAGTAAAATCTTACGTTTAGCTAACAATATACCAAGTAAAAAGGATGACTAGGGGACTGTTAGTCAGGGTTTTACCGTAACTTATGAAACAAGGAGTCCATTGGACTGTCAATTTCTAATTTCAAGGGTTGTCTCGATCTCAGATGAAGGTCCTATAAGAATAATGAGTGAGTGAAAGTTGCTTTGCGCTGCTTTTAGCAATATTCCAGCAATATCAAGGTGGGGGGACACCTGAAATGATCTTCACACATTGTACCCATGAGGGGAATCGAACCTGGATCTTCTCGTGTGACGATCGAACGCTTTAACCTCTAGGCTCTGTCTATGGGACAGTTGCAGAGCAATTCTTGGTTCTGATTTTATTTTATTTTAGAAAGAGCATCAATTTACATATTTTTGAACCAAACAAGGGAATTATTGCTCAACCAATAACTTGAACACATTAGAATAGGTTGTTTTAAAATTTGGGGATCACCCACCATATCTAAAGGAGAGGTGCAGTGCAAACTTTTAGTTCGATATGTTTGGTTTGTCAAGAATTATCACAAGTAGCTCTTGAAAAAAGTCCACGTCAGTACCCTTATCAGTAATTATTTACTAGACTTTTTTGAGGTAAGGATAATATCTTCTTTATTATAGGAAATGTCCAAGGCTAAGTTTTATACAGATTTTTTTTTTTCAAGAATAATCAGTATTTTGTGTTCTTCAGATGAAGTTGAGAGTCATGGTTGGGTGTATTAGTGAACCTTGAACATTTTTATCAAATGCTAAAGAAGTTAAAAGAAGCCAGACATTATTGTTGTTCACTGTAAGATAAGGTATGTTTACATTTTGGACAATATTGATACGTAGTTCACTGTTGTTTAACATGTTTAAAGGGTAATCCAGAGATTTTCCTTGAGTCCCTGTGACTCATAATCCTATTTTCAGGGGTCCTGGATTACAAAACGGACACTTAAATATTATTTAAGTTGTAATTCAGTTACTGTTATTGTATTGTGTATCATGATCATCACATTGTTACAGTAATTAAATTGCAAATGATACCATAACCCAGCTAGTACCAAACTCAGTGATAACTTATTGTTACTTGATTGAATTTTTACAAAAGCATTTGGACTTTTGCTGCGTCCCCATGGATACGCTATTAAATTTTCGTGCATCCATTGTCAATTTTTATGTGTATACTGGGACGCAGGAATTCACGTCCCGTAAATCCCTGGTAATCGCTTATTATCTGCTTTACTTCCCTCAGATCTCTTGTATTGTTGGGAATTGGTTAAAGTCTCACAATTGATGATTGGTTCATTACTACAGATCAATCATCAAAAATTGGTTTGTGTCCTTTATCAAATTTTCCTGTTACTTTTGTTAATGCACAAAAGGTTTTTCATTTATTTATTTTTCAAATTTCACTTCTTTAAAGGATTACTACTATGTTAGTTTGGACCATAATTTTCCTGGTGTTCTATAAGATAAATTCAATCATGACTTGTAAGGACCTTGTGGTGCTTATGAAATGTAAATTTAATGACACAGACAAACCAACCTTGTGAAAAATATTGCTAATGCAAACAAGTGTTCCAAAATTGTTCGTGTTTGATTATGAGAAAACACAATCGATGCATTGGTCGTTTAGTCACTGCGACCAATCTTTGATTATTTCAATTAATTGGACCACCACTAATCTCTTGGCAAAACAATCGCTTGTCACACTGAAGACCCGGGTTCGATTCCCCAAACGGGTACAATGTGTGAAGACGGGTAAAATGTGTGAAGCCCATTTCTGGTGTCCCCACTGTTGTATTGTTGGAATATTGCTCAAACCGGTGTAAAAATAAACTCACTCACTCTTGGCCCAAAAATCATGATGATAATAAACAAGAAATTAGATTGTTTTTTTGCCCGAGACCTGTGACAATGATACAGTTGTACAACACTAATGTATTGCCACTCAGCAGCAGCAGGAGACAGTATAACCTCATTCAGGGGATCAAATCTCCATTCTCTACTCCCTGGGGAGCATCCAATGAATTTCATGTGACAGACCAGACATCAGAACCTTTCTCTATCTAGTAATTCCAGCAACAATTGCTCCTGAAAACCCTGGTTTAATGGGATTTTTGCATGTGGAAACTACGTTTCTGGGAAGTGTTGTATGAAGCCATGGAAGCGGAGGAGGCATCAGGATTGTGGCTTGTTCTGAAGTAGGCTGTCTGTAGGCAGGGCTGTTGTAGAGCTACGTTTGTGGATAGAATTACATTAGTGTCTGTAACATGAATCAGTCGATGTGGTGCCATCTTTTTCCTGTGAGATTGAAGCATCCAGAGAAAGTTCAAATTTTGTCCCTAGTCTGTCTCACAGTCCCTGAACCACATTATTTTCCCTACTGCCCAGCCCTCCCTGCAATGTAGTCTGTCTCACAGTCCCTGAACCACATTATTTCCCCTACTGCCCAGCCCTCCCTGCAATGTAGTCTGTCTCACAGTCCCTGAACCACATTATTTTCCCTACTGCCCAGCCCTCCCTGCAATGTAGTCTGTCTCACAGTCCCTGAACCACATTATTTCCCTACTGCCCAGCCCTCCCTGCAATGTAGTCTGTCTCACAGTCCCTGAACCACATTATTTTCCCTACTGCCCAGCCCTCCCTGCAATGTAGTCTGTCTCACAGTCCCTGAACCACATTATTTTCCCTACTGCCTAGCCCTCCCTGCAATGTAGTCTGTCTCACACTACTCACAGTCCCTGAACCACATTATTTTCCCTACTGCCTAGCCCTCCCTGCAATGCTGAAGCCCTAAATGAAGCAAGTCTAGATTTTCTTAGGTTCTGAAACTCCCATCTCACTGGGGCTCCTTTTCAATTTAAATGGGTTTATTTATTACAATTAAAATTATATATATTCAGAGACTAAGTGTTAGTCCAGTTTGTCCTATGTTGAAGTTAGATTGACAGCATGTGATCTCTGATGTTAGAAAAATGGATTTATTTATTAAATATCATTTAGTCAAGAAATGTTTATTTTTTTAAATTAAAAATATATCTATAAAAAAATACAATAACATACAGTGGAGCACATAACAACATTTAATAGAGGTGAGGCAGTTTAAACTTGACAAATCATTCTGAATTTAACATAATTTATCATCTAGGGACATGGAGATAGAATAGGTAATATTAGACCCAAAAGAGTCCATTCTTTATGCATACAACATGTGCATATTGAGAACTGATGGAAGTTATGGCTGTTATAAGGATGTCATTATAGGGGAAGGCTGTGATACCTCTGATGTACACATTATTGCTTCTTGGGTAATAAAGTATTCTCTTATACAATACGTATCCTAATAACATGGAAGTGATACAATTTGTATCATGACTACTTTCATTTCATAAGTTCATATTCTGTCATATAGGACCTTACTATGTGTTACTGAGAGTGAGGGGGTGGGGGGTACCTTAGTTGTTAAGGCCTTATGGAAGCTCCTTACAATGAAGACCGTCGTTTATTCCCCACATGGGTACTGTGTGTGAAGTCCATTTTCAGAGTATCCCAACGTGATATTGCCAGAATATTGCTAAAAGCGGTGTAAAACCAAACTCACTCACTCACTCTAATCATCTGTGCTTGTATTGAATAGTATACCAATAATATGGTAGTGATGCGATTTGTATCATGACAACTTTCATTTCATAAGTTCATATTTTCTCTTATAGGACCGACTCGTGAAGGTCCGGGTTAGAATGAACCTTCAGTAACCCATGCTTGTCGTAAGAGGCGACTAACCGGATCGGGTGGTCAGGCTCGCTGACTTGGTTGACACTATGTCATTGGTTCCCATTTGCACAGATCGATGCTCATGATGTTGATCACTGGATTGTCTGGTCCAGACTCGATTATTTACAGACCACTGTCATATAGCTGGAATATTGCTGAGTGCGCCGTAAAACTTAACTCACTCACTCACTCACTCTTATAGGACCGTACTGTGTGTTACTGAGCGTGAGAAAGGTTTTGTGCTGCTTTTAGTAACTGTGCAGCTATATCACTGTGGGTACACCAGACCTGGCTTCACATTATACTCATGTAAGGGAATCAAACTCAGGTTCTTACCATGATGAGTGAACACTTTAACAACTGGGCAATCACTTGTGTTTCCTTTCAATTGAAAATAGAGGCGATGGGGTAGCCTAGTCTTTAAAGCGTTATTCGTCAAAGCAACGCGAAGAAACTAAAACTCAGTCAGTCAGTGAAAATAGATAGACTCGGGTTATTCTCTTAGACAGTGAAGTGGACAATGTTTACGAAATTGTACATTTTGCTACAGAAAGGTTCATCAGTCTTTTTCAAGTCCGCATCTACAGATTATACTTGTATGTTAGGTTGAAATACAATAATCTGTACCACATATACAGATTTTCTGTCAGTCAATATATATAAATATTGATCATCCTGGAAGAGTCTTAATAAATGTTGTTTTCAATGCGAATCAGCCATTTGAAAATCATGACAGTGATGAAAGCTGTTACACAGAGAAAAACAGATCAATACATAAGAACGTTCACAGTGAGTGGAATACTGTACTGATACTGTACTGATACTGTACTAATACTGTAACTACTGTAATTAGTGCCTTACTAATTTTGAATTCTTCACATCCAATAATGCTTCAGTGCTAACGGTAACAGGTTATTTTCATTTTCCAAACATTTCGTTTTCATCACATTAATAGCATTTATAGCCATGACTTTTCAATTTGGAATAAATAAAAATATATTTATTAGAATTTGGCAGCTACAATAGCACTGAGGTCTTTGCATCATGTTTATATTATCAAGTATAAGTTACTGGAAATTCCAAACACAAACCAGATGCTTCTAATTTGAAAGCATCCCAACAATTCCAGTCTGCATCCTGAATTCCACCATCCAAATGCAAATCTGCCAATGCATACGAGACTGCAAGCATCAGATATTCAAATTTGTCTCCTGCATCCTGCACCTCATTGTTATCCTACTCGATCTGTGAAAACATTCAGCCTGTAAAGTTCAGGCTGTCATTATCGACGGGAATTGCACGATGAACTAATGTTGAGTCAGGATTCCTCCCATCTTCATCGGAACTGCCGCTGTTCAAATAGCTCCGAAAACTGAATTTTGATAAGCTTTGTGTTAACACTAATTTCTGTTCATTAAAGTTTTGTCGATTTAGTGATAGCTATTTTTCATTTCAAAGGCATATCTTCATCGGAACATTCCTTAACAGATGTAGCAATCATTATGAGGACCCCAGATGGTTAATGAGAAAAGTGTCTGTTGAGTTTAATTTTCATCTGGACATTGAAGATTTATTTAGATAAATATTCATGTTTTGAGAAAAAAAGGGAGAAGTTTTGGGTTGGAATGGTTATAGATCTGAAAGATTATTCTTGATAAATTGTTTTATATGGAAACAAATGGGAAACTGTTACCAAGGTAATCAGGGAGGTTTTGTAGCTTTTGACAGAATCTTTGTAATTAGTGAAAAACCTGATATGAAAATAGATGATAGTTCAAGAAACTTGATATTTATAAAGAGTTTGAAAACTTATTTGTTCTTTCAAGCCTTCATTCAGAAGAAATATATTTGACAAAAGTAAATCAAAAGACACCCATATATTCTTCTCAGTAGCATGATAAGTAAACCTTCAGAGTGTTTGTATGTGTTTATGAAAAGAGTATTCTGCTTAACATGGCATTATTTAGAGTATGAACCGGACAAATTTCATGTTCATTTTTTTTAAAAATATGTTTTGCACATTTTTGTTGAAGAACTTTGTTTTATCAGTTAGCTCCCTCTGAAAATGTTGGAAAATTTTAAAACTCTACCAGGGATTGGGAAAGGCAGGGGCCATGGGCCATTTTGCACATTAGAATAAAAAATGGCCCATTAAAATTTTGAAGTTTACTGTTGATACAAGGGCAGTGGCCCATTCTAAATTCAGAAAATGGCTAATAACCCTGAAAATGGCCCATTGTCAAAGTTCTCTATCCCAGTCTACTCATATATAACATATTAAGAAATTTAGAAATAGCTCAGTCAGATTAAATGCTTAAAACTTTCATGTTGATCCACTTATATTTATAATTCTTACCTTTTGAGGTCGGGTCTGACAGTAAAGCCATGGTAAAGTTTGAAGCAGTCTGTTTGTTACCTTGTGTCTGATCTCTGAACGGAACCCACTTGCAGTTCTCAGCTAGTTCTGGTGGTGTCTTTCCCTTTCTGCTGATGTTATTTTTAGACTGTAAGACTGTCAGCATCTGTGGATGAGAATCTTCAATTAAACCTACATGAGTGACTGTCTGTGATAAACTTGTCCCAGCCAATCAGAGCCAGGCTCTCATATCTACTAGGCAAGCAAGGAAGTGTGAGTGTGTGTTGGGTTAGTGTGGAGGCAGAGGCGATGGTTGATGAGGCTGTGTGGTGATGGAGTCGGGATAAGGGTTGGACTCACTGGATGTGTTTCGGTTTAAACCTTTGAAGGAGGAACTTGAGTGCCCACGTGAATGGATAGGATGTCCGACTTGGATACTTTGAAGAAATTTAACTGTTGTCCCTTCCTGGATTGAATTTTGGAAACAGCTGCAAATTTGTGTTGTTTTTTGTGATGTTTTTAAAATGGTTTTGTGCGTGAGAATGTTTTGAGGAAGACATGTTCACAGCTGATAGAGGAATATAGGAAGAGTTTGTTATTCGAGTTGATTCAGGAATTCTGTGACACAGTTTTCAAACTGCTGGACAGTTTGGTAGTTGAGGATGTGATTCCAAGGAAGCAGGTTTCGGATGAGAGTTTTCGAGGATGCTATTAAAAGTGCTATCTTGCCTTCCACATGCAATTGGTATATCATGACTGGCTTGTTAGGTTGGAAGCAATTTTGTGTCATTTATAATTAAGGGTTGTGTATCCTTCATGAAAAGCCATCCTTTGACAGTTTAACCTTTCTGAGTGTATAAGGTTGAACTGGTGCAGTTGTGTGAAGCTGTGTTCATCATTCTCAGTCAGTGAATGATCAAATTTCTTTTTGAAAAATAAACCCATTGTTTTGCGATCAAGATGAGTCGGGTGGACAGCACGGAATACCCGGATGACTATATTGAAATCGTTAATGAAATAAATGACTTTATCGCATCTCTCACGGGTTCCCCTGCAGATGCGAGTGCAAGCAGCGGAACAGGAAGTCAGATCAGCCATTGTGAGGAAGCGTGTCGTGACAGCGTTGAGAATGACTACGAGCCAATAGAGTCCATCATCCCTCTCCCACAGTGCGTGGCCCACTACAACCCCACCCCGCCGCCACCACCACCCATCAGGCCAAAGTTCATCAAGATGTCAGAGGGCATGCCGAAGCATGTCAAGGCCGTCCACAATTTCAAGGGAAGCAACAACGATGAGGTAAGCTGATTTATTGTTTGTCTTATTTTTGTAGGACGGAATTGATGTGAACAAATATTTGTTTTTGTTAATAGGATTTGTAGAACATTTCGTATTCTGGGTTAGAACTGGCCCAGATGGAAAATTAACCAGAAACGTCTAATAGCCTGAGTAAAGATTACAGCAAAACCCCCCAAAATGTATGAAACTCTGCTTCCCCTAAGGATTATCGTTTCCATAAACATAACAGAGAATTTAGTTTGACGACACGTTTAGCAATATTCCAGCAATATCATGTCGATGGACACTAGAAATGGGCTTCACACATTGTACCCATGTGGGGAATCAAACTCAGGTCTTTGGTGTGACATGCCAATGCTTTAACCACCAGGCTACCTATCCCCAGAATTCCTTTAACAAAACTGACCTGGACTAGTGTGCTAGTACAACTTCCATCTGAAATAGGTCTCTTGTGCATTGATTCTGAGCGGTGACAACTAGATTAGGATTAGATATGCTACTTGAGTTTCATCTTACCCTGCTGGCATATGTTGGTGCTCACGATGTCGACCACTGGTTTGTCTTTACACATTGCTTATTTACATGGTGCCTTGCAGTAGCGTGAGTATTGTAAATCAAAATTTACATCACTATAACCATGTCAACATGCTGATACATTCAGTAAGATAAGAAAAGATAAAATATAATATAATATCTGCAAAAAGCATTCCATTCCAAACCATTCAGAAGCAGTTTTGAAGATATTTTGGCAAGGTTCCTTTTTGTCTATCTCACTTTGATAAATAACTAATTCAGAGTGAGAACATTCTCTTAAACTTATTAGTAAATATTCGATTGTGGTGACCATGAATAATGAATTGATTTTATGAAGGACAAGCGTTTGGCCGTCACGACGAAAACCTGGGTTCGATTCCCCACCTGGGTACAATGTGTGAAGCCCTTTTCTGGTGTCCCCCCACCATGATATCGCTGGAATATTGCTAAAAGCGGCTTAAAACCCAAACTCGCTCACTTCAGACCAAAAGACATGAAAAGGTACTTCCTAACCTGGCACCTATTCAGCATTACATGTATATAACAAGAAGTGCTCACTGCAGAGTCAGTAAACTGAGTAAGATATATATTTTCATGTTAAATACAGAAAAGGTACCGGTATTAGAACCGACTAGTACAGTCAACCACCCACATACAGTCAATTGTAAGTGCAATTCGGTTGAACTTACGTTAAAACCCATTTTGCTTCACCTGACCTTAAAAAACCCAAACTTCAGCTATAACTTACATGTGAAGATTGCATCATGAACATACACTGACAACAGTAGTTGTGGAGAAAGTAGTACCTTAAAATGTCTTAAAAACCCAGTGAGGAAAAAGTTGAAAGTTACCTGATATTGTAGACAAATGGCTGTTGTTGCCAAAGCCCATCAGTCACAATATGTACCGAACAGTACGGATGACAGGCAACAAATACAATCGCACAGTCTACAAAGGGGAAGAACTCTTTATGCTCATCTGACACTTGGGGCTTTTTAAAAAAATATTTTGTGAGTTGCTCTAACATTCCTTCAGCCCATATCGGATATCATTTACAAGATGGAATGTCAGGCAGAGTTGATACTCTACTTGTAGTGCACTGGAAGCAGATATATGAAACAGATATTTTTTTGGAGAAAAAACAATTTGTAAACATGACCTTGTTTTAAATTGTTGGTTTGTAATCATTCGAAAATTTGTAGGTTCAGCAATTGGAAAGACGGTTGATATTTCAAAGACATGTTTTTTTTCTGATAATTTGTTTTAAAGAATTATCTGTTTTATTGAGAAAGGTGATTGCTTTAGGTGTATTTTTATTGACAAAAGTCAAAAGATTAAATTTTTGGGTGTCTTGTATTGATCTGGAATAATCAAGGCGCACCCATTCACTTTGATGGAATGATTTCATGACATTTCCAAGACACTCTAATACAGGAAGGAATTATTATATTTGGACCGCATTTCAGTTAGTTTTGGTTCATTTTAACTAGGGGTTGGTATGGCAGAGAATTTTCATATTGCGATATATTGCGATGCGAAAGCATGTATTGCGTTATGTATTGCAACATATTGCAACATATTGCATGAAGTATTTTTAAACAAAAAGCTACTTATAATCGAGTTAATGCTTGATTTATAGAGCAAAAACACAGCAAAATCACTATGCTTGATTAAGCTTTAATAACAACTTTTCATCATGATAAAATAGAAATGTGAATAACATTTGGCACAAATGAAACAAGGAAATATCCGAACATTTCCGAGTGTTACGAAGTTTTCCGAATGCATGTTAAAATACCGGTTTTCAATCAGCGTATCGCAATACGTATCGTTTTCATGTCTGAACCGGTAAACCGGTTATATTGCGCAGCCCTAATTTTAACCCAGGATATATATACATTTGTATAACATACTTGTTGATCATTGCATCCTGACTCAATTATTTACAGACACCGCCATATAGCTGGAACATTGCTGAGAGCGGCGTTAAACAACAACCAGACCTACTGATCATTGAATGGCTTATACCTTCTCAATATGAGTCAAAATGCTGAAAAAAATAATTATTTTTGAAACATGCCAAAGTTTATCACAGAATGCAAGTCCTTGACCTTGTAACATTTTCACTTGCCCTTCATAAACCAGTCTGACCTTGACTTAGACCTTACTTGACCCCATCTGACCCTAAATGACCCCTATGAGGGCACCATGTAAATGTTTATGCATAGAGATTGCAGTGAACTTTACAGAGGATCTAAACAGGAATTGACATCCTCAGCACCAGCTTGAAGTTCCTACATTCTGACATACGAAGGATGCTTGTGACAGTGTTGAGTTGAGATACAGACCATATGCCACTATAGGCAGATGGTAACACATGTCTCAGCTAAACAGATGTTGGCATTTGGTGGCCTATCACCACAATCAATGGGGATTAGATAGACACTTCGGTCCTGCTGACAGCAATCTCTATGATACCTGTTGTGATGCTAGTAGATTCGGATGTTTTATCAAAAACACATTCATAAACAGGGCTCCAGATAATTTTTCAACATCAGGAGTACGGACTCCTTATTTTTTCAATATAGGCGTACTGGAAAAACTTACGAGTACCATTAGAGTACTAGGCGTAGATTTTCGAAGCTCTCTAAGATAGTCGTAAGTTAATGTTAAGGTATGGCACTTACAGCTATCTTAGAGCTAAGAGAGTTTTAAAAATCTAGGCCCTGAATGGAATTTAATGGCGTATCAGTAATCTTGTGTTACGTTTCATATATATGCCCTACAACATTGCTACGCTTATGTAAACAAATTAATAAACAATAAACAATACTTTTTTCAGATAAATACGTCTGTAGGTGATTCATGAAAATATTAATAAATATTCGCTTCTAATAACCATGAATATTGAAATGAATGTACAAAGGATTACTGTTTGATCCACTGAATACACAAGTGTGTCGTAAGAGGACTAGTCTCCATGTGTTTCACAGGAACCTGCTAGTATGGGTGATTGTGACTTCGCCATACCCCTTAAGTCTTACAGGACTCATATTTATATGTTAACTTGCCTGAAACATTGAGACTGCAGTGAATTGCTAGACAATTATCGACAAGCAAGTTTTTGTTTGTTTGTTGTTTAACGCCACAATAACGTGAGCAATATTCCAGCTATATGGTGGCTGTCTGTAAATAATCGAAGTCTGGACCAGACAATCCAGTGATCAACAGCATGAGCATCGTTCTACTCAACTGGGATACGATGACATACAAGTATTTTGTCTTCTAGGTACAATTTATTCATGTTTTGGTGATATGGGACATATTTCTAATGCACAGTATTTATCCATGAAGCATTGGTGACCTTACTCATTCAGGACCCGTGAAGATCCGGGTTAGAATTGATCTTCAGTAACTCATGCTTGTCGTAAGAGGCGACTAACGGGATCGGGTGGTCAGGCTCGCTCACTTGGTTGACACATGTCATGGTATCCTAATTGTGCAGATCGATGTTCATGCTGTTGATCACTGGATTGTTTGGTCCAGACTCGATTATTTACAGACCGCCGCCATATAGCTGGAATATTGCTGAGTGCGACATAAAACTAAACTCACTCATTCACTCACTACTCATGCAGGAAACCACATTCATGGGTTTGAATCCAAAATTATCTCTGATTATGTTTGTTGATTTTCTTATCTACATACACTTTTAAACATTTTAGACCTGCACTAGTTCTAGCATTCCTTCCAAGATGAGTGTGTAAGGATGGTTTTACACTGCTTTTAGCAATATTGGAGCAAAATCACTGCCGGAGGCAACAAATGTGTGCTTCAAACATTGTACCCGTGTACAGGAAACAAAAATGTGCTGCATACTTTATACTTTGTAATCGAACCCAGGTCATCAGTATATGAGTGACCATTTTATCCCACAGGCCCCTTCCAAGATGAGTGAGTGAGCTTAGTTTTATGCTGCTTTTAGTAATATTACAGCAATATCATGGCAGGGGACACCAGAAATGGGCTCCACCCATTGTAGCCATCTGGGGATTCAAACCTGGGATTCGAACCTGGTATTCGGCGTGACAAGCGAACACTTTAACCACTAGGCTAACCCACCAGCCTCTTCGAAGATGACCGAAGTATTGTTTGAACCAGTGTTACACTAAATTCTTCTGAGGCAACGGTTAGTGATTTTGACCTATGATTCTGCCAGATATGCAGCGCCACAAGGCACTTATGCATAACAATATCAAGGAAGGAAGTCTACAGGAAATTAGTATCCACTTGACAATTAGTTCCACTTAATTGTTTCCTAGTAATTGTCAACTCTGAAGTTTTTGTAATGAATGACGTTTGCTTGTTGTCAAACTGTTAGCATAGCAATGTGAGTTATTCCACATTAGCATTGATGAGGACTGTGAGGGAGGGCGGTGACGGAGGACGGTGACAGAGGACTGACGGACGGTGACGTAGGATTGTGATGGAAGACGTTGACTGAGGACTGACAGAGGACAGTGATGGAGGACGTTGACTGAGGACTGACAGAGGACAGTGACGCAGGACGTTGACAGAGGAAAGTGACGGAGGACGTTGACTGAGTACTGACAGGACAGTGACGGAGGACGGTGACGAAGGACTGACAGAGGACAGTGACAGAGGACTGACAGAGGACAGTTACGGAGGACTGACAGAGGACAGTGATGGAGGATGGTGAAGGAGGACGATGACGGAGGACGGTGACGGAGGACTGCGACGGAGGACTGTGACGGAGATGTTAGTGTGTATTGAGCAGTTGTGAATGTGTGGTCAGCCTTTGGGGAAAGTTGTGAGTGGGTTGCACACAAATGGGTTCAGACATTGATTGTGAACGTCTGGTCAGATATTTAGGTTGTGAGTGTCTTGCCATAGGGACAGGGTTGTCTTAGGTGGTGCAATTCAGAGGTGTGTCATAATACACAGAGACAGATTAATATTGATGTCAGTCACTGGTTTGTCTGGTCCAGACTTGAACATTGAAAGGCTGCCTTCCTGTAACAGGAATATTGTGGAGGGACGAATTAAATGATAAACAATACAATGAAATAAATGAGTTTTCTCTCAAAGTTCATTTTTGTAATTCCTGAGTGTTATGTTGCTGAACAGTCTGCTTGTGTTGGATAAGGTAACACATTCTTTGGTTACACCACTAGGCATAAGTGCTCATTTATGTCTGTATCTCCAGAACATCAGATCACTGACTTAACAAAGGTCATATGGCCATGTTAAAGCCATTCCAGCTTGTTAGCCTAGTAGGTAAAGCGTTTGCTCTCAACGGCAAAGTTCTGGTTTGATTCCCTTCATGGATGGATACAGTGGCTAGTGATGGCTAGTGATCCAGCGAGCTTGAGGTGTCGGGATCGAGCCCACCTTTGACCTGGTATAAAAACCTTGGAGTCAACTTTGTGTGCAGACTCTATCCGTGTTGTCACAACCCCTAGTGTTCAGTACACAACCCTGTGCACTTAAAAGAAGCCACGAATCCATTGGTATATGACCAGATGGTGGACACATGAATAAGTGCAAACCCCTAGTTGCAGGTACAGCAACGTGCAGTAAACTTGGACAAAGTGCTGTGACTATGTGTCCCAGTCCACCCAGCTGTGAATGGGTACCTCGTAAGGATGGGAAAGCCGCAATAACTCGGTGCGCCTAGTGGCTGCAAGAGTTGTATACTCCCCAGGGAGTTGAGATTGATAATACGATGTGCAGTTGACATTGACATCCAATGATTAAGGGAAAAAAATACCAGCGCCTTGAGCATGTACAAGTTGCGTGGATATGAACGCTATTTAAATATCCTATAATAATAATACTAGTATATATACAGTATGTGAAGTCCATGTTGATACCTCTAAAGTACACAGTGTCTGTGAAAACCATTAGAAGTTATGAGTCTTTATTTTAGGAACAGGTTATCAATAGTGTCATGAGCTGAATTAGACTTGCATTGCTTCGGGATGTACCTGCCGACATGATGAACTTACATTAAACTCTGACAAAAATGTCGCAAATGTTGAGACTGAGTCCTGCTGCCCTCCTGCAGTAGACTAAACCACAGTTGGATGAATGAAGCATCAGTTTGAAAATAGTCTCGGACCTGGAGATTGGAGGCAGATTAGGACATCCCATTAGTCATCCCTCCCCTGCAGGTTTCAGCTGCAGGATGTAGTGTGTCTTCCACACCAAAGGGAATAAATAAAAAAGTCCAGACTTCGTTCTAGAAAGATTGGCCAAGTCCCAATTCTGTCAGATGTGAAATAAGAAGTGAATTGCTATGGGTTCCATTGGGGTATTATCCTAATATATGTGTGTGTGTGTGTGTGTGTGTGTGCACGTATGCGTGTACTTGATTTTAAAAAAAATAAGATAACTTTGTTTCTGTGACACCGCACTCAGAAATATTTTAGCTATATTGGGTTAGTCTGTTAACGATCAAATCTGGACAAGACAATCCAGTGATCAACATCATGAGCATCAATCTGCGCAACTGGGATACGAGGACATGCATCAACCAGGTCAGCGAGCCTGACTACCTGATCCCGTTAGTCGCCTCTTACAACAAGCATTGGTTGCTGAAGACCAATTCTAACCCGGATCTTGCAAGACCCAGGCTGCTACTGAAAGATCCAGATGAAGATGCAGATACAGATGAAGATGTAGTTCCAGATGCAGCCAGGAAGTTCTTCTTCAGTGGCTTTGAAAACTGACACACATGTCAAAATAGGTTCAATGCATGAATCCCAGTGCATATATATTTGATGCTGGGTTGAAATGCAGACCAGACTAGAGTTTGTTTCATTGCCATGGCTGGGAATGTTGCACTGTGTAAAACTCAAGCTCACTCACTCACTCCATCAGTGGTTCTGAAGAAAGATGGCTGGGTCATTGGAACATGGGCTGGTTTGGGACTGGAGAACTAGTCAGGCTGGACATTTTAGAGGCTGAAATGGAGTTCAGGAGCTGGGAGACTGCATTCAGGATCTCAGGTATACCTGTCATTTCTGGATTTCAGCTGTTTTACTAGTGTGAAGACAACTCAACAACACTGGGAGTTACCTAATTAAATTATGTTGGGCAACTGGGCCACCAAGACAGGAATATTTAGAATATAGTTAAACATAAATTTTGCATTGGGAATCTCTGTATCTGACTGACTGGGACTGGCATGTGGCTACATCATGGGCACAGAAATGGGCTTGGCATGGCACTTGCAGAGAACAGGAACAACGGCATGTGAACCAACCTTCTCCCATAAAACCCTCCTGTTATAAGTTTCACTGTGCAGAGTGCAGTAGTAAGATTATTTAATAGGTGCCAGAGGCATGATTTGGTTTGAGAACTGGCAATGCACCATACAGTCACTTGAAGCCAGCTCTGAGAATCGTGTGGCCAGAGCTTTTTTAATATTTGCATTGGTCATTGATTTTCAAGTTGGTGTTCTGTGTTTCTGATTCAAAACATCCGGTCTTTTGGCATATGTTGGTGCTGGATTAAGGTGCAGGAATGTTTAAAATATGCCGAAATGTTTTCAAAATATGGGATATACCAGTTCAAACTGATGGGTATTGTTTGACAGAAACAAGGGGATACGGGACGAGCTTCAACGGTTTGTGGTGGACCCATTGGATTCATCCACTATGAACCGATGGTCTGCGACTGGCGATACGTTGCTGGGCATGAGCCGTGACGATGTAAGAATACCGGGATCGAAAATTGATGGCTGGTGTTTGTTCGAACATGCGCGGTGGTGAACGGTTCGATGGAACGTCATGATAAAGCAATGATAGCGATTGCTGGTTGCCGACTGGATGATGAGGACGAACAATGAATGTTCGTTATCCCCATGATAACGGATATTCCCACTGGCGTGAACCAGGACTCAATTGATTCAATTCGCGGATCCGCGAAATGTTGCTGCCGACGGACAATATCCATGATCTAATTATGGATGGTGGGCATTTGGAAACTTGAAGCATTTTAATGTTGTTCCATAACGTTCATGCTCGCCGTTGTTAGTAAACGACTGGAGTGGGCTACTCGGATGATATTGAACAATTCACATCCTTTACGATATGTTGGCGTCAACCGTTTAGCATGGCGACGAATCTTCGTTCTCGCGGTCATGGGTTCGTGAGCCATGAAAGATCCAATGGGTTCAAAATTGGATGACTTGTTCAGATGCAGATATTTAGGGCTTTAGCATTGGAGATAGGGCTTGGCAGTAGGGAAAATAATATGGTTCAGGGACTGAGAGACAGACTAACATACGGCATTGCATTCCTATTGTGTAGATCAATGGTCATGATCTTGATCACTGGATTGTCTGGTCCGAACTGTATTATTTACAGACTGCTGCCATATAGCTGGACTGGAATAAACTACTGAGTGCGTTATTAAACAACAAACAAAACAAACAGCCATTTCCTAAAGTTTTTAATGAGACCTCCTGAACACTCAATAATAACGCTGCGACACACATCAGTAAACAGGGAGTAATATTTATAGCTGAACATGTTCTCCACTTCACCTGGTTACTCCAGACTGCACTCCAGGGTAGACATCTGGCCGTGGGGGTTTGTAGAGGAGGCCATTGTTTGGTAACAGGAGCCAGCTGTAAGTATGTGGAGGGACTCTCTCTTCAGCCAGACATGTGCTGGTTTCTGGTCATTAAATCAGTCTTGGAGTCCCATCAGTGCTTGGAATAGATATTCGGTCAGGATCCTTTTCAACGGGTTGTCAGATTCCGCCATAGAAAGTCCCTAATGTCTGTTGTGTTCATGATTGAAGTAAATAGAATTAGTGTCAGTTCGACAGATGGTTTGTTTCCAGAGGTTTTGTGGTCAGTTTGTGGGGTTTGTGTAGGTTCAGAAGGGTACTTTGATGTATCAAGGCTTGAGTGTGTGTAAACTGATGTTGTTCATCATCATCATCATCATCATCATCATCATAATCATCGCAGCAGCAGCTCCTGTAGCAGTCTCTGCCAATGCCTGCCTCGAGTTTTCTGTGCTATGACCTTTTAAGGTATTTAACCGTGAAAACCCAGGTAAGAATTGGTCTTCAGTAACCCATGGTTGTTGTAAGAAGCGACTAACGGCATCGGGTGGTCAGGCTCGCTGGCTTGGTTGACACATGTCATCGGTTCCCAATAGCGTAGATTGATAGTCATGCTGTTGATCACTGGATTGTCTGGTCCAGACTCGTATGTTTACAGACCGCCGCCATATAGCTGCAATATTGCTGACTGCGGCTTTAAACAACAATCCATCCAACCAACTGTAAGAGGCGTTTGTCTTTACTTAGCATTTCTAGTTGCCTTTATAGATCAGAAAATCTTTGCTCACTCACTCGCTCGCTCCCTCCCTCCCTCACTCTCTCTCACTCACTCACTCACTCACTCACTCACTCACTCACTCACTCACTCACTCACTCACTCACTCACTCACTCACTCACTCACTCACTCACTCACTCACTCACTCACTCACTCACTCACTCACTCACTCACTCACTCACTCACCTATACATTCATTTCCCAGGAAGTTTGTGTAGACCCAAAAAAAGAAGGACATTAGATACAAGAATAGCAACAGGAGGCCATTCCCGACAAGTGTTATGTTAGCCAGACAAGTGTTATGTTCAACACTACACAGAAGCACCTGGTCCATGTTGGCACAAATCTGCCACTCATCGCTGCAGGAGGTCAGCCCTGCTGCCTCTATATCGCTCAGTGAACATAAACCTTCCACACTTGCCCCAGAATCTAACTACCTTGACCAACAACAGTCACCATTGACAATATCCAGGACCTGTTGCCCTCAGAACCTGTGTAGCTGTCCTGAACTCACCATGATGAGTCATATTGTAATATGTCTTCTGGACTCACCATGGTGTGACTCCCCGACAGATGTCTCTACTACTTACCTTCTTGAAATTTCCATGTCTGTTGTTCTGTGAAATCATCAGAGTGAATCTCCCCGAAAGAGGTCTCCTGTAGTCACCATGGTCAATCTCCCTGAGGGGTCTCCTGTAGCCAATATGGTGAATCTGTCTGTTAGCTGTCTCCTGGACTCACCATGGTGAGTCTACCTGGATGTCTCCAGTACTTACTTTCTTGAAATCTTCCCTGTCGGTTGTTTTCTGAAATCACCAGAATGAATCTGTCTGTCAGGGCTCTCCTGTAGTCACCTTGGTGAATCTCTCTGTTAGTTGCATCCTGAATTCACCATGGTGAGATTCCCAGTCAGGTGTCTCCTGAATTCACCATGGTGTCTCCCAGTCAGGTGTCTTCTGAATTCACCATGGTGAGTCTCCCAGTCAGGTGTCTCCTGAATTCACCATGGTGTCTCCCAGTCAGGTGTCTCTTGAATTCACCATGGTGTCTCCCAGTCAGGTGTCTCCTGAATTCACCATGGTGAGTCTCCAAGCCAGGTGTCTCCTGAACTCACCATGGTGAGTCTCCAAGTCAGGTGCCTAGTGAACTCACCATGGTGAGTGTCAGGTGTCAAGGCTATCAACAGAATGATTCACAGTGTGAAGTGTCTTCTGAACTCACCATGATGAATCTCACTGTGGTGTCTCATAACCATAAATTCTCTCTGAATATATGTTTGGCACAGTATATTTCTGTTCCTCTCACCTTGATAGACTAAGGAATCTTAATGTCTCCTAGGTATGTTTCTCCTCATGGTACCATCACTAGATTCTAGTGTTTTTGTCAACATTTACCAGGAATATATATATATATATGAATACCAGCAAGTTTAGTTTAGTGGTTTGTTGTCCTGTTGAGCTACAGTGCTGTGTCACTGATATCAATGGTATCATTATAATATCTAAATATCACAATTATCACATTCAGTCTCTCTCTTCGGTTAATAATTCTTGTTCCTTAGATGATGTTCCAATGAATTCAATCACTGGTAAAGATATTACTTAGGACATTACTTTTTATACCTTTAAGACCCATACAGATATGAAATAAAGTAAAATCTTCAGGGAGTCCTCCTGTGACATACCATGGATAAATGTTCATTCTCTCGACCACTGGTTTATAAGCTCTGGAACAAGAGACACATAAAGCCATTGACTCCTTTCTGAACCAAGATGATTTTTGACAAAGCCAAGACCTCCATGATAGGTATTTCATGCTGACATTCTCAACAGGTAGCCGTGGGAGTGTACACACAGGTCTAATCTACTTAGGGAGTATAGAAGCTGTTATAAACAAGCTGTAAACACAGGTCTCCAGGGGGGGCAGTGCCATGTTGCTGTCATGGAATAACACACAATATCTCACAGTTGGCAGGACCGATTCCACAGACTTGGCTCCCGAACAAAATTTGGCTGCTTTAGGTTTTACAATACTGTGCAGGTCAATGTGACAAGTGCTGTCCTGAATTCCTTTCTTGACTGTAGTAATTCATGTCTGTGACTGACTGAGTTTGGTTTTACGCATTTTTTAGCAATATTCCAGCAACATCACAGCGGGGGACACCAGAAATGGGCTTCACACATTGTACCCATGTGGGGATTCGAACCCGGGTCTTCGGCGTGACGAGCCAACGCTTTAACCACTAGGCAACACGACCGCCCCATGTAGACTAATGCTTAGTCCCTGAATATATATAGTTTTGATAGTAACATATAAACCCATTTAAATTGAAAAGGAGCCCCTGTGAGATGGGAGATTCAGAAGCTAGTGAAATCTAGACTTGCTTCATTTAGGGCTTTAGTGACCTTGTGACGATTTTTGTTCCTGAATTCCTTTATTGACTGAAGTGATTCGGGTAGACTAATGCTTAGTCTCTGAATATGTAATGTTTTGGTAGTAACAAATAAACCCATTTAAATTGAAAAGGTGCGTCAGTGAGATGGGAGATTCTAGACTTGCTTCATGTAGGGCTTCAGCATTGCAGGGAGGGCTGGGCAGTAGGGAAAATAATGTGGTTCAGGGACTGTGAGAGGGACTGATTCAGGTAGTTTTTGAGGATATCATTATCTTGAAACTTCTTGGGAGGGTGTTTTGTCTTTCATTTATGATTTGATTTATTATAACTAAAATCATTTCAGTAGGGATTCTTGATGACTTAATGTATGTTGTGGATCGCCGACACATTTGCCACAGTGTTATTGCTGAATTAGTCACAAAATTGTATGGTCAGTCTTGGTGCTCATGATTTCGGTCACTGGTTGGTTTGTCCAGATACAGTTTCAGCAGGATGATGTGATGTAGCTGGTATTATAGTGCTTTGTGTTAAACCATGTCTCTCTCTCTCTCTCTCTCTCTCTCTCTCTCTCTCTCACTCACTCACTCACTTTCACTCACTCACTCACTCACTCACTCACTCACTCACACACCCACTCTTGTTCACTGACTCACACTCACTCACTCACCCACTCTTGTTCACTGGCATTAGGCAGTGTTCACGAATGGTATTTCAAAGTAACAGGACATTGGGTCCTGTAAGTTTCTGATGTCTGTCTGACCCATTGAAACTTCACAGGACATAGAATACAATTAAACACACATTTCAGATTTAACATTTCTTATAATTGGCATTGAAATTATTAACAAACATAAGATTTATAAACAGCAAACAAGTGTCACATGTCACATATAACAACTTCAGTCAAAGTCATTGTGAAATATACAGTCAGACACTGGGGCCAGCGGGTTGTAGATTTCCATCGGACCATTGGCAAATCTGCAGGATTTGTCCGACGCTATTCGTGAACACTGACAATTTAGGCTGTATTCACTAACTCAATGTCTTAATCTCCAATGTCTTATTTTTGCATGTTGATTTAAGAAACCGAATTAATTATATTTAGGCCATGTATCTGCCTTGTATCAGAACATCAAGAATGATTGACGCTGATTTGATTATGGCTTCATTAACATCATGTAAACAACCAATATTTAATATCCCCAATATTCGTGGAGCCGGAACTGTGACATAAATACCAGCTCTGTCAACATGCCAACTGAGTCGGACATTAACATCCATTAACTCAGCATAAGCAACAGTCGATGCAGTTGCTTGCATGCGATGCTGTTGGCTGCAGTGGGAATTGATTTTCTTCAAGCAAAATATAGACAGCCAGGTCACAGCTAATGCAGGGAAAATCATACATATATATTTGTATGCTCGTCTGAAGTAGCTTTTACATGGGAATGAGAATATAAGCGCAGGCTGGTAAATGTGTAGGGTGCTTACTGCAGGGCTTCCCTGTGTATGTAATTGAAAAGGGATCACAGGGTTGCATCCCTTGACTGTGCCAGGATCGCTGATCCCAGATTTACCCTGATCCTTGGTTTGTGAGGATCATGCCAAATCTTTGGGTTTAGCCAAAGTGATAAACATCAGATCTGGATCATGATATGAAAAAGGAAATTAAATATTGTTGAAAATGGATCATGGACCTTGGACCCAGTTGCACCATAGCTTCTTCTTGAGCTGATGTGAGGAACACAATTTGCTGAAAATAGCCATCCAGTGAAATTGTTTACATGAGAAAAATAAATTTTGTATAAAATGGAATGGGGAGAGATTTAAATAGTGCTGTCATTTCCAAGATGAAGCTGCAGTGGCTGATGTGTCTAGTGTATTAATGTCACAAAGAATGATTTTGACAGAAGCTGCATGAAATACCGAAACAGGAATGAAGTCAAATGCTTCATCTTTGAACGACGATCTGTTAAGAAGGATGCCACCAAGATGGAAGGTTTTTTAGATTTTAATTAAATTGAAATTGAAGAAAAATAAAATATTGATTTCAGGCATTCATTTGCCCTGTTTCACCTTTTTGTGACTTTGCCAAAATTTCCATTTAACCAGACTTCTCACATAGATTATACACTCACATCTGCTCTCTGAAGAAAACATTTGACTGACACAGACGTAAAGCAGAATCACAGTGCAAGAATTTTAATTTGCTTGAAGATAAGTTTAAATCCAGCCGAGGGTCTTGATCAGTTCTCATCCAGACAAGCTTCAGTTTGCAGGACTTTGCAGGGCGTGGTAATGGTTTGAAAAGATGATAATCAGCCGACCAGGTACACCACATCTTCGTCTGCTACAGGTTGATGAGCTGAAAAATAGCAGACTGTTACACCTGGTAGTGCGATGGCAGCCATACTCCCCTCTACCAGCTTCTCTGTTCCCACCATACATCACAGTGATAGATACAACTTGTGGTGGAAGTGTCTTGTATTACCCTAGATGTTCCATATGTAACCTGCTGTCCATCTGGTTTTTACCTGTGAGCTGCAATCCCTGATCCACTCACTCATAGCGACTCAAGCAACATCAAGCAAGAATAGACCCGTGAAGATCCGGGATAGAATAGGTCTTCAGCAACCCAAGCTTGTCATAAGAGGCGACTAACGGGACGGGATGGTCAGGCTCGCTGACTTGGTTGACACATGTCATTGGTTTCCAGTTGCGCAGACTGATGCTCATGCTGTTGATCACTGGATTGTCTGGTCCAGACTCGACTATTTACAGACCGCTGCCATATAGCTGGAATATTGCTGAGTGCGGTGTAAAACTAAACTCACTCACTCACTCAAGCAAGAGTAAGTACCTTTGTGTGATTGAAATACAGACAATTTCATTGGCAATTTTGCAGTATGAAAATCAGGGTTCCTTGTCTTAACCCTTTATGTCGAAATGTGGGAATTTGAAGTGTCCATTGGTTTAAACAGCAAAAATACATACTTTTGTGTGATTGAAATACAGACAATTTCATTGGCAGTTTTGCAGTATGAAAATCAGGGTTCCTGGTCTTAACCCTTATATTGAAATGTGGGAATTTGAAGTGTCCATTGGTTTAAACAGCAAAAATACATACTTTTGTGTGATCAAAATACAGACAATTTCATTGGCAGTTTTGCAGTATGAAAATCAGGGTTCCTGGTCTTAACCCTTATGTCGAAATGTGGGATTTGGAAGTGTCCATTGGTTTAAACAGCAAAAATACATACTTTTGTGTGATCTCGTCTTAACCCTTATGTCGAAATGTGGGAATTTGAAGTGTCCATTGGTTTAAACAGCAAAAATACATACTTTTGTGTGATTGAATTACAGACAATTTCACTGGCAGTTTTGCAGTATGAAAATCAGGGTTCCTGGTCTTAACCCTTATGTCGAAATGTGGGATTTGGAATCCATTGGTTTAAATAGCAAAAATACATACTTTTGTGTGATTGAATTACAGACAATTTCATTGGTAGTTTTGCAGGATGAAAATCAGGGTTCCTTGTCTTAACCCTTATGTCGACATGTGGGAATTAGAATCCATTGGTTTATGCAGCCACGATATATACAGACAATTTCATTGACAGTTTCTCAGTGTTCTGAATTAAGGATCAAACTCTGGGGTCCTTGTCTTAATCGTAATGTTGAAATATGGGTATTAAGATTCTCCATTGGTGTAAATACCCTAGGAGATTTCCTCTAGGACTGTAGTACCTCCCTTAAGTATATATAGGTATTCCTTCTATCTCAGTCCATGTTACCACGGTTACCTTAGCAGACAAAGAGGATTGGATGGTCACAATGGCGTATCTTTGTGCCCATACAGTAGAGCCTTGCTCAACCAATGGATGATCTGTCTGGACTGGATCATTTCCTGGTTGTAAGATGGCTCGAATGTTGTAGGATAAAACATAATCAGTCTCCCAAATGGAAAAAGGAGTGGACTTCAAGTTCAGAACACTTAAAGCAAGTCTAGATTTCCTCTGGCTCTGAAATCAAGAATTGTTCTGGGTTGCATTTGGATTTAAAAAAATTATTGTGAATATAAATATATTCTTAGATAACTTTATTTCTTTGCCTAATTGTCATTCTAGGTAAAACAACATTTTATGCTGCAATATAGATGCAGTGTGAAGATAGCTGCAGAAGCACCTCGCTGTTTTATATGAGCAATATGGAAGTTTTATAGCTTCTGTATGTGTTTATTACATTTTAATGACTGTAAAACCATCACAACTTGAAACCCATGGTGCTAGGGGATCTTAGTGGACAGAGGTTTATGGGGTGTTTTGATGGGATTCTGACTGTGGAGATGAAAGAGGTGTTGATGTGGGAAGGGCAGGGGGAGTGTCAGATGCAGAAGCAGGACCTGGGTAGTTGAGGTCAGCAGGGACAGAGCTTACTCCATCTGCCCGTCCCTCCCTCCTCTTGTGCTGAGGCTTTCCTCCACTCTAAGCTGTGAGTGTGTCATCCTCATCTGAGACCAGAGACTATATAATAGATCTATTATATGGTCTCTGCTGAGACCAGGGTGCTGAAACAGATGCTGAAGCAGGACCAGTAGTCTGTCTCACAGTCCCTGAACCACATTATTTTCCCTACTCCCAAGCCCTCCCTGCAATGCTAAAGCCCTAAATAAAGCAAGTCTGGATTTCCTCAGGTTCTGAATCTCTGGTCTCCATGGGCTCCTTTTCAATATAAATGGGTTTATCTGTTACTATCAAAATTATATATATTCAGAGACTAAGTGTTAGTCTACAGGACCAGCAGGGACAGGACTTACTCCATCTGGCCTCCCCCACCCTAGACTAATGCTTGAGACTTTCTTTGTCCCTGACTGACTGACTGAGTTTGGTTTCCTCCAAGCTCTGAGTGTGTCACCCTCATCTGAGGCGAGGATGCTTTTAGCAATATTCCAGTCCAACATCACTAGTATGGGGACACCATGAAATGGGCTTCACACACTTTTACCCATGTGGGGAGACCTACCTCCCTCCCTCCTTCCCCCTCCCCCATTGTCCATCAACCTGGCGGAGGGGTCTTGCATTAGAGTTCTGTGAAGGACACCGGGATGAGGGAGCAGTCATTAGAGATGAATAGTAATGTAATTAGTGTGTAGACTATCGCGCTGAATGTATAAAATTTGATATTTTTAACCACTAGACTTGCCTAATTTAGGGCTTTAGCACTGCATAGAGGGCAAGGCAGTAGGGAAAATAGTGTGGTTCAGGGACTGTGAGATAGACTATAATTAGTGCTGAGGGATCTACTTGGGAAATCAATGCGTCCCTAGAGATAGTCTGTGTGGAATATGATATTCTTAATGGCAGCACCCTATATAGAGTGATGTCTCCTCATGATGTCAATCACTGGATTGTCTGGTCGCTCATATAGCTGGAATATTGCTGATTGTCTGTCCGCCATATAGCTGGAATATTGCTATGTGCATAAACAAACAAACAAACGAGTTTTGTGAGTCCTCATTATTGCGTAATTATTACGCAGACTAAAAGTTAAATTTACTCACAACACATCATACTATGTAGCCTAGTGGTTAAAGTTGCTGCGCTTGTCAGCCGAAATCCGGGTTCGATTTCCCCACATGGGTACTATGTGTGAAGCCCATTTCTGGGGTAGCCTAGAATATTGGTTAAAGCTTAAACCTGAACTGGCTTGTACCCACCCGATCATACTGTGGTCACTCAGCAGTATCATCATTGCAGTGCAGATCTCATCACACTATCACAGGAGTCACCCACTGTACGGAAATGAAGCCTACATCTATCACACTGAGTGGGTACTTCTTTGATGGTCTTCAGATCTCAAGGGGGTAATCAGTTATTGATCAAGGAGATATTACACAGTCATTTCAAGCTTATATTAGATTGATAGCTATTTGGTTAACATGTTGACAGTCATTTCAATGCAATATCTTATATTAGTATTCATTAGATAGCTATTTGGGTTGAAACATTTGATGACCGTAAAAACCATACCCAGTCCCTGAACCTCATTATTTGCCCGTCTGCCCACCCCTTTCCCCAATGCTAAAGCCCGAACTGAAACAAGTCTAGATTTCCTCTGCTTCTTAATCTCCAATCATTTGGTCTCCATTTCAATTAAACAGGATTTTTTGTTTCTATCCAAATTATGTATATTCAGAGGCTAAGCGTTAGTCTACAGTAAACAGTTGTGGGGCAACTTGGAATGGGGTTAAAAGTTTCAGATTATCACAGAACTAGCAACAGGCGAGTGAGTGAGTGAGTTAGTTTTATGCCGCACTCAGCAATATTCCAGCTATATGATGGCGGTCTGTTAATAATAGAATCTGGACCAGACAATCCAGTGATCATCCACATGAGCATCAATCTACACAATTGGGATACGATGACATGTGTCAACCAGGTCAGCGAGCCTGACCACCTGATCCCGTTAGTCACCTCTTACAACAAGCATGGGTTGCTGAAGATCAATTCTAAACCAGATCTTCATGGGACCAACAGGTATGCTGATGTATATGTAACAAGTGCCACATTTCTAATATGATTCCACCAGATGACCAACGGACCTCAAATCATGAATGTGGACCATTGCAGACAGGTATCTTAATGAGTAAGAATCTCTGAAAGATGTTCACATCTTGGAAGTCTTCCTAATCCCATAAATTTCAGTGCAGACCCATGATCATCAATGAATCATATCAAGTATTCCTGTCCTGGTGAACCTAGCTGTCTCCAAGAGGGGAATAACCTGATACCAATATTTATGAGTCTCCTATCAGCGTCCCTGTGTGGATCAGCGGAGGTTATCAGCTTGGCAGTCACTTTGCAGTCATGAAGATCAAGATTCATTAGCTTGGCAGAAGCCATCTTGAATTCAGGGGAGATAACCCTGGGAAAGACTCAGTTAGTTTTCTGTGTTATCTGTGAAATGTGAGACCTCACTGGGATCTATGACTGGGATCTGTGTGAATGACACCAAGTACAGATAGCAGTTTATACATAGATCATGAATGAACCCATATGGGGAAGCTAAGCTTTGCATAAAGACTGTTTTGGATATGAATATTTCAACACCGGTCTCCTGAGACAGTCAGTGAATGTCTGTTGGTAACGTCAGATTTCTGATAAATGCAGATCTGGTTGTACAGGTGGTTTCTGATTGGGTTCATTGGACTGAATGTAAGTGCATTTTGTAATAGGAAATTGACCACATCTGGTTTAACTGATAGCTTGTTGACGTGAGATAGGCACCAGCAAGATACTTGGTTCTTCCATCAGCTCCTTAACGTTTCAGGTTACCATGGTAATATGAGAGAATCTAAGGGCACTTCATCAGTATCTGTAATCAGTTTCCAGGATTCATTAGTTGTTTCTGATGCGATGTTACTTGCATCACAAGTGACCTGAGAAGCGGAAAGATAGTACTCCGAGTGATGCATTGACGATCAGTATTAAAAATATCCAGAATTTAGGATTTTGAATGGTCAGAATGGGTGTTCTGTTCATAGGACCAGTATTTATGTTCCAGTTTAAAATACCCACAAATTACTTATGCGTTTATTCATTCAGTGTACATCTGGATGATGGGGAAGCAGTTGTTTTATTCATCATGTCCTTGACTGAGTCTCGACTCACAACATTGCAGCACTGTGTTGAACCACGTGTCCTTGACCGTGATATTTCTAAAATATTGATGAAAGTGTAATAGTCACTCACTCACTCACTCACTCACCATTTATCTTGCAACACTGTATCTCTCTGTTGCAACTGAGTACAGATAACTCTTTTCAGTTTGTAGCATTTTATCAACTGGTAGCACTAGTCAACCTGTAATACTATCAACCACCTGTAACACTTTCATCAACCAATACCACTGCACAGCTCTATTGCAGTGGTGTATGGATAACACCATTCAACCTGCAACACTATCAATCACCTGTAACATTAACCAATAACACTGTAGATAGATACAAATAGTGAACCTGTGCATCAACGGCAGGGGTAGCAAAGGGGTTAAAGTGTTCGCTCGTGACGCTGAAGACCCGGATTAGAATCCCCACATGGGTACAATGTGTGAAACCCACTTCTGGTGTCGTGATATTGCTGGAATATTGCTAAAAGCGGTGTAAATCCATACTCACTCACACTGTATCAAAAACCTGTAACAATATGTCCTGTAACATTTCGTCAACCTGTAACACTGTATCAGCCACCTGTAACACTGTATCAAACACCTATAACACTGTATCCACCACCTATAACACTGTATCAACCACCTATAACACTGTATCAACCACCTGTAACACTGTTTCAACCACCTGTAACACTGTATCACCACCACCTGTATGTCCACCATAACACTGTATCAACTGTATCAACCACCTATAACACTGTATCAACCACCTATAACACTGTATCAACCATCTATAACACTGTATCAACCACCTATAACACTGTATCAACCACCTATAACACTGTATCAACCACCTATAACACTGTATCAACCACCTGTAACACTGTATCAACCACCTATAACACTGTATCAACCATCTATAACACTGTATCAACCACCACTGTATAACACTGTACTGTATCAACCACCTATAACACTGTAACTATAACAACCACCTATAACACTGTATCAACCATCTATAACACTGTATCAACCACCTATAACACTGTATCAACCACCTATAACACTGTATCAACCACTTATAACACTGTATCAACCACCTGTAACACTGTATCAACCACCTGTAACACTGTATCAACCACCTGTAACACTGTATCCACCACCTATAACACTGTATCAACCACCTATAACACTGTATCAACCATCTATAACACTTTATCAACCATCTATAACACTGTATCAAACACCTATAACACTGTATCAAACACCTATAACACTGTGTCAAGCTCCTGTAACATTTCATCAACCTGTAACTCTGTATCTCTCTGTTGCAGCTGTGCTTCTGCAAAGGAGACATCATCACAGTCACACAGATTCTGGAGGAGGGATGGTGGGAAGGAACACTGAATGGCAAGACAGGATGGTTCCCTAGCAACTACGTCAAGGAAATCAAAGCAGGTATGACTAGTAATTGTGTGTCATATATAGAACACTCAACATCAAGGGGGCTGGTGGGATAGCCTAGTCGCTGGTCATGCTGAAAACCAAGGTTCGATTCCCCACATGGGTACAATGTGTGAAGCCCATTATGGTGTCTTCCGCGGTGATGTTGCTGGAAAATTGCTAAAAGCGGTGTAAAACTAAACTCACTTACGCAGTCACTCAACATCAAGGTCAAGGTCATCACGGCAAGGAGAAATTAAGAATTCCTTGCAAAATAAGACCAATAAAAAACTTTATTTTGAAGAAAGTTACGCTGCTGTAACTAGGTCAGCTGCGGTAACTAGGTCAGCTGCAGTAACTAGGCCATGTTTGTGTGTACATGCACCTGTTTGCCATTAAGTATGTATGACATTCTGAACCTGATCCTGAAAACCCCAGCATGGGTTCCCAACACAAACACCTTATCCCAGCAAGGGCAGAGTCCAAATATACAGGAATCTAGGTCCACTAACAAGATCCTGAGTCTAGTTGGTGAGCAAGTTGTCTTGGACATGTATGCTTTGTCAGTGAATGAATGATACTCAGAGTGTTGTGCACAAGAAAAACACAAGTTGAAATCCAATTATTTTGTGTTTTCGATACAGTTGTCAATTTTTGTATGTAGGAGCTTTTGTATTTAGTGCTTGTAAATTACGGATTTATATGGCCTATTCTGTGAATTCATTTTGTTTATCGTGATCAGAAGAATTGAGTATTTATTATACCTCTGCGTTCATTCTGTCCATCCGTTCGTCCGTACTTCCGTCCCGAAAATTTGGCCGGAGCATATCTCTTAAAGGTTACATGCTAGGTTCACCAAACTTCACACACATGTTAATCATTACCCATTGCTGTGCCTTTTGCTATTTTAAAGTTTTTGCAGAATTTTGGTTTTTTGCTGTTTCCATGGAAACACGACTTAGTGCCAAATGTGTTTGATGGTTTTGTCCGGAGCATATCTCTTAAAGTTTACATGCTAGGTTCACCAAACTTCACACACATGTTAATCATTACCCATTGATGTGCCTTTTGCTATTTTAATTTTTTTCAGAATTTGTTTTGTTGTTGTTTCCATGGAAACATGACTTGGTGCAAAATGTGTTTGATGGTTACCTGGCCACAGCATATCATCGAAACTATACATGCTAGGTTCACCAAACTTAATACACAAGTTAATCATGACCCACAGATATGCCATGTGCTAAAAAATAACAATTTTCATCTACGTCCACTTCATTGTGTGCAACAAGCTCAATTGTATGTCAGGTTTCCATGGAAAGCACAAAAAATAATGTTTCCATAAATTATTACTGTAATCAGTACATGGCAGAACTATTATCTAACATGTATATAAAGTTTAGTAGAGTCAAGGAGAAAGTCTTGTGAGCTGCTGATCCTTGTCATATTATATATATCAGTCATTTCCATGTCCCAAAGTGGGAAGCAGGGGTATGTGAGCTGTGCTCACTTCTACACTTGTTTATTTTATTTTTTAAAAGGGGTGTTTTACTTGAATTTGAGTGTGTGTTTTTTTATCAGCATTAGATACTCAGAATGGAACATATCCAGATCAGTCAGGATAATAGTCAACAATAGAATTTCAGTTTTTTTCATGGCTGTATTCGTATGTTATTTCATTGCTTATAGTTGACAGATCAGATTGTGTTGCATCCCAAATTTAATTTTTTTTTACCAAAGACCGCCATTGTTGGTAGGTTCAAAGAAATATGTGCACTTGTACATCCTCCTTCCTTTGAACACCTTGCTCCAGAATCCAAATCAAGGTGTTTCCCATTGCCCTGGAATTGCTGTGTAAATATTATCTCCAGACCCAGAACAAACACCACTTGTCAGAGGTGTGAACATCTGCAGTCACCGTTCAGTCTTGCCCTCTGACCTACACATGTATGTCTGATGTTAAGCTGGTACATCCGTGAAGATCTGGGTTAGAATTGGTCTTCAGCTACCCATGCTTCTCAAAAGAGGTGACTTATGGGATCGGGTGGTCAGGTTTGCAGACTTGGTTGACACATCTCATCGTGTCCAAATTGAGCAGATTGATGCTCATAATGTTGACCACTGGATTGTCTGATCCAGAATTAATTATGTACAGACCGCCGCCACATAGCTATAATATTGCTGAAGGTGGCATTAAACAACAAACAAGCAAACTGTATTAAGCATAGACCATCTGACATTACTGCGATGCACAGAGACCATCTGACATTACTGTGATGCACAGAGACCATCTGACATTACTGTGATGCACAGAGACCATCTGACATTACTGTGATGCACAGAGACCATCTGACATTACTGTGATGCACAGAGACAATCTGACCTTGTGGTACACTGAGACCATCTGACCTTCTTGTGGTACACAGAGACCATCTGACCTTGTTGTGGTACACAGAGACCATCTGACCTTACTAGGTTAAGCTTAGACCATCTGACCTTGTTGTGGTACACTGAAACCATCTGACCTAACTGACCTTACTGTGATGCACAGAGACCATCTGACCTTGTTGTGGTACACAGAGACCATCTGACCTTACTAGGTTAAGCTTAGACCATCTGACCTTGTTGTGGTACACAGAGACCATCTGACCTTACTGTGGTACACAGAGACCATCTGACCTTACAATGGTACACAGAGACCATCTGACCTTACAATGGTACACAGAGACCATCTGACCTTACAATGGTACACAGAGACCATCTGACCTTACAATGGTACACAGAGACCATCTGACCTTACAATGGTATACAGAGACCATCTGACCTTACAATGGTACACAGAGACCATCTGACCTTACAATGGTAGCACAGAGACCATCTGACCTTACAATGGTATACAGAGACCATCTGACCTTACAATGGTACACAGAGACCATCGACCATCTGACCTTACAATGGTACACAGAGACCATCTGACCTTACAATGGTATACAGAGACCATCTGACCTTACAATGGTACACAGAGACCATCTGACCTTACAATGGTATACAGAGACCATCTGAGCTTCCTGTGGTACACAGAGACCACCTGACCTGGTACAGTCTCCACCTAACACAGACCTTCTACCTTTCTCTGGTACAGTCTCCACTTAACACAGACCTTCTACCTTTCTCTGGTACAGTCTCCACTTACATTGAGCTGCAGTATAGAAGAGAGAGTTGAACTGAAACACTTGACCTTACTGTAGTACACAGACCTTCCACCTTTCTCTGGTACAGTCTCCACTTAACACAGACCTTCTACCTTTCTCTGGTACAGTCTCCACTTAACACAGACCTTCTACCTTTCTCTGGTACAGTCTCTACTTAACTGAGACCTTCTACCTTTCTCTGGTACAGTCTCCACTTAACACAGACCTTCTACCTTTCTCTGGTACAGTCTCCACTTAACACAGACCTTCTACCTTTCTCTGGTACAGTCTCCACTTAACACAGACCTTCCACTCTACTTAACACAGACCTTCTTTCTCTCTGGTACAGTCTCCACTTAACTCAGACCTTCTACCTTTCTCTGGTACAGTCTCCACTTAACTGAGACCTTCTACCTTTCTCTGGTACAGTCTCCACTTAACACTGACCTTCTACCTTTCTCTGGTACAGTCTCCACTTAACACAGACCTTCTACCTTTCTCTGGTACAGTCTCTACTTATCTGAGACCTTCTACCTTTCTCTGGTACAGTCTCCACTTAACACAGACCTTCTACCTTTCTCTGGTACAGTCTCCACTTAACACAGACCTTCTACCTTTCTCTGGTACAGTCTCCACTTAACACAGACCTTCTACCTTTCTCTGGTACAGTCTCCACTTAACACAGACCTTCCACCTTTTCTCTGGTACAGTCTCCACTTAACTCAGACCTTCTACCTTTCTCTGGTACAGTCTCCACTTAACACAGACTTCTACCTTTCTCTGGTACAGTCTCCACTTCCATTGAGCTGCAGTATAGAAGAGAGAGTTGAACTTAAACACTTGACCTTGACCTTACTCCAGTACAGGATCTGTCGCTGAAAAAGGGCCTTGTTGTCCCTTGTTGTAATTCAACAACAAATACATTTCCTTAAATCCGCATTAACACAAGCGTTGAAATGGAAGGAGAATTTCCATTACAGAAAGTTTATTTTCTGAAGAAATACACAGTTCTGAGGCTGGTGTATCTTCTTGTTATTATTCCATTTTATCGATGTACGTTTTTCCATAATATAATTAGTTAGCCATGTAACATGGCAACGGAACAACCTGTGTTTAGCAACTTCTTATGGAACCATTTTTATAGGCATACTTGTTTATTTGTAGAGAGATCCAGGAATAGCTCTGGAACACTTGAAATAACCCGATTCGTCCTATCTCATTAACCATTAAGTGTCATTATGGTGAAGATTATTTATATATTACTGATATACAGTTAAGCGAAATTATGCCCTGCCATTTGTCAATGAAGTGTTAACAGTTGAAATGACAAGCAAGGGTGTATATTGAAGCCAATGTATGATATTCTTTGAAATTGGCTTACAGTTTAAATGGTTAAGTTTCTTTGCAAAGATTAGGTTCTTGTGTAATTTCTAAAAGCTTGACTTAATATTTCCATCATTCATAGTGATTTGCTTAAGAAGATGGATTTCTGGAAAAGCTTAAAATTTCTGAAAACAGTTGTTATTTTTATTTTTTTGCTAGGAAACTAACTAAGAGATAGGTTTGAGATTGTAATGGGTTTTTGCGAATAATGTGACAATTTTGTCCGTCAGCACACAGCGTGATGTGATCATGGCAACAAAACCATGGTTTTCTGGCCTTTGTTTCAAGGCAGTACGGGATGTTTGTATGAAAGAAGGTAGTCATGGAGTTGGTCTTTTAATGACTTGATAAGGGACAGACAGACATGGTGATAATGGGGTCAAAATTGTTTTATCAGTTCAGACATACTTTAGGTTTCATATTCTTGATTTTGTCCCCTTTAAAAACAAATTAGATTTTGCTCCTTTTTTTTCTTGATATTTTCTTCTGGGGTCTTGATGTAGGTAAAATTTAACTGTTTTGCTTTCAAGGTGGTTGTGGGGGGTAGCCTAGTGGTTGTAGCGTCAAGCCCATTTCTGGTGTCCCCCGCCGTGATATTGCCGGAATATTGCTGAAAGTGGAACTAAACTCACTCACTCACTCAACTCACTCACTCACTCACTCACTCACTCACTCACTCACTCACTCACTCACTCACTCACATGGCCTGGTTAGCATGACATAACTACATACATAAGTATGACTCTAGAAGGTGCTTGGTCTCCCTTTTTTAGCCAAGAAGAAAATACTGAGAGGCAAGCCGTAAGTCGTGTCTCAGTCCCTCAACCTCATTATTTTCCCTTGAACCCAACCCATACTGTACAGCAAAAGGACAAAGTGAAGCAAGTCTAGATTTTCCTGTGGTTCAGGGTCTGAATCTCCCACCTCACTTGGAATTCTTTTCAATTTAAATGATGTTTCTGTCAAAATTATATATTTTCAGGGACAACGCACTAGTCTAGTTAATCTGCCTTACCGTCTCTTAACTGCATAATTTTGCCTTACCATGAACCCTTACTGTGAAGCTGAAGCCCATAGTGAAGCAAGTCTAGATTCTCCCCAGCTTCAGTTTCTGAATATCCCACCTTGATAAAGATAAAGATAAAGATAAAGATGAAGATATTTATTGCATAGCATTCCATGAAGAAACAGTGGCTATATTCTATAAGCTACAAATATTTACACAGTAGGTACAAGAAATATAGATACATTTCACACATAAATGATGTACATTATAACAATTTTTAGAAATCATGTGGTATAATGACATGGACATAATATATGAGGAGACTATGGTAAGATATAAAATTCATTTAAAGTTGTAAAGATGTTGACATATTTTGGAAGTTAATTCAGGACTTCTGTTCATGAAAATTATTAGGAATTGTTCTTTTTTTGAGAGTTTAGTAAATTCTTGGTCATAATAAAGCATTGTGTGTGTAAGTGATTCCCTTTCTTCGTTATACTTGGTACATGATATTATATGGTGTTGCTCATCGTCTAAGACACTGCACATTTGACAGAGACGTTGTTCTAATGGGGTTGCAGGTTTTGTATATCTTCCAGTTTCAATTTTGAGTTTATGATTACTTAAACGTATACAATGAATAAATGAGGCTCCTTTTCAACATGAATGAAGTTCTTCTTATCAGAATCGTTAGCAGTGTGCGAAATTTATGCTGGTCTTGTGGTCCCAGTCTAGTAAAGATTCATCAGGACCACTAAATGATAAATTTGCAGTGGTCCTGGTAGCCAGTGAATTTGTTATTAATAGTTAAGTAAATCAACGAATGTTATTTTGGACCAGTGAAGACAGACAGGACCACTAATTATTGTCCACTCAATGGTCCTGTGGTGTGGTGGGAAGGTTTGAAAGGTTTCTTTCCCTGCTAAGTTTAGTGCACAGCAACTGAAAATATTTCTGATGTGGCGATGTGGCAGATGATGTCACGAGGTCATCTAAAGGTCATCCTGTCTGCCAGACTTGCCAACCTTTCCAGGTGCACTTAGTCTGTCTCACAGTCCCTGAACCACATTAATTTCCCTACTGCCAAGCCCTCTCTGCAGTGCTAAAGCCCTAAATAAAGCAAGTCTAGATTTCCTCAGGTGCTGAATCTCTGGTCTCCCTAGGGCTCCTTTTCAATATAAATGGGCTTGTTTGTTACTATCAAAATTATATATATTCAGAGACTAAGCCTTAGTCTAAGGTGCACTATGCCATAAGGAATGTCTCACGCTCAGCTGCTTCGACCAATGTCCAGCAGCTTCAGGAACTTGTAGTGCTTGTTGACTTTGACATTGAATCAGTCTGTTGCTCTAAGATCATAGGGGGATTGTAACAGAGACCATATAATAGATGGTCTCTGATTGTAACAAAGGATTTGCACTGCTTCAGTATATGCTTTAACAGTAAGACTGAAAGTAGCTGGTCAGATGGCTTGTACAAAAGATTCACAGGCATCCAGCACCCTATAAGCTAAACAAAATAGCTAAAAATTTAAGGTGTGTGATATTCAGCATACAAATATGTCACTTATATCTTGTGTCTTTATTAGAGTGAAGTTATTTGTTGTTTGATTTTTGTTTTGTTTCATCATTTACTGCACTCAGCCATATTCCAGCTGTGTCTATGAATAATGGAGTCTGGTCCAGACAAACCAGTGATTGATGTCATGAGCATCAGTCAACCAAGTCTGACAACCCTGTCCATGTAGTCACCTCTTGCAAGCACAGTTTGCTGGGGACCTACATTCTTTGAAACAAAACATAGTAATTAATATCAGAATATACATTAAGAGTGAAACGTGCATGCTGAGGTGGCTGGAAAAAAAATATTCTTATGTTCTAATGGGAATGTTTTGAAGAATGAACTAGCATGTGAAAAACCTCAGGAAAAGTCAAATCTTGCCTTAAAAAACTGGCTAAAGAAGGCATGTTTCAACCTGGGGTGAGAGCAGCGTAAAACTTAACTCACTCACTCACTCAACCTGGGGTAGAGTTGTGTCCCCTAGCACTAGTGCCTGTCTGGTGACTAAATCTGAAACCTGTTTGAATGCTGGGTTATAATTTCTCCCATTAGCTAATGTCAGGTGTTAAGGCAATGTCAGGCAAGTGGGTGGTCAGGCTGGTTAGCAAACCCAAAAGGCATGCACTGGTGCTCTGAATTTCAATCACTGTATTGTCTGCTCCAGATTTGATTGCTTACAGGATATTGCAGTCCTGCATTAGACAACAGTGAGGATTGGGAAGTGACAATGTCAGACTTAATCTTTAGTCAGACTTCTATTTGTTTGGTAAGGCTGAACGATTCAGAGAACGAGAACTGTCTCAGGGGTGGAAATAACTTTAAAATTTCTAGTGTACTCCGGTACAGTGGCACATGTAAAATCACTTGCCCTGATAAATTGTTCTATACCGGCCGTTTTCTTGTTGATTTTTAAATAAACAACATAATTAACATTGGAATATCAACTGGACACGGTACAGTGTGATATACAAATTTGCTTGCCCGACAGAAAAAACACTGGACTCGAGGCGTGCCGGCAATGGGTTATTTCCACCCCTGTGTCTTAATGTCATGCCAAACAAACATGTTCATGCTTGTCTGAATTTGGGTGGGGAAGCCTTGTGGTTAAAGTGTTCACTCGTCATGCCAAAGACCCGAATTGGATTTCCCACATAGGTCCAATGTGTGAAGCCCATTTCTGGTGTCTCCTGCCGTGATATTGCTGGTATATTGCTGAAAGAGGGGTAAAACCCTACTCACTCACTCACTTGTCTGACTTCATCGGGGAATTGTATTGAACTTATTATCTTGTTGGTGCTCTTAATATCGATCACTGTATTGTCTCGTCATTAGCTTGATGTGTCACGGTGGCTGGTGGCCATTCAGGAAATGAACTAAAAATAATGAAACAAATTTCGTCTTCCAGACATTGCTATGAGGACCCATTCAGCTGAGGTGCCGCAGTTCAAGAGAGAGAGCATGCAGCTGTATCACAGCGTGGTGAGTTGATATCCCAGACTGGCTGGTGTAGTGTAGCATCATACCCCGTCAGTGCTCACTTGCTTCTGGCTAGATTTAAAGTAGTGTTCTTGTACTGTTGTCATGGAAACAATTTCATCCACTTTCTTTGTGATGTTCTGCTCGTCATAGATTAAATGTAAGATTTACCCTGATTCACCTTCATTCACAATAAACGGCTTTCCATGAGTAACCAAACCTTATATGAGAGGAATACTACTGAAAGCTGTGGTGTTCCAAAATAATTTGTGTTCAGTTATGAGACAATGTAATCAAGTGCTTGGTTGTTTGGTCTCTACAACCAATTTTCCATTATTTCCGTTAATCAGAGCACAACTTGTGGAGGGTAGCCTATAGTGGTTATAGCATTCACTCAAAGGGCTCTGATACAGTTTTACACTCTGTAGAGGGGGTCGACAGGAGACACTCTGATACAATATATTTTAAAGTTACCCACTGTCATGTAGCTGGAATATTGCTAAACATTGCATAAAATCCACCTGACTGATTGACCTCTTGATGGCTTGTTTCAGGTGCTGAAGAACATCATTGAGACAGAGAAGACCCATGTGTCGGGGATGTCTCAGATACTACAGACCTACATCCTCCCCCTACAGAACGCTGGCATGTAAGTACACCTGTAGAGACTGTTGATTCATATAGGGTCACAGGAGACTGTTGATTCATATAGTCCAGCATTGTCATTGAGTCCTGCAACAGTGGGTAGATCCTTTCTCTAAACAGGAACAAAAGTCCCTAAGTTGAGTCTTTGATGTGAAGATCTTGTGACCTTTCTGTCCTTTTCGTCAACATTTTGTTAGGACCATTTCTGTATTCGTAACATTGAAATTGGATATATACCAGGGCTTGAATTAAATAATCTGTGAGTCTTAGACACTACTAAAATAAATGACACTACTAAAAAAAAAAAAAAAAATTCACTTAATCTCTAGTCTAGATTTTTACACAGACATTTGACCAATTTTGTGTTTGTAACTTAAGTTTGGATTTCACAGAGTAAAATCAGGCAAAGTTTGGAGTTCTTTTTTTTATAGTTTTTAGCATTTTTCAACATTTTTACAAACAAATAACAGTGATGAGTACATGAAAAATCAATCAAATAGTTTTAGCAGAAAATGATTCTGGCATTGATATTACCAGTTCGAACACTTTGTTAACATATAATATTCAAACAGTTTATGTTGAAAAACTTGGAAAGATGGCATAATGTTGTTAAACTTATTTCGAAAAATTAACCAGTTCTGCCTGGTCCTATTACCAGTTAGCTTCAGTGGTAAGACAAATTTTACCAAGGATACCCTAACGATAATATTTAAGAGTAGGAAGACCAAATACTGCCAATATTATTAGACCAACAGGGATAAATAGATGGAGGTATTCCTAACATTTCAGTCAGCCGTCACCAACTGATTCCTAGTATTATCAACCTACATTATGATTGCTAATTTTCGCTGCCCCAGATAAGCCCTTCATGTAATTTGTCAGATCATGAACTTGAGTGATACAGAAATGTTTGGCATATCTCAGAGATTATGATAATGTTTTGAGGTAAGCTGTCAGTTTTTCTCCCAGGAGGAAAGATAAGATTTGAACACAGGGCATATTTTCAGTGTACAGCTTGTGTTTCATTAGTTTTGACCATCTGTGCTGCAAACCACAGATGTATAAGCGTCAGATTTATGCATTTTCATAAGATGGTTCTTTTTTTTTTTATAAATTAAGCCAAATAGGACATTCTTGTAATTATATGACCTTTGGCAAGCCATGTGGTTCAAGGGTTGACTCACCTCATTCTCTCACTCACCTACTGCATATCTCCGCATGACCATGACAGTAAAAAAATCTGTTAGTTTTAAGCACTTAAGTTATATGGAGAGAGTCTATTTTGTATAATATAATCACCAGATATTTAATTTTCAAGGCCAATTTGGTTTAACTGTGACTTAGTAAAATGTAATTGCTAGTTTGTATTTATTTGAATACAACATTATAATTAGATGGAAATGCAGTGATAATATAAATGAGATGTGTATGTAAAATAAACTGTTACACATAAATTGTAAAGGAAAATTTGAGATGTTCCCACTCATCCTTTCTTCCGACTCTCCAATTGTGGAGAATGTATTTTTTTCACACCGCAATCATAATTGACGCAAGGCTCATTTGAACTCTACTTGTAGATTATACATGTATAGTAAGGAATTCGGATCCAGGGGAAGTTTACCAAAAGTTCTTGGAAAAGTTATTTCGAATGAAATGCAAAGATTTACTGTCACAAATCATCACTGGCTATCAGGTGCTGGTTGACATCAGTCTAAAAAAATTAGACCCTCACTCACTCTTAGTAGTGGGAGACTTTGTCTCACTGTGGCTCATTATCTCCCATTATCTCCCATTATCTCTCATTATCTCTCCTTATCTCTCATTATCTCCCATTATCTCTCATTATCTCTCTTTCACTCTCTGACCTGTGAAGATCTGGGGTAGAATACGTCTTCAGCAACCCATGCTTGCCACAAAAGGCAACTATGCTTGTCGTAAGAGGCGACTAACGGGATCAGGTGGTCAGGCTCGCTGACTTGGTTGACACATGTCATCGGTTCCCAATTGCGCAGATCGATGCTCATGCTGTTGATCACTGGATTGTCTGGTCTCGATTATTTACAGACTGCCGCCATAAAGCTGGAATATTGCTAAGTGCGGCGTAAAACTAAACTCACTCACTCACTCACTCATTCACTCTCTTTACTTTTGCCCATTCTCACTCACTCACTCACTCACTCTCATTCTCCCACTTAATCAACCCCACAGATCAAATGAATGTTGATGCACCTACGTAAGTTGCAAGCTGTTCACGTCCATTTCAATCTTAATCTCGTCCATTTCAATCTAAAGCTCGTTTGTTGCAGGGCAGAGAGGTGGGATACAATTACCTGATTACGGTTGTACGTTGTGTGTTTCAGATTGACGCCGGTGGAGTACTGCCAGCTTGTGGGGAACATTGAGCAGCTGATAGCATTCCAGCACAATTTCCTCGCATCACTTGAGGAATGTGAAAAGTAAGTCTACATATCTACACCTGTGGTATGTTAAAACTCTGCAAGTTCATTTGCAAATTAATGGTATGTTCATTCCAAGAACTGCAACCTAGATATCCATTGTAATATCGACACATTAGATGTCAATTTATTAAATGTACAAATATTTGAAGAAAAATTTCAATTTGATTTGTACGTATTTGTCAACATTCAGGTTTATTTATTTCTATAAGCTTTAGTCTAATGCAGAGTCTACAGTGTGTGGAGTTGAACTGAGCAGGTTATGGTAGAGAATGGTTACGACAGTCCGTAAATCCGTAAAACAAGAAATAAAATTGGCCTGGCCTTATCTTTAAACAATGACATTCAATCATCGACAGAATGAGACGCGAAACGTTTCGCCATGATTTTTCCTGAACGGTCATAAAGGGAGATAACTTGGGATGGCTTAGTTTATGATAATAATTATTGAATTTGAGGTTTTGTTAAATGACAAGTGAAATACAGAAGCATTTTACTTTTTGGATGTATTTTTTGACGCAAACAAATAAGAAATTATGGCAGCGATCAAGGTCATTCAGTACAACCCGTGTAGTGTGTCACATGACAGATTTGACGGGGTGTAGGTTTGTATACCCTGGCAAATCCACCTACATGGTTTCGTATGCTTTGGCTATTGACCTATCAGAATTCGACAAATTTATCTTAAGGGTATTAAAGAAACATACGATGGGAACTGTCATACTGCATTTCATTCATGTATAAGATGCATTTCATTGTGTTATATAAGTAACGAGCATACGCCGTAATGAATATTTTGCGATGCACACCACCACTCACAATCAGCTAAACGGGAACAACATATATGGTTTCTCTTTTGGGTTGGGAGACCGCCTCCGTGGTGTAGTGGTTAGAGCGTCCCCGCCGGTGAGCCGGAAGGTCGCGGGTTCGATCCCCGGCCGCGTCATACCAAAAGACGTTAAAATATGGTACTTGTTGGTCCCTGCCTGGCGCTCGGCATTTATGGGTACAACAAGGACTGGTCGGCTCGGAGTCAGTATAATGTGTCTGAGTGGGGTATTCATGCTTCACTGCGGCATGGTATCTCAGTGAGCTAGCACTATAAAACCAGCTTCAGTCTGGGCTAGTACAAGCAGCCGCACATACACATACACACGCATGCACGTCGTCATATGAGCGAAATATTCTCAAGCACGACGTTAAACCCATTTCACCTCACCTCACCTTTTGGGTTGGGAATATGAGCTCGTCAGGTACTGTGTAAATTTCTGTACTTTGACTTTGTTAAGGGTACGTTTCTGTAGTACCTGTGCCGATCCCGACCCGACCCCGACCCCGACCTCGACCCTAACCCCGACCTCTTCAGTGGAAGTAATGTGGTTTAGGGACTGTGAGACAGTCTTGGATCCAGACAACTAAAAATAAAATTGTCTTTCAGTGAAGCATTGCAGTGTTGCTCAGAGGTCTAGACAAAGGAGGTTAGGAGTAATTAATGGCTGCTGAGAACAACAGCGGATTTGTTACTGAGGCTTCTATAACATGAAGGTTTATAGGCCAGACCTCCCCACACCTCCCCACACCTGGTGGGGTCTTGTTTAGGAAACACGACAGGTTGGGGAAACATTAGATCAGCCTCCCTTGAAGTAGCATCTGCTTGCTGGTCAATTACCATGGTAACAAACCCACAGAAGGAAGCCAGTTCTGTGCTAGTCTGTCTGACAGTCCCTGAACCACATTATTTTCTCTACTGCCTAGCCCTCCCAGCAATGCTAAAGTCCTAAATGAAGCTTATGCAAACTGGAATATGTACACGCCATGCAGCCATGTAACTTGTGTAACTGTACAGTTCTGTCCTCCTCATCAGGCTGTAAGTGGCATTGGCGATGTTTTGCTTTTTAGATTTATGAAAACATCTCATTGAAATGTTTCATACCTAAGCATTTTCATGACATGTTTTCTGTATCCCTGGACATCAAATGAATAAACATTTTTATCATCCAAAACTGTCTTCCACAAGAGATATTGCTTGTGTGAGATCAAACGATATCTCCTAGGAGATATCACTTTGACAGTAGAGTTTGGACAATGCTATGATGACATCACAATGCTATGACATCGCTGCACTGCAAGTCTAATGGCAGTACCGTGTTCAGAGATGTACATTTTCCATTGAAAACTAATGAAGAGTGATTTTGGATGATAAACAGAATCTCACCCTCATGTCTTCTGATATCAAATATATCAACACTTGTTGATAAAAGTAAAAATATCCTTGGCATGCCTTGGATATTTGTAACTTTATCAACTTGTGGCGATATATTTGATATCAAAAGACACGAAGGTGAGATTCTCTATGTATGGGTTACCCTATATTTGTGATACATATTGTATTCCCCTTCATGGTGTAATCGTGTGAAGCCCATTTCTGGTGTCCCAGTTCACTATTTGTTACGAGGGAGGAGTGCAGAGAAAAGGACAGCCAGGTGTTAGAGAAGCACGTGCACAAGTGCCCACCAAGTTATTGATTCATTGGCCTAGGCCTGTGCTGTGCCGTCTCCATCCTTTCTCGCACACCTGGCTGTCCCTTTCTCCGCGCTCCTCCCTCGTACCAAATAGTGAACTGTGTCAAAATTTTAATGATAGTTTCTTAAAGAACTTTTTGGGTGGAGTCCGGAAAATTTTCAAATATAAGAAAGCTGTTGGGTATTAGTAAATGATAAACATGTGTACTATTTATATTTATGTGACAATTTTGTACAATGATAAAATTTGCAATTCATCGGTCCGTTTCTGACTCAAACAGACTGTACATGGTTGTAATTATGATTATAACAGAGATAAAAATGACAGATGCAAAGTTACACAATTATTGCTATTTACTATTGAACTTGAAACAATGAACTCTTCTATCAACAAAACATAATCAATTGTTTAAAAGGGTCATCATCAGTTGCTTTAATAGCTGGGTTTGGTCAGTCTGACCTATAATTGCCTTGGAGCAAGGTAGCCTGTACTGTATGCTGAGCCCATGGATGTATAGTAATTCTATCCTTCCAAGAGGCAAGTCTACACCAGTCTGTTATCATATTTGTTTTATAGAAATTTTCATTTAAACTTTTAGTTAATACCTTAGAGACTTGTGGAAGTCACAAGAAAGAAATCAAGATACCTTACATCTGTGCTGGGAAGTGGATGAGTATAGTCTGCTAGACCTGAAAGGGGAATCAGAAATTGTGATTAAATCATTATATCACTTACAATATATTTTATGTTAATAACTGACCATATTGGCCATCAGGAGGATGCATGGCAAGATGTCATACATGGGATACAGATAGGATGATGAATTGACTGCAGATTCAGAGCTGGGCCTGTTTCAGCCCATCTCAGGGAAGACAACCATTTGAAATATTTGGAAATTGTGTTAATTTGTGAAAGACATCCCTTGCATCTGATAAGACAAGTAACAAGCTGGACTCATATATTACTCCAGGATGTTTACACACAGCACAGACACATGGTGAGAGAACAATCTGTGACTGATTTACTGCCTCCCTCTACATCACACACACAGACATGTGTACAACAGTGAGTGCTCTGTGTTGTGCCCCTGTAGACTCGGGAGGGGGGAGACAAGGGAATGTCGATTAGAAACAGGAAGATGGGATGTGTGGGTCTAGGGGATGGTGGAGGTGAGGGGTGGTGTCAGCTGGTACTGAAGTTGGGTGGGGGTGGGGGTGGAGGTGGAGGGGTGAAGGGTAGTACTGAAGTTGGGTGTGGAGGCGGAGGGGTGAAGGGTAGTACTGAAGCTGGGTAGGGGTGGGAGGCGGAGGGGTGAATGGTAGTACTGAAGTTGGGTGGGGTGGAGGTGGTGGGTGGTGTCAGTAGTACTGAAGTTGGGTGGAAGTGGAGGGGGTGAAGGGTAGTACTGAAGTTGGGTAGGGGTGGAAGTGTAGGGGAGGGGTGTGGTAGTACTGAAGTTGGGTAGGGTGGAGGTGAAGGGGGGTGTCAGCTGGTACTGAAGTTGGGTGGGTAGGTGAGGGGTGAAGGGTAGTACTGAAGTTGGGTGAGTGGGTAGGTGATTTGTTTTGTTTGGGTTTGAGTGGGGAGGTGAGGTTTGTGGGGATGAACCAACTGAGATGATGATTTGATGTTGTTGTTTTAAAACTTGTTATGTTTTTAGGTTTGTTTTGTTTTGTTAATGTTGGATGTTTGGGTGATTTTCATTGTGAATGTGTAGGCTTAAGGTTGGTGTCAGAAGGAGGTAACTTTGGGAGGAATTATGCTTAAGGTGGCAAGGAGTGGAATATGTTGGATACAGAAGGTACCATGGATGGGACATGAAAGGGTTGGGGAGGAAGGGGGAGAGAGGGGGGTGCAGAGGAGGGACTTGGATCAGACAGATGTGTTTGCATTCCGGTGATAACCCCCTTGCCCAACAGACTGCTCCCATTATCTTCTTACAGTGAGTGAAGTGCTACATTAGACTTCATGTAACACATGAATGCTGGGAAGGCCTGATGTAATGAAACATGTCCAACATCTGGGAATGGCAGGGAGAGATTGTCATGCTTCATGGCAGCTTATGAGACATGCAATATTTGTTTCAATTAAAGTAATGTTAAAATACCAGAATTATGAGTGAATTCAGAGGAGGACCTGGAGTATTCCTCATTAACTTAAAAAACTGTTACCATGGTGACTTGAACATTTTGGCGATTGATGATGTCTTGTATGCTTGAATAGTTGCTGTTGGTGTCATCTTGCTGTGGTTGTATCTGCGTATGCTGTGCTGATGGTTTCACACAACGACACAAGGAGTAGGGACAGTTAGGTATAGTCTGTTTGCAGTGAAAACGTACCGATGAATGTCACTTAAACAAAAGCGTAAATCAAATAAAGTGAAATTAACATTGTGAATCCTCATAATTTGACCTTGCCAATTGAACATTTAAATCTCAGAATTTTGATCAGCTTAGGATAAAAGTTGTTTAACAAACGATCATAGTTTCAAATCGCTACTATTGGTTTATATTACAAGGGGGTAAGCGCATTAGTTAGAACAGTGAAACAAATGCACGTGCGGTTCGTGACAAGCGTTAACTTAGACCAACCCTACATGTTCCCGGAGTTTCATTTAATGTGCATACCCCCTTGTAATACAAACCAATAAGAGCGATTTGAAACTATGATCGTTTGTTAAACAACTTTTATCCTAAGTTGAATAAAATTCTGAGATTTAAATGTTCAATTGGCAAGGTCAAATTGTGAGGATTCCCAATTTCACTTTATTTGATTTACTTTTTTGTTTAAAATGAAATTCATGGGTTACGTTTTCACTGCAAACAGACTATAGTGTTTGGAGTTGGGGCTGTTCTGTGTAACTGGTTTATATCATGCCTGGGCTAGTCATTTCTAATTATGGATAGCCTAGTGGTTAAAGCTTTCGCTCATCACTCTGAAGACCTGGGTTCGATTCACCACATTGGTACAATATGTGAAGTCCATTTCTGGTGATATTGTTGGAATATTGCTAAAAGCGGTGTAAAACCAAACTTACTCACTCACTATTATAGATGTTGTAGCAGTAGTTTTCTCCCTTGGATTGTTTTCTTAAGAATAATCTTTGTAGGGCATAGCTTGTGAAATATTGCTGCTACTTAGCCACTCACTCACTCTCACAACTCTGAACTACCATTCCAAACAACCTCTCCAACAACCATCCTAAACGGCCATTCCAAATAATGCTCCTAAGGCCAGACCAATTATATTTCTTGTTTTACGGATCTGCCTGTCATATTTTTTCAAGAATAAGAAACAAAATCAAAATTAATTTTCCCTGCTCAAAAACCAAAATCCTAATGTTTTTGTGGGCCAAAAATGTAAACTTACAAGCATTTTTGTTTAGATTGTTTTTCGCCCCATATACACTTCATAAAGTGCCAAAGTAAAATACTTTGAGTATTCAGAAGGAATGTTACTTTGACTGGTGATTTTATTTTTATTTATTTTTTCCCTCCTGCCTTTAGGTTTTCTGAGGACAAAAATCCGTAAAACAAGAAATAAAATTGGCCTGGCCTAAACAACACTTATAAACAACTCCCCCTTAACAACCCATCCAAGTAATCCTGTAACAACCATCATGAGCAGCCCATCCAGACAATATCACCAGCAACTGGTTCCACGACGCAATCAATCTATCCTGAAACCATATACACAAACGTCTACTAGACTAACGCTTAGTATCTGAATATATACAGGGCTCGATTTAGTGCTTTGTTACTTGCACTGGTGCAACCAAATATGACAAAGTGCAACCTAGTTATTAGTCTAACTTGCACCAGGTGCAAGTCAATTTTTGAGTGGGTAAACTTCTGAATAAAGCATCTCAATAATTCAGTAGCATATTTCTGATATTACATGTTGCAATAAAACAGTGCAACTGGAATTTGACTGGTGCAACTAGGTTTTTATCTTAGGTTGCACCTGGTCCAAGTGGGTTAATATCTCTTAAATCGAGCCCTGTTATATAATTTTGATTGTAACAAATAAACACATTTAAATGGAAAAGGAGCCCCAATGAAATGGGAGATTGCTGGGGAAATGTAGACTTTCTTCATTTTGGGCTTTAGCAATGCAGGGAAGGCTAGGCTGTAGGGAAAATAATGTGGTTCAGGGACAGAGGGACTAGAGCGTCTACATGATTCTGGGCACTCATCACATTCCGTTACAGTCCAGCCTTGACCTCCCTTGTCACTCGTTAATCAAGGATCGGTTGGTCAGGCTCACTGACTTGGTTGATATATGGCATCGTATCCCAATTGCATAGATCGATGCTCATGCTGTTTATCACTGGATTGTCTGGTCCAGATTTGATTATTTACAGACCGCCGACATATCGTGTGAATATTGACGAGTGCGGCATAAAACTAAACTCACTCACTCACCATGGTAGCATTTATTTCACCCTAATAATCCTACCTTGATGTTGATTGGTGATTCTGGGTTAGAATCGGTCCATGGCAACCTTTACCAGTCGAAAGACTTGATCAAAACGACTGCATAGTTGGGCTAGGTTGCTTGGTCGATAGTGTGTCATTCTACCCCAACAGCATAGATCTTCCTTCTTAATATCAATCACTCGATTGTCTGGTCCAGACTCAATTATTTCCATGTCTCCAAGTGGAATATTGTGAAGTGCAGTATCCAACAACAGACAAATAATCCCCGATGTAGAATAAGACATCAGTTGCTTGTTGTTGCAGATTGCCCCCGACGCAGCGCCGGATCGGCGGAGTCTTCATGAAGCACGCTGAGCAGCTGAAACAGCTGTACATGGACTACTGTGGCAACCACCCCAAGGCTGTATCGGTGCTGCAGATACACAGGTGAGTCGGCTGAAGTGCTGCAAGATGCTATGCAGAGTTGCTTCCCTTTGACCTCTTTATATTGTGAGCTTTGTATATTATCTACTTGTGTCAATATATAATGATATATATACATATTTATATATCATTTCAATACACATTTACAGTATTTTCCTGAAAGGGGCAGAAAGCAGCCCTAAAGGATTGTTACACAAAAACAGTTGTTATTCCTAAAAAGCCATTATGTTTTAATGTAAACAAAATTTAGAGAAATGATCCACCAAAAGCAGACTGAAATAGGTTGCAGATGCTTCAGGTTTTGACAGCTGAGTGACAGGTATTGACAGGTGAGTGACAGCTATATACATCAGGTATTGTCAGGTGAGTGACAGCTATATACATGATTGATGTTTTTTCAGGGAGGACCTGAGTAGATTCATGGAAAGTGTTGACGCCACGCCCCCAGGGGCAATGACTCTCACCACCAACCTATCCAAGCCCTTCACTCGACTTGACCGATACCCCAGTCTGCTTAAGGAGCTGGAGAGGCACATCGAGGTACACCTTGTATCCACTGTATCAGATGTGTCCAGTCAAACCTTAGTCCAGACACTGTCAGAAACACTGTCGACACTGTCGTTTATTACTGAAAGCATTGATGTTTCTGATGCCAGTGATGTGTAAACAGTGAATTTTTTTAATCCAGTCGATATTGTTGGGGACTTAATGAAAGTATTTTGTTGGCAACTAGTAAAACATCTTCTCACACCTATGATGTGTTGATAGATTAATTTGTTAAGCCAAGCAAAAAAAATTGGGGTTTAGTAAGTTTTTAAAATAATAGTTGCTCTGGCCATACATGTTTCCAATAAATTATATTCACAACAGATTGCTATATTTATCTGAAAGGAAATCTTGTGATTTGAATAAAACTGAACTAGCTGTTAGTAACTTTATTATGAAATATTTTTAATGAAAATTTATCTTTTATAGGAAAGCCATTCAGATCGAGGGGACACGCAAAGGGCAATAGCAGTGTACAGAGATATAGCAGTAAGTGACACCACTGTAATATAATGTCATTTGAAAAGATACTAAACGTGATTTTATAACCTCTGAACTCTGATCCGGGTTGGAGCTGGTCCTCTGCAACCCATGCTTGTGGTACGAGGCGACTAACAGGATCGGGTGGTCAGGCTCACCGATTTGGTTGACACATCATGGTATCCCAATTGTGTATATCAATGCCCATGCTGTTGACCATTGGATGTCTGGTTGAGACTCGATTATTTTCAGACTGCCGCCGTTTAGCTGGAATATTGCTGAGTGCGGCGTTTTACAAACAAACAAACCTCTGAACTAAGTCCATCTTTCAGTCCCTGAACTGCATCATTTTCCCTTGAAGCCAGGGGTAGCCTAGTGGTTAAAGCATCCACACGTCACGCTGAAGACCCGGGTTCAATTCCCCACATGGGTACACTATGTGAAGCCCATTTCTGGTGTCCCCGCCATGATATTGCTGGAATATTGCTAAAAGCAGCGTAAAACCATACTCACTCACTCCCTTGGAACCAGCCCTATCTGTAATGCAAAACCCCTAAATGAAGCAAGGGAAGATTTACCACAGGCTCAGAATCTTCCATCTCACTTGGGCTCCTTTCCAATTTAAATGAAATCATTTGTTTCTATCAAAACTACATAAGTCTACCTCAGAACTCTTCTTCTAATAAAACACCCAAGTTCCCAACAGCTTCTGCTAGTTGTGCAAAGCGACTGTACAGATTGTGTGACCAGACTTGAAGTATTGGTTACAGGTTACCATCCTCCTAAAGGGTGAGATTGCCGACTTTGTGTGCTGGCGATAAGGAGCCTCACTCTGAGAGGGGGTCTGACTCAACATCCGAAACGTACTAGAATCTGTACTACGCAAAAAGTGTAATCCCTAATATAACATATATATGCTTGCTGTTACAGAATTCGTGTTTAGAAGTACGTAAACTGAAGGAGATGGAGCTGGAGATTGTAACCAGCACAATAGCCGGCTGGGAGGGAGAGGTGAGACAATGTTTAATGTAAAGAAACTGTCTCAGTAAGTTTGTCTGTTAAACTATCATCGTGAGAGTCAAATCCTGCTAACATCAATTCCTCAGAAGTAAACCTGGAAATTTGACCTTCTGAAGTGAGAGTCTGTAGTGTGAACTTCTGAGGAATAAACTCTCGAGATGGGAACCTCCTGTGATCTTAGCCTGTCATGACCTTAACCTCTGGAGGTCAGACTCCTGAGGCCTTGGCCTTAAGGACCCGAGACTGGAAGACGTTGTAGTCGTAGATTCTGTTGGAGTTGTAGATTCTGATGTTTTTGTAATCTTAGCCTTCTGAGGTTGGAGCCTAATGATCTTAGCCTCCCAAGAACTTCGGCCCCTGAGGTCGAAGTTTTTTGAGGCTCCTACTGTGACCTTGACCTCCAGTGATGCAAGGTGGGAGCTTTCATATAATTCCAGCTTCATGATATCAGAGACATATGTGATCTTAGGCTCTGAAAGTTCGAGCCCTCTTTTATCAGAGTTCGGGGGTGTTTCATGTCTGTATTCTTGTCTCTGCCCATGTTTATACTACTGCAATATCTGTGTTTCAGTCTATAGCCAGTCTGGGTGAGGTGGTCCATCTGTCACAGGTCAAGCTCCACAAGCAGACTGGGGAGAAGCATGACCGGATATTTGTCCTGTTCCCCAACGTGCTGGTCATGTTGTCCATGAGTGCCAGACTCAGCGGCTACCAATACGAGGTAAAACACAGTGTCTGTTTATTTGTTTTGTTGGGTGTTAAATGCACACACAGCAATATTTCAGCTTCATGACACCGGTCTGTAAATAATCAAATCTGGGCCACACAATCCAGTGATTGACATTATGATCAATGATCTTCATAATTGGGATACAGTGACATGATTACACAATGCCATTTAGAAAGTGGTCAAATGCAACATATGTTATATTTGGGATTACACTTTCTTAGTAAAGTACAAATTCTAGTATTTTTTTAGTTAAGCCCCATCCGGCTTCGAACTCACACCCTCAGAGTCAGGCACCTAATCACCAGCACACAAAGTCAGCCGTCGTGGAAGTTGCAGTGGCTGAGCAGGTTAGGGCGGCTGACTTTGTTTGCTGGTGATTAGGTGCATGACTCTGAGGCTGTGAGTTGAAGTCCGGATGGGGCTCAACTCAAAAAGTACTAGAATTTGTACTTTACTAAGAAAGTGTAATCCCAAATATAACATATGTTACATACAATGACATGAGTCAAACAAGGCAACTAGTCTGACCACCTGATGCAATTAGATATCTGCTATGTTTGTTTGTCGCTTAACGCCACACTCAGCAACATTCCAGCTAAATGATGGCGGTCTGTGAATAATCGAATCTGGACCACACAATCCAGTGACTGACATCATGAGCATCGATCTACACAATTGGAGACGAGCACGGGTTGCTGAAGTGAAATAGAGACAGGGCCCATGGTGTTACTGGTGTTGAAGATTATTGTCCATTCTGTGTTGCAATCGGCTGAACCTTGAGATGTTAGGAAAAAGCAGTACATGAGAAATTCAGTGAAATTCTAAAACTTTAATGATGCAGTCATAATTAAAACAAGTTATTCATGAGTTGTTTTTACCTGAAATAAAGTAAAGAATAAGATATGTTTATCATCGTGATTAACAGGTTTTTATGTATATTCAGTGGAAAATGTCTAAGTAAAGGCCACTTAACTAAACAGACCTGATAAGTAAACACTGTTCTTTGGTCCCGCAAATTTCTTCATTAATTATCACTATTAGAGTCTGGTTAACTAAACTCAGATAAGTAAACAATACCGCTTTAACTAAGCGTCTTCTCTTGGTCCCTGGAAGTAAATTACTTAACAAAAGGGACCGGATAACTAAATTAGCGATCACCTCATAATCCGACATGAGGGGCACATGTCAGTCTCCAGCTAAACATATGAAAACATGTTATGGTATTGTCTTAAAAAGTTTGTGGTGAAGAAAATTCTGTTGATTTAGAATCTAACAGGAAGACAGCGTGTATTACTGAACTCAATGAAATGTTATGGAATAAAACATGTCATATTACTTACAAATGTTGTCTGTTATTCTGCTGTATACATATACATGCATATGGTTGTCATTTGCAGGTTTTGATAAGTTTGGATAAGCAAAATACCTAATAAGTAAATAATTTTGGCGAGTCCCTTGAAATTTTACTTATCAGATTTCCACTGTATGTACAGTTAACAAAAATGTTCTAGTTGTTTGGTTGTGGTTGTTTACTGTGTTCAGTGCACTGGTTATCTCCCCTACAGGGCAAGCTGCCGCTGAGTGGAATGGCTGTCAACCGGTGTGAAGACCTGGAGACCTACCCTAACGGCTTCGAGATCTCTGGTAACTAGACTAAAAGCTTACTGATGGGGGGATATGTCCCCCATTGTTGCATGTCTGATTGTTCTTGAATGGGTGCAGAACTTCTCTCTTACTGAAAGGCAACCTGGCTGACTAGTGAGATGGGTTCTGGTAAGATTATGTAGTGAGATGGGTGGATTGAGGTGGGGTGAGGTAAGATGAATGGGTTGGGTGAGGCAAGATGAATAGGATAGGGGGTGTGGCAAGATGAATGGGTGGCAAGGGGTGTGGCAGGATGAATGGGTGGAGTGTGGCAAGATGAATAGGAGGGGTGTGGCAAGATGAATAGGAGGGGTGTGGCAAGATGAATGGGTGGGGTGTGGCAAGATGGATAGGAGGGGTGTGGCAAAATGGATGGGGCCTGACAAAAGACTGAGGCATGACAGTATGGATGGGGTGTGTTTAGATAGGTGGGGATTACGAGATAGAAGGTGTGATGAGATGGGTGGGGCATGCTGACATGGTTGGGCCGTGATGAGATGGGTTTGCAGAGATGAGATGGGTGGGCTGTGATGAGATGGGTGGGCCGTGATGAATCTTTGAGCCGTGATGAGATGGGTGGGCTGTGATGATGAGATGGGTGGGCTGTGATGAGATGGGTGGGCTGTGATGAGATGGGTGAGCCGTGATGAGATGGGTGAGCCGTGATGAAATGGGTGGGCTGTGATGAGATTTGTAGGGATAGAAATGCAGAGATGGACGGGCGTGATAAGAGGGGTGGGCCTTGACAAGATGGGTTGCAGTGATATGTTGAGATAGGTTTGCAGTAATGAGATGGGTGGGCAGTGATGAGAGGGTGGGGCATGTTGAGATGGGTTTGCAGTGATGAGATGGGTGGGGCATGTTGAGATGGGTGGGGCGGAAAAGTTTGGATGAGGTGACTGCTTGGTTTGGGTCAGCTTGGAAAAATCATTATTTTTCAACATGTTCATCCAGAAGTAAAGTGTTAGTCTCCCTGTTGCTCAATATAAACCGTTCCTGTTTGCATGAAAGTTCTGTACTGTGTTGCAGGTAACATGATAGAGAAGATGGTGGTGACGATGCGGCACCAAGGTGGAGGTGGGGCCGTGGCTCGACATCCTCCGTCAGCAGGTCAACCAGACGTATCATTCCTCCTCCACCAAACCACAGAGCTTACAGGTGAGCTGTACCCGCTCACAGATATTCACAGAGCTTGCAGATGGCTGACCCCACACACCCAATCCCCACCCAAACCACCAATGCATCAAATAGATATAAGAATGAAGCACCACTCACAGACACAGGCACCACTCACAGACATGAAGCACCACTCACAGACACAGGCACAGAGGTTAACCCAGACCACTAATGACACAGTCACAGACATGCAGAGCTTACTTGTGAGCCTCTTGCAAACAGTATAAACCTGCGCAAGAACATTTTCCTAGAACTCAGTCTAAAAACATGACTAAAGTCTATTGTGTGGCTCAGTGATTTGTTGATGTTGTGTCGTTGTATGTCTGCTCCAGACTTCATTATTTACAGCCCACAGTGATATAACTGGAATATGTCTGTGTACACACAGACTGTAACATAAAGCAACAACAAACAAACAGTGACCTACCCTATATCATCACACCAACCTGTGGCTATTTCAGATCTCCATCTCCACATCTCAGCCCAGCATCAGCACGGTGAAGACGCAGGCCAAGACTGCCCAGGTGATGCAGACCCACATCCACCAGTCTCCGCCCCACCACAAGCCAGTCCACAAGACCTGGAGCATGTCCTGTCTCCGCCCGTCCCCGCCACTCCGCCCCTCCCTCATGTGCAGGGACGAGGCACTCAAGAGCCCCAAGGCCAACCGCAAGTCCACAGCCAAGAGGAAACCAGGTGAGACTGTCTGAAATATATCACTTTGGGGAATAATGTGGGACCAGATTTGAAAGGGGTGAGCATTTCCTTTGGAGATAATAGGTTACGATAACTACCCCTCCATCTGATTCTGGTCTGCTTGTGGCGATCCTGGGTCAGGAAATGTTTCCTTGTGGAGATGCAGCAACTTACGCTGGTCTCCTTGTGGGGGTCTTGGGTTAGGTCCCTTGTGGGGGTCAGCAAGTTAGGTCCTCAGCAACTTAAGTTAGGTCCTCAGCAACTTACGCTGGTCTCCTTGTGGGGGTCTTGGGTTAAGTTAGGTCCTCAGCAACTTACGCTGGTCTCCTTGTGGGGGTCTTGGGTTAAGTTAGGTCCCCAGCAACTTACGCTGGTCTCCTTGTGGGGGTCTTGGGTTAAGTTAGGTCCTCAGCAACTTACGCTGGCCTCCTTGTGGAGATGCTGAGTTAAGTTAGGTCCCCAGCAACTTACGCTGGCCTCCTTGTGGAGATGCTGAGTTAAGTTAGGTCCCCAGCAACTTACGCTGGTCTCCTTGTGGGGGTCTTGGGTTAAGTTAGGTCCTCAGCAACTTACGCTGGCCTCCTTGTTGAGATGCTGAGTTAAGTTAGGTCCCCAGCAACTTACGCTGGCCTCCTTATGGGGGTCTTGGGTTAAGTTAGGTCGCCAGCAACTTACTCTGGTCTCCTTGTGGGGGTCTTGGGTTATGTTAGGTCCTCAGCAACTTCACGCTGGCCTCCTTGTTGTAAGCTCTGCTGGTTGTAAAAAGTGCCTTGATGAATGGGAAGTCAGGCTCACTGACACAGTTGATATCCAGTCACCGTGCCCCTTAGGCCTGTATCGCTGATCATAATCTTCCTCAATGGTCTCACAGTACTGTCACATAGCTGGGATATTGCTAACTGAGGCCTTGAACAACAAACCAGCCAAAGTCTTTTGACATTCATCAATATGTGTCTTAGAAATTATCCTAAAACTAATGGTTTTAACAACTGCAATTGTGAACCCCAACCCTGACTTTGTCTAATGCCGCATATACTTGTGGGTGGGAGAACATTGAGGGTGGGTAGATGTTCAGGCTGAGGAAGACGTTGGGGTGGGAATGGGCAGTTAGTGTTCTGATTTCATTATTAGTTTGGCTGATAAGCATACATTTCTGTCATACCTTAATGACAACGAACACTTCAGCCCAAGGGTAATTGTTTTTCCCTCTCAGAAATACAGGATATGTGTTTCTTGAAAATGATACTTTTTAATCCTTATTATTTTTAGTTGACATAGGATGATATATGTTACAAAAATCACTTCAGTGCTAGCTTTACCAAAAACGTGAATGATCACTTTTGATCAAGCATTATTCAATCAGGATGAATACATTTGCATATGATTAATAATTTTTAGATTGTTATGAGAATGCTATGAAAGGCTCTTGGTATATACTGATGTTTTAAGATTTAACCAACTTTAACTCTAATTCCCTGTTGATATTTGTCAAATAATTTCATGATATGACTTTTTTTTGCTAAGTGCGGACCGGTTCTGGTGACGATTACGATGACGCTTGGCATAGATGTTAGTCAATAGCTGGTTTATGTTGTGTCTAGATCGTTAAGTCGTTCATTTCTGTTGTCAATTTCAGAATTATATTTGTACTTTTCAACTGCCATATTTCATGTTTCACTTGATGAATACTTTTTTTTCTATAAATGGAACTTTGGCCTAGTCGATGTATTCAATTCGTTGTTTACAAATTTGTTGTTTACAAATCTGTTGTTTACAAGTTCATTACGTGTTTTCACAATAATGTACTGTAACTGTGATTGTTTATTCCGTATTACACAACTCATCTGCAAGTTTCCACCCCAAATTGTTGTCTTTATGCTATTTTGGCCAATGCACTTTTTTCCTATTTTTTTTTCACTAATATCTCAAGCACATTTTCCTCTGAATGTTTTTTCCTTGTAATCATTTTTCATTTTTTAAGGCCTTACATGTGCTTTCAGAATTTTCAGAGCCTAAAGATTTTTTACATTTTTTTTTATGTACACCAATTTTCTTGTGACTTTGTGACGATTACCTGATCACTACAACACATGCTGTCAAGATTCATTAAGTCTTATGTGACAGAAGAGTTCAATGTTGAATAGCATCAAATCATAATTGGCTATATTTGCTCAGGTTTAGAAAGGCCAGAGTTTAATCTGCTTTGAAAGGGGCATTAAAGTGTGATCATAGCTTTGTGGTTCAGTCTGTGTTCGCAGACAGACCTTGGAAACAAACCCGTGAAGATCTGGGTTAATTTGGTCTTCAGTAACCATGCTTGTCGTAAGAGGCGACTAACGGGATCCGGTGGTCAGGCTCGCTGACTTGGTGGACACATGTCATCGGTTCCCCATTGTGCAGATGCTTGTACTGGATCACTGGATTGTCTGGTCCAGACTTGATTGTTAACAGACCGCCACCATAAAGCTGGAATATTGCTGAGTGTGGCATTAAACAACAAATAAACAAACAAACCGTATCAGCTGATTGACATAAAGATCATAGGACCGTACAAATTAAACCTATAATCATATCATAGCCAGCTTTGTCTTCAGTTAATGTTAAGCGACAGAGAAGCTGTCACAGATAAGATTTCAGTTATTTCATTTTGCCCGAATAGCTCGGCAATTTGAAAAATTGTTATATGTTTGCATGTTTCCCCTTTGAAGTTGAATTTCTAAATATTAATATTGCATGTAGTTTATACATTTATAGCATGTTATCATTTCATTTGAAAACGGCTTTCTTTTCATAAATTGTTTTCTGGTGTTTAAAAATGTATGGTTTGTATTGGGCATTTACATCCTCGTGAAATAGAGGCATCAGTGTCCCAGTCATCCTTGTGCAACAGTCTGATGTGCCTGGATATTCCATGATTGAAGACCCATGAAGATCCGGTTAAAATTGATCTTCAGTAACCCATGCTTGTCGTAAGAGGCGACTAACGGGATGAGGTGCTCAGGCTCGCTGACTTGGGTGACATATCGTATCCCAGCTGTGTAGATCGATGCTCATGATGTTGATCATGGATTGTCTGGTCCAGACTTGATTATTTACAGTCCGCTGCCATATAGCTGGAATATTGCTGAGTGCAGTGTTAAACAACTACCAACCAACCAATCAATCCATGATTGAAACCAGTTTGAACCGTTGTTTGCCTCAATTCGTTACACTGCTATATTGAGTCTAACAAAACCTAGTAGAAGGTCGCGTCAGCTAACCTTTTGATTGACCAATCAGAACACAGCTTACCAAATCACGAAAGTTAACATTCACACATATTGTTTGAACCTTTACCTAAAAAACTCGAACGATTCCGAATGCTATTTTCCGCACGATCGCTTCCGAGTGATACACGCAATGAGTAAACAGTCGCTGAAAATAGCGTTTTGTCAATATTCAAGGATGTCATCTTGCGAAAATGTAAGCAGATAGTAACCATGCCATTAGAAACCCATAAGCGTATATACTGCAGGTCAAATATCTGTTTTATGTGGATTTCCGTTTGTTGATAGAGAAAATCCAAAAACCGTTTAGTAAGTGCCGCAGAACCCTAACAAGTAGTCGTTGTCTGATTGGTTAAATCCGTTTGGACGTCTCGTGTTTGATTGGACGTCTCGCGTTTGATTGGATGGTCATAGGTCGCTCAAAGGTGACCTTCTACCAGGTTTTGTTAGACTCAGTATAGCAGTGTAACGAATAATACTAAGTTTACTTAGACTGCTCAATTATGCCTCATGGGTTTCGGGTGTGGGGTAGTCTAGTGGTTAAAGCGTTATTACGCCGAAGACCCGGGTTCGAATCCCCACATGGGTACAATGAGTGAAGCCCATTTCTGGTGTCCCCCGCCGTGATATTGCTGGAATATTGCTAAAAGCGGCTTAAAACCAAACTCAGTCAGTCAGTCATGGGTTTCGGCGAAGTGGTCAACGTCGAGCATCCCTTTTGACTCTCATCCAACATTATGCTGACGTGCCAAAATGTGATTGGAAAATGTTAAAAGTGGCGCTACTCCCAACTCCATTGCTCACTGAGTCTTGATTCAATGCACACAGTCACGCTTTTCAATTTCAAAGCAAAATAAATCCTTTGCATGTTGTAAAATAGCAAGGGAGATCCAGGTTAGAACAGAACCTCTGCAAACTATACTGGTTGTACGACATGAGGGAATAGAACAGGTTTAGGTTCAATTTCTTGGTTAAAAACGTGTCATCGCTCCCCAACAATAAGGATTGTTGCTCCCAATATCAATCCCCAGTATGGCTGGCCCAGACACGATTAGTTACAGACCACGCTGAAGCTGAAATACTGCTGATTGTGGTGTTTAACAGCTCTCACAAATTCACTGTTAGATTGATGTTATCCATTTCGTCTAAAATACATCTTTAAAGCTTTCTTTACCAATATGATCTTCAGATGACCAGAAGGTGTATAACGAAGACGCTTTCATCCTCCAAGTGATTGAAGCATACTGCAACAGTGCCAAAACCAGACACACCGTCAACTCCTGTGAGTATTTCTACACTGGCAGGGTTAGGATGAAAGTGTTACGAACATAGATCTCATGTTGATGTTTCTATATCACTTCTGTTTGGATTAAACCAGGAGAAATGCCATGATAGCAACTGTCCAATGGACATTTCCTTGTCGTTTCTTGTCAGCCAGCTGTGCAATAAATTTTCATAAACATATGCAGATTTGTGTCCCACTACAGACAATTTCATTGTTTTTGACACAGGAATCAGGTTGTTTTTTGTGCCTAATGTGTAAAAATGTGCAGTGTGAAAATTGGTTCATGTGGAAATATTTTTTTTCAAATGTGAAATATATGGATTATTTTTAATTATCCAGACATGCTCGCACTAGCATAACGAGTTTCAATCAGATTCTATGCAATATGCAATACACCACTATACAAGTTGTGCAAAACATTTCTTGACAAACAAATTGAACGAACTGCATTTATGAGCTCATTATATGATATTATCACAAGATCTGTTCTTGCATCTTATAAAACACCTCCACATAGCTTGATGTCGCGAACTGGAGTTATGTCCCTTTATGCATTATCTCCCTTTGGTGGGTGGTTTAATTCAGATCTGCAATCCAATATGGGTTTGTAGCATTTAGCTTTGGCAATTTCACCATCAATTCAGATTTTAGAACCAGATACAGTTTAAAAACTTATGAATAAACCTTAATGAATATGCATTACTTGTTTGTTCAGAGAACGTTTTTCTGTTTGGTGAAAGTAACCCGTTGTTATTCGAATCTCAGGTAGACAAATCATGTCAGAGGCACGAAAACAAAATAAAGGTATGAAAATACCCAGGTTTTAATATTGTACTCAGCATTTGTGTCAACAGTTTTATATAGGTAGAATTTTACGTCACGTTTGCAGATGCATGTTGCCCGAATTTTGAGTTTCTAACCTCTAACACATATATATACTCATTAGATTTGGGTAGTAAACCGTATAGGCGAAATTCTTGTACAGTCTGCTTTTATCATTTATTTTTGTAAGGTGAATATTTTTTAATTTTTAAAAATCCATTTTTGGAGAAATTAACAATTCAATGATAATGGTTAATGTGTTACCATGACAACAAATTCCATTTTCTGAAATGTAGAAATTCAATGTTTATTGTTAATATGTTGCAACAAATAAAGAACCTTAAAAATGTAATGGCTGCTCTGACCAAATGATGCTGTCAAATATGTGATCATAATTTAATTCTTAATTTATGAATCATAAACATCCTAATTAGATTAAATATCTAGGACGTTGATAACTTCTGATTGTCTGATTTTGAGGGAAATGAGTGAATTGTTTTTGTCTCGACTGTTTCGAGATGCGGAGATGGTGTCTACGAGGTGTAATGATTGTCAGATATTACCTCCCCTTGCCTTACTGTTTTGTATTTTTACAATTCTTAGCTGATGAATACTCAACTATTACAATTTTATACATGTTCAGAAGGCTCTGTTTGGCTGAACGAGCATGTCCGCTTCTAATATGCAGAGATTTAGTACACCTGTACTTAAACAATACTCGGCCATTATATTTTCCAAAATTAGCTTAAAAATAGAAGTATTCCTGTGACTGAGTATATAAATCTATAGGGATATTGCAAAAATGGCTATGTCAATTTGTACATGTCAGCTACCGACAAAATATTTCTGATCATTTTTTAATGATCAAATTTTGGCTAGTCAGATATATTTGGTACTAAAGATATTAACCCATTCTTTTTCTGTGTATCTTCAGATCTCTGCATTTAGAATGTTCATCCTGAAAGGATGTATTGCATGTTGCCATTTTAGGCTATGTAAGAAAGATGCCTGTTTATTAAATTAAATTTCTTCTTGTCTGATTTGATTTTGAGGTTTAAAGTGTAAATGTAAAACAAAAACGTGCTTCTGCAAAGCTGAATTATATTCTGCATTAAGGAATTTGAAAGCTTTGAAATTTGATAAGTTCATATTAAATCCATACTCCTTTGTGCCAGCACATAATGATATATTTCCGTCATAGTGACGTCCATTGCAAATGACCCTGATATAACGTGCAGTCTGTGCAATATGCTTTTAATGTTGAATGTTCACATCAGTAAGAATATACTTGTCTTTTATACTGTGTACCCTCAGGTATCTATAGCGATAATGTCACTTGTTTGTAGATCACTTTTTTCTTCCTATGTGCAGCGCAAAATGCATTTTAAAAGCCGCAACTTTAGCTGAACTTGAAGCTTTGTATTGACTTTGATGTTTGCATTATGAAAATACGATCAGTGCCCCTATCCACTAAGCAATCGTAGCACTAAGACAGTCGTAAGTCTGTGTTGAAGTATAGGAGTTACGATGACCTTAGTGATACGATTGTGTTGTGAAAACAAGATCAGTACCCAGATCCACAAAGCAATCGTAGCACTAAGACAGTCGTAAGTCTGTGTTGAAGTATAGGAGTTACGATGACCTTAGTGTTACGATCGTGTTGTGAAACGGGGCCCAGTGCTTCAGCTGAGAGGAACTATTTCATTTGCCTTAGTTTGTGCGTTTACACAAATGCTGCAATTTTATTTATAAGCATGAGGCTTAAGTGTCTGTTTTCCGAATTGTTAGAATCTACAGAGTTAGGGGCCGCAGGTGGCATGATGTGCTGTGCAGTTATGTCCCTTGGGTGTACCAAGATCCTGAGATATTGGGTTTGAATCCCAGATTCTCCCTGATTATGATCATTGGTTTATTGGCACCGTGCCTGTGACTGTAGGTATTCACAAGATGTAAGAATGTAAGACTCCATGACTTTGAGCTTTCCTATGTTGAATCTCATAACTGAAATACTGTTTATCAAAGCGTATAACATGGTACTGTCAGCCTGATTATTAGAGGCTAACTGCAACGACTAGTTGTCATGTCAACCACTAGTACAAATTCTACTGTTAACCAGATAGATTTCCTCACCCTGTCAACCAATTGTGTCTTGGGTTAATATTAGAAAAAATAATTTGGTAAAAGTGTCTCAAAAAGTTTATGGAGAACTCAATATCTTTTAATAACAGGGTATTTAAAAATATTCAAGTTTTCATAAGTTCTAGGTAGTCGGCTTTTAAAAAGTATTTTGTGGAGATGTTTTAAATGAAACTTGGTATGGATATTTGCAAACAAGTCAAATCTCATTGTTTTCTGTGTAACCTGTTTTGATTTGGGCTCCCACTTTCCTTAAACTTCCACACCTTCATCTCTTTATGACCTTTGTTTATATCCAGTATTTGTTTATTCCCTGAGGTTTCAGTTATTTCACCTTTTTGAATGTTTAGTAGTTTCACTCTACCTGTACCTGTATACTTAGGTACAAAATTAGTTTCTTTTGAAACAAACTTATCTTTGATCTCAAATTTGAGGATCAATCAGGTCGAAATTGTTGCATTTGTTAACTCTGAAAGAAATAAAAAGTCATCAAAAGTATAAATACTCAAAACGTAACTTCATTGCTGTGTTATAAGCTACACATTTTGTGTGGTCACGGCCAATGTAGGGAGGTCATGTTTTTTGTAATATTGTAACAAAACTCAAAGCTCAAAACTGTTGGGTTTATTTTTAGTTCATAATCAGTGTAAACAAATTTATTTTTTTTTGTTTTTATTTAATTTTGCACATTCTTGCCCCAGTTTTAAAAGTTGCTCAATTATGTAGAACAAGTGTTTTGTGTATAACCTTGGTGCGAAAAATTGATATTCAGTTTAGGGAAAGTGGGTGTGGTAAAAGCAGGGTATCTCATGCTGCATTCTGTATAATATTTTGAAATAAATATTGTAAATTTTGATTGCTGTGTCCTTGTCTGTACTGCTGTTGTAAGCACTCCCTATGGCACCGTGTGTTGGTCTGTAGCAAGGAATAAATATTGGATCATTTACTCGAATATCTCAGCTGCGTGGAAAACGTAATGATCATTAATCTCCATTGCTGCGTTAATTTGCTTTGAAATACGGAGATATTAGTCGCTCACACTCACCAGGAACATTCTTAGTGCAGGGTTTTACTTTGGTGTATTTTCTATGACCCTGAGCAGTTGTCATCCAAAAAATCCAAAGAGGATTTTGATGTTTGGTAATGATGTCACAAAATGTCCAACGGAAATAATGAAAATGTCCCCATGCCATTGTCTCCAATAAAATCACAGCTTCAAGGTGTAATAAAAGCAAGTTGTTATCTTGATTAAAAATTGACTTAAGAACTTTTTGAGTGAATGATAACAAAAATCAATTATATCTTTTCCCCAAGACATATACATTCATTTTCTGATGGTCTTAATGTTGCTCAGTCTTCTTTATTCTGAAATATGGTACACCCATTATGACAGACTTCTACCTGCAGAAGTGGTTTACCTGGGCACTCTCGGTTTACTGGGTTTACATAAAGACATGGATTGTATTTCTATCCAATCAGTTTCCCAGTATCCCCTTTTGGCCAACATATCATCAGTTATGGTATTGAGCCTACACATTTTACTGTATCAGTTATTGCACTTTGGGTTATGAAGTAATTGCATTATTTTTCCAGTTGAGTATATTTTTCTACTGCATAGAATTTCAGTACTGTATGAAATGAAAACATTTTTATCCAACAATATGCATTAGAATAATATCTAAGTACCCTTTTTATGCATGAAGTCTGTTTTGAGTGATTTTACTGCAAGGCAAAGCATTTTTAAGGATTGGATTACGGATTCTGTTGCCCTAAAATATAGGAAATAATTTGAAACTTACATGTTTATGACATACAATCCGTTAAAGTTACAAACAGGTGGTTAAAATAAGTTTAACAACTTGATAACTTTAACTATCACTTTTCACTATTGCTTTTTGAAGAAGAAAATATCTCTGAAATTTAGCTTACATTTTGTTCCAATCTACTGGCAAGCATATATCCCCCCAAAATCCGTAAACCAACAAATTTGAAAACTGTGGCCTAAGAAACATACTATCTGCACACTTGGCACTTTCTCTAGATATACTGGTCAGTTTGGACTTTATATAATTAAATCAAATAATGTATTCCAAATGTTTAGTTCACCTGACTGACAGTCAAGTGAGGTCATGCCATTGCCTCTTTGTCCAGTATGTGATGTGTTGTCGGCCAAAGCAAGCATAGCAACCATATTGAAAAAATATAGTTATTTTGGCCATTACTTGCCCCTTTTCCAGGATTTAGTATTGTTTTGTTTTTTTGTTGCAATTTTAGAATTTGATGCTCACATGACAATGCTCTCGATCCTCTCCAAATACATATTAGGCTTTGTAATGTTTTCTGAAATTGCCAGACTAAAAGAGTTGCTCTTCAGGACGTATGTTCCTCATAAGTTTATTAAATTTCTCTTGCTTATTTTGTTAGTGGAATATCAATATTGACAGCGACTCTTGTTATGGCCATCAGGGCTGTGGGGAAGTCTCATGGTTAAAGCGTCTGCCTGTCAAGACCCATGTTCGACTCCTCACATGGGTACAATGTGTGAAGCCCATTTCTGGTATCCCCCGCCATGATATTTCTGGAATATTGCTAAAAGCGGCGTAAAACCAAACTTACTCACTGTTATGGCCATCTTTGTTGACATAATCTGTTGAAGACACATTCAAGTGAGCTACAGTACCTTGGCAATTATTTAATGTTTCACATCGCTGTTGTCAAATGCACAAGTCATTGACTAGTATGTCTAGATTATATGTTGGTGACAGGTGTGATATATTTGTTGTAGTGCACAGAGTAATGTGAGACCCAATGTTGGCGTGTGACCCTTGTTATACCTTCCTCTGCCAGACTTCTGTCTTCTCTCTCCAGCCCAGCTCTTCTCACTGCACTGTATTGGGTGAATTGTACTCCTGCATTCCCAACACTTAGCCTTATGACCATGTAGAATTGTAAGATAGAAATATCTCCAAAACATTTCATTCACTCTCAAGCTGTCAAATTAATGCATTCTAAGTAGGGCTCCTAAAGCGCAGGAGACCTATTGTAATCGTTCAGATTAATATATATGATATTTTCATTAATTTAAAAAAGGAGTTACCTGACACTGAATAATGGTGGTCCACAAGGAGATGTCACTAGTCCTTCCTCAATTATGTTAGTGTCGGATTAGCAGGCTTTGTTTGAAAAAAATTAACCCAGTTTGATATTGTAGATGTAGGTCAAGTTGGCCTGTTTTGGGTTGACTTGCGCATTGCAATATGAGGACAGTTTTAGAAAAAGGTTAAATATTTGCGTACAGACACTCTTAGCCTAAGGGTCATCGATTCCCACTTGGGTAGATTGATGCTCATGCTATTGATCACTGGATTGTCTGGTTCACACGCCATTATTTACAGACCGGCGCCATATAGCTGGAATATTGCTAAGTGTGGCGTAAAACTAAACACACTCACTCATTCACTCATAGCCTAAGGAGGATTCCAGTTGATAGATTACCCGTAACCCATGGTTGTCATAAGTGGTGACAAAATGGGTGGTTCATTACCTGTCATCTTATTCAGATGGTGTGGATTGTTGTTCACAGTGCCCATCACTGGATTGCGTGGTTCAGACTCTAATATTTACAGCTGAAATATTGCTGGATAAACGTTTAAACAACAAACAGCACTAAGTTTCATGCAGTTTGGCCTGTTCTAAGAAACAGAAGAATTGGTTTGGTATTTAGACACTTGGACAGCTTGAAGCTTGATTTTAAGGATTATCATTTAAAACAAATATTTTGAAACTTCATCAAGAATTTCAATTAATTTTGTTTCAATTGATTTTGTTCAAGTAAATTGCAAGAAGAAGAAAACATAATTTCAAGATTATTTTGTTCTGAGATCAAGTGATGAAAACTGAAAAATACAAATAGCAGACTCGAAAAGCTTTTGGATAAATATCAGAAAAATGCTTGAAAAACAACCCCTAAATGAGTCATATTACGCAATTAGAATATTTTAATCATTTATTTATACTGATAATTAATGATAATGTCCTACACACAAGTTATCCAGCTCGACTATTTTATAAAGCAATTACATGTTCTAATTCATTATTTCCTCATTTTTCCACTGTTAAAAAAGTAAAGTGCAGGACTAAACTTAATGAAAACAGCAAAATTGTGCATCAGACAAAACTGTGCATCAAATGTGCACCACAAAAAATTCAAGTAATCCAGAATGAGAGGCAGAAACACACGCATCTGATTTCCCTGCAGAGTTTGATGAGGTACAGCAGGCTATTCAGCTGTAACAATGGCAGAAGACGAAGAACCCTAGGGAGTTCATTTGCTGCAATTATGTTTGATTTCTTGGGCCAGATACTGCCAGTTGCTTTGTCAATAATTTTCTTATGCCCTTGAGAAATAGAAAGCCAATAATATATCAAGTTTCGCTGGGAAATGGTTGCCAGTGTTGAAAACTAGTTGAAGAGACTCCACTTTAGACCTCCCAGAATTAGGGCCAAGTTCTCTCTGGAACGATCTGTTAAGAGTTTACACTTTCTATGAGAAATTTAGTGTTAAAATGCAGAATCAATTAGAATTGTGTCAGAAATTTAAGTAAATTAATTTTTCTGTTCAGATGTTTGTTGACACAATGTTTTCGAATACTGATCAAGTCATATGGAACTTTTCATCAGGATGAGGGAATCATTTGATTATAATAGCACAGCTAAAAAGAAACCTCAAGGATTCCCCTTAATTGGTCCTTTTCTCAGATGCCAAGACTTTATTGTTCATAGTAATGTTCAAAGGATAATTTTACAGAATTCAATCAAGATTAATGTACATTTATTTGTCACAAAAGTACATTCACTTCAGTAGGTTACAGTTCACTGAACTGAAGCAGAAAATATCATAGTTCTATGAAAGTTGATTATTCTTGAACAAAGGGAGGTAACTCCCAAATATGAAAGGGAAATAACTCATGTCTCATGTGTCCTGCTATCTCTTCATGCTGCTTGCCATGGAGCAGTGGATCTTACAAAACTACGACTCAGCGATGGATCGGGATCAGGATCCGGATCGGGATCTAATTCCAGTGGAGGGGCATACTCAGATCCGCTTATCTCCCCTGATTTGGAAGAATATCACTTCCTTAGGGGGCGCCACATGATGCAGGGATTTTGTTGTGCTACTTTTCCCCTTGCAAGAGGATTGGCAAAAACAATTAAACGGTTGTGAACTTTTTCCAAGGGTCAATGCCCTCCTTCGTCCTTACGGTGCTTATGAATGGATTAGATTATGATATAATAATTAATATTACATATGTGGCATATAGAATCGGGTATAATGTGTAGCAAATACACGTTTTTGTGTAGTGATATTGTATGAGTCTCTGTAAAATGACTTTATAACATTTCAATCAATTTGATTGAAGCTGTATAGAGGAAGTATTTACCATGACAATATTCCATATCAGGATTAAATGTTTTCAGTGAAACTGAAGGTCACAAGAATATGAAAACTTTGAATCATTTTACAGAGAAAAGCTTTCCTTCATGGCTGAAAAGTGATTCGTTTTCGGGCTATGAGAAATATCTGCAAATACAAAGTCTGGTTGGTTGTAAAGACAGGAATGACTTGTTTTCTGTGGATTAACTCTATACTTTTGGCCATTTTCTGTTTTATTAGTTTGTTAAAAAACATGACTTTTAACTTTCTTTTTTAATTCCAGTGAAAACCTAGGGGAAAATATATCCACGCCATGTCAGGAAAAGAGAATTCAATATGAAAAACTTCAATTTTGTGGTTCCTCCTTTTGTAGAAAAATTATTTGTTCTGAAACAGGAACAAAAAAGTATCTCTTACAAAAATCCAACTGATATTATTGTGTATGACATATCTGCAGCAAAATTAAAGGTATTTTTTAAAACAATTGTAATAACTCATAATTCATTTAAATGGGTAGTCGGATGCCTGGTTCAACAAATAAATAATTACTTTGCATAAATAATTAACTGCATTCTCAGGCATAAGAGGATGCTGTGATTATGGACCGAAATCCAAGATTCACTCTGATAAAGAACCTTGTCTTGACAGCACCATGGTAGCTGTGATGTTGCTGGTATATTGCTAAAAACGGCGTAAAACCATACTCACTCATTCACTTACTTCCCCAAGTGAAGCCAAGTGGTTAAAGCGTTCACTCGTAACAATAAAGACCAGGGCCCTTATTCTCGAAACGTTCGTAGCCCTAAGAATTCTTAACTTTGATCGTAGCCAATGTGTTAAGAATGGGCTTAAGAAGTTCGTAGGGCTACGAACGTTTCAAGAATAGCTAGCCTGGGGTCGAATCCACACATGTGTACAATATGTGAATCCCATTTCTGGTGTCCCCTGCCTTGATATTATTGGAATATTGCTAAAAGCTGAGAAAAACCATACTCACTCACTTACCCACATACAAAGAGATAAGTGACCCACCATTCGGTTTGATGCATTAAATATATAACAAATGGACTATTATGAAGATATTTTAGTCGTAATAATTCATCACATCATTCTATGGTAACACAACTAATCGCTTATGTAAAAACATTTGAATCTCCAAGAATTCATAGTATTTATGTCAGATATTTGTAGATTTGCAACATTTTACTTTTCTTACAGGTTTAAATATTTCTTCACCCTGAGCTAGAAATGTGTGAAGAGATGTCTATTTTCAACTAAATATTCCTATATTTTTTTTAGTTTATTTAAATTTTGGTCCCCTCAAGATTTGCGTTTACAGGTTTATGTTTCATGAAAATGTTTTTGAGTGCTTTCAGTCCCTCTCGTGGGAACTTTTTCAGGATATAAAATTCAATCTCATAATTCAATTTTAATTCAGTGGCTCACATCTTGCTTTCTGTCAAAGAGAAATCAATATATAATATTAAATTAATTTTGAATGATTTTAAACTTTAGTGGAAAAGAGGAAAGTCGGTATTGGATTAATGCTGAATGAATCATTTTTCCTGTGCCTTTAAGGCAAAATATTATATGTTAAAAATAACTATCTTTGAAACTAGGCTTTGACAAATTTATATTTTCACATATATAATGATTATAGAATTTACATTAATGGTAGAATAATCATTTAGAATAAGGATGTTATACAAGTAGTTGTCTATTTATATATACATATCTATAACATCAAGCAGTGTTTCTATGTGAAAACATATCTTTAGGCCAGACCAATTTTATTTCTTGTTTTACGGATCCGCCGGTCGTATTTTTTTCAAGAATAAGAAAAAAAAAAAAAAGTATTTTTCCCTGCTCAAGAAATAAAATACTGTTTTTATTGGCCAGAAATGTAAACTTAAAAGACTCTTTTTTCAGATTGTTTTTTGCCCCAAATACACTTCATAAATTGCAAATAGTAAAATACTTTTCGTATTTAAAAGTAATATTACTTTGACTGGTGATTTTTATTTTTTATTTTTTTTCCCTCCTGCCTTTAGTTTTTCTGAGGACAAAAATCTGTAAAACAAGAAATAAAATTGGTCTGGCCTTATCATACATATCTATCTGTGAAGTGGTAATCGGTGAAGACCTGCTTCACTGTAAAGCATAACTCACTCATTCAACATATCAAGAAGAATTCAGCCAACAAGTATGAAAGTAAATATCTGAAGTTCCTTGAACACAGAGCATCACTTTTCAGCCATGTTCTATGGATTACATACACTTGTGTCCTGGACAAGTCTATGTATGTAATAATGATAGATTGTGACTTCTCTGCTCTAGTTAATGTTAATACAATTCTTATGGTTATATATAAATCCTTTACAGACATATTCTTGTTGGAAAGTGGAAGCATTTTTTTTAGGAATCAAAAACCCTTATGTTTATGTATTCCTTTAATCCTGTTGTACTATGGATTATGATTTTTTAAAATTATTGATTAAATAATTTATTGGAAGCATATTATTGATGAAAGTTCCTATTTGGTATGAGCCCTGTATGGTGTAAGATTTATTATAAATTATGAGTTTTTGAAATAAGGTATTCTTGAAGCACTTTACTGGAAATATATTATTGAGGAAAGTTCCTATTTGGTACAAGCCCTGTAGGATGGAGTTTGCTGGAAATCCATAGTTCAATTCTTACATCTTTGTATTCAAAATTTTGGATGTCAAAATGTTTGATTTCAAGGAAAAAGAGAGAATAAGAAAATATTGATATTTTTCTTTATTGTGTTGTTACAAGAATAAACAGACTTTCCAAGAAATCAGATGCAAACTTCATGAATCTTAAAACAACTAATGGTCACCTTCCAATCAGATTTTCCGATATAAAATTGCCAATGAATCAGTTTACAGTAATTAAGATATTTGTACCGGTATTAACATTTGGGAAATAGATAATAGTTACAGGCTTGATTACTTGTTACTTATTACAGTCAACATTAGAGGACATAAGATATGTTTGTGTATTGTTTGTGAAAATACTCAGATTTCCAGCCATACAAGACTGAGCATTCCATGTAGAGGTCAGATATGAGCAGAGTTGTATACAATGCTGAATATAATGATATACAGCTATTTGCTGGCCAAGGAGATCTGTGCTTTAAGTTTTATGTCTGAACACTTGATTAAAAATAACATGTGGAAATAATCTTTAAACCATATTCTGAAAATATCCTTTTGTAACAAAACAGTTAAAGTTATTTTTGTTATTATTCCTTTTCTCCAGTTTGTTGTTGTTTTTCCTTTGAAATGATGTGTTTCGAAAAACTGTTCTTCATTAAGACTTGTTGGAGTACAGGATTAAAGCATGACAGGACTGGTTCAATTTCTAGTTGTCCAGGATATATATTTTCTACTGTTGTCAATTATAGACTTTATCGACATGAGTGTCTGTACGGCACCAATGGAAATTATGTGTTGGATCCTTTCCACAACAATGTTGGGATCTGTGTTAGGGACAGACAGTGTAATATTCAGTTTGGGGGTGAAAAGTTTGTAGAGACAGAATATGTTTTAAGCCATCGCTTCAAGACATGCAAATCTTCTTCCTGTTGTTTTTTAAAAGATGGACCAAAACAATGACGTCTATTTCAACCAGGAACTCTAGGGAATATTTTTTTGCTTTTTAAAAAAAGAAAATCTGAGGTAATATTATGCATATGCAGATTCTTTTTCATTTTTTTTTCAAAACCAGAGCCCAGGCTATACTATACTGTATTTTTGTGATCAAACTTCTTTTTCCGAATTTTTTTGTGTTTATTTAAAACCTGATGCTGGTTTATGTTTTTGCGTGTTTTCAGGAACAAAATAACTTTTTTCAGAGTCTGCCACTGAATATGAAGCAGTTGTGATCCTAAACAGGAATACAAACATATCTGACCTAAACGTACTACAGTGCACAATCTCTGCTACACTTTCAAAAACATTTCTAGAACATAAACAATACATATTCTACGCAATGATTATGATGGATCATGATAGTGACAAAGATACACAAGTTATTATTAGGGCTGACTTTTCATGGTATCAAAAGTGTCCTATTGAAAGAGAGTAAAATAGTATTAGGTATCACTTGCTTGTCAACAGCAGCAGAGATCTGAGTTGTCTCCCTTTTTGTGCCAGGATATACTTGTCAAGGATGAGAAGTTCAAAAACTTTACAAAATCCCGATTTGGATCAAAATAACAATTTCTAAGAATTCTGGATTAGTCACTGAGTATCTATGTTCAATAATTTGTATCGATACAGCATCAACAATAAATAACTGATACATTGATACTGATGTACCCCCCAAAGTAGGAATATATGAAGAGATAGTAGAGTAAAGTGTCTGTTTACCATTCAGTGGCACAAGGGATTTGGTTGAAGAATATACACCATATATGAGTACACAATCATAAATTGGAAATTGGATGGTTAAAATGGACCTCCAAATTGAAAGTTCAAGTTCCCCTATTTTTTTTTAAGAGTATATATTCATTTATGCTGTGATATGGCAGTAGCAAAGTTAATGGAATTCGTTTGTTCACTCACTCACTGAAATGATACGATGTTCAAGAAATACATCTGAAAATGTGAAAAGGTACCCTGTCATAAAATAAGTAAATTTTGGGATGTTGGCTGTGAAAAAAGGAGACTTTCATAAATAGGAAGAGATTAGCTCTTGAATACCTTTCTGTTTTAGTGTCATACTAACAAAATCTTTTCCTTTTCATTCCAAACATTGGTTTCGTTCAGTCAGAATTCTTGTCACCAAAACCAAGACCAATGGCAAGGACTCCTTGGTTAGCAAATATATACTGAGGGGAAAAAATAAGGGATCACATGAAAGCACAAGTGTTCCTATATTTTTTTCCAGGTTTCTTCACAAGTTAAGCGATACAAAATTGTGAAGGAACCTGGGAAATAAAATAAAGGGACATTTGTGCTTTCATGTGATCCCTTATTTTTTTCATATATCCGTTTTGTAGTGTATAGTTAGTAGCACAAATGTCTATATATGCTTTTACCCAGTAACCATGACCGTATGTGTTCAGGTAAACGCTTCCAATCCAGGGTGTTCTTTGAAATCGCCTTTAATGTTATATCGACTGCATGGAACAATGCAAAATGCCTAATTTTCCCAGTGTGTCTGGAGGGGTGGTGAGGGTAGCGTTCGCTCATCACAATGGAGACCCGGTTTGAATCCCCACATGGGTACAATGTGTGAAGCCCATTTCTGGTGTCTCCCTGCTGCGATATTGTTGGAATATTGCTAAAAGCGGTGTAAAACTAAACTCACTCACTCTTACACACTCAGTTTGTCTGGAATTATTTTGTCATTTTAACTCAAATACTCAATATTTGAAGGATGTATTGATCGGTATCAATAATTAGGGCTAGTAATGTCATATGCAGGGGGCCCTGATTGAGTGTTGTAATTCTAATTTGCTTGGAATTATTTTTGTAGTTTTCACCAAGCAGTATATTCAATATTTTAAGAAGGTAGTGATTAGTATCCAGAGTTTGGGCTTGTAATACTATGTAGGCGCCCTGATTGAGCGTTTTGAGAGTAAGATGACACAACGAAAGAAGTTGCACAAGTTTGTATCAAATGTTATTTTGCCTTATTGCTATATATTCATTCAAATATGTGATTTGATTTGTATGTAATTTCATCGCCACAATACTCATTCAATTTCATTTGCCAAAGAATATTGTTTAATAATTTTTAAAAGGATTTTTGAATACTATTCTTTTATGGTTTTATAGAAGTTTGGTGCAAGCAACTTTTCTATTTTAAACCATACATTTGTTTGTGTTTAAGTGTCAGATTCAAACACAGACTCGATTTCAAATCACTATTTTGATATCTGTTCTTAAACATACATGATTCTTCAGTATGAATTTTAGTAAAATTTCAGGGATTAAATAGCTAGCTTTAATTTAGGAGTTAGATTGTTGTTGGTGTTTTGCTGTGTTATAGGAACATTAAAGACATTTATTCGAAGAAGAAATATTGCAAATTTTCATCTCTGTTTCTTATATACAGTCGATGATGAATGTCTAGAAAAGTAGGAAAATTTGGCTGATATTGATGAATTTGTTTAATCATTTTGATGAATTTGTTTAATTATTTATGTTGTATTTTGATGTCTGTGAATCAAGATATGTCCTTTACTCCAAAGAAAAGCAATTTTTATGTGAGAAAATATCTACAGAGCTATTTATCAATAGTAACTACAGCAGATGTATATCATCAAGTGCTAGCCATGTATATATACACTATATATCTTCCTAAGGTACTGTTTCCTTTGTGGATGTAAAGTTGATCATAATAAATTTATTTGAAACAGATGTTATTGTGCATTATTTATCAGCAGTTTTTCATTGTTTGGTTTGAAGATATTTCTACAAGCTAACACAAATGTTGTTTGGGATAACAAATTATAATGTCGTAACATATTTCATAATATGTTTGATGGTATTTTTAAGGGCTTTGAATTATTATTAAGACAGGAACGAATATTTGGGGAACGTCACTTGTTTTCTGAAAACTGTTCAAAACATTTGAGACTGCTACATGGCCCTAACATTTTAGCATTATGAAGAGATTTTATTGTTGTAGAGGGACTTATTATCTGAGCTTTCTAGATTGAACACAATTTTACTAGACACGGGCAACAGACTGGTGGCTAGAATCAGACTCTTGCTTTCATTCTTCACTTAGCCTATTCATGACTTGATATGGTTTTAAAACTAGGTTTATGAAATGATTGTCTAGTAGGCCTGTACACACTGTACACAATGTACACCCTGTACACTGTACACTGTGTGCCCTGTACACCAGGTTGTAAAGATAAACCAGTGCTTTGCTTTGATGCTGTGAGGATGGTTGTGTTTTGGTCACAAGATGTGTGATGTGTTGCAGGTAAGTGGAGCTTGAGGGGTTAGCTGCATGATCAAATTGTGATGTCAGCATACATAAACGTACTAATATATACAGGCTGTTCACCTGCGTTAACTGAAGCATCTTGTGATGAAGTTAACAGTGAAGTGTTGATCAAACATTCAAATGTTTGACAGTCCGTGTGTTTAATTTGTTGTTGAATGTGTTTGACAGAATGATGTGGGATGTGTCAGTGTTTGACTGGATGATGTTGAAAGTTTAAGTCATGTTGAATATTTCAGCGTTTGACTGAATGATGTTGAATATTTCAGCGTTTGACTGAGTCATGTTGAATATTTCAGCATTTGACTGAGTCATGTTGAATATTTGAGTGTTTGACTGAATGATGTTGAATATTTCAGCGTTTGAATGATGTTGAATATTTCAGTGTTTGACTGAATGATGTTGAATATTTCAGCGTTTGAATGATGTTGAATATTTCAGCATTTGACTGAATGATGTTGAATATTTCAGTGTTTGATTGAATCATGTTGTGTGTTTCAGTGTTTGATTGTTTGAGGTGGAATGACAGCATCTGTTATGTAGCATTCTTAGTGGTCATTATTTGAGCATGTATCTTGCGTTTGAGTGTGTGGCACACATTTGAACAATTTACCTGTTTTCAGCGTAGGAACAGCATTTGAGCATATGATCAGTGTTCAAGTGTTTGACCATAAATAGAGTGTCTGACCATTATTTGAGAGTTTGACACAGATAGAGTATGTGACCATATTTTTAGCGTTTGACACTGATAGTGTGGATGATCAATGGATTGTCTGATCCAGACTCGATTATTTACAGACCGCAGCCATATAGCTAGAATATTGCTGAATGCGGCGTAAAACTAAACTCACTCACTCACTCAATCACAGATAGAGTGTATGACCATTATTTGAGAGTTTGACACCGATAGAGTATGTGGCCATATTTTTAGTGTTTGACACAGATAGAGTATGTGACGATATTTTTAGCGTTTGACACAGAGCGTATGACCATTATTTGAGAGTTTGACACAGATAGAGTATGTGGCCATATTTGTAGCATTTGACACAGATAGAGTATGTGACTGTGTTTTTAGTGTTTGACCACTGTTCAAGTGTTTGACTGCCGATTGACTATATGAGTGTTTGACAAGTGTTTGAGTGTTTGACCAGTATTGATCCCTTGGTTGACTGTATGTGTGTTGGATATATTTGGACATTTGTTCGTGGAGCGTACGACTTAAATGTTTAAGCATTAAATGCATGAAAATAATTTGACATGATAAACATTGACATTTTCAATACACGTAAAGCCATGTCCATATGCTGCATTTTGCGATTTTTATATCATGTAAATATAGATGCATTTTGGTGAAACATTCGTTGAGACAGTGACTGATATGTAGTCTTCCTAACATGGTAGCTGGAACGTATACTGTAACACAACAACGTAAAACTGCATCGTGATTATCATAATATAAATATAATTATTCTCAATTTAAGAAAAGACCTAACACTGAATCAACACTGCTTGGGCCAGACCTTAAGTTATTGATTATGGATATTTTTACAAAACAATATTATACAGTGAAATATATGAAGAATTTCATGTTTCATTTTGTTCTTCATAAAGTTTGGATATACAGTCAAATCCCGATGAGTCGAATCTCTGGGGACCAAGTAATAAACTCGACTTATCGATGTATTCGAGACATAGGTATGTCTATGAGGGTAGAAATAAAGATGATCCAGTCCTAATTCCTCCGCCTAAGCATTTGTTTATCTAATGATTTCCCTATCACTAATAGTGGCACCTTATCAGTTCCAGTCTGATTAGCACAGACAGTGATTTCCGTAAAATCACTAATCTGCCTTTTGAACTCGCCCGTCAAAGGTGGAAAGGTGTGAGCCGAGCTGGTTTGTTAATTGGATCAGTTTGCTACACCAATCAACTTCTCATTGACTGACTTCGGCTTATGTACACAAGATTGCTGTTGTTTGAATCTCATGGGACCAAATTTTCTTCTTGAGTCATCGTGTGTATTTATGAGTTGAATTCCTGTAACCGGAAATCAAATGATGACAACTATAACAGGGAATGGTCGGGACCGACAAGTACTTCGAGTTATGCATAATATTCGAGACACCGGCATTCGACTCATCGGGATTTGACTGTAATAGCATCTATGTGTTACGCTTCAATGTATTGTATGTACATATTGGTTCATGCCGAAGATGCGTTATTAATATGTATAAATGCATTTCAGATTTCTCACATTTAACCTTTTCATTATAATCATAGGTCTGGCTGAGTGGCTTATTTCATATTCCTATCTATGCAAGAAATAGGAATAATTCTAAAAGAAGGAAAATAAGTTACAACTCAGTAAACTAACAAAGTGAACCCCAAGGACAATTCATATGATTTTGTCGAAGTCATTTATGTCAACTAAACACAATATAAGTTGTTTTAAAATGACTTCAAAGTTATGGCAGTAAGTTATTCCTTTGTTCAAAATGTCTCAAATGATAGATGTGTTGTTTTAGTAGAATGAAGGATTATATAAATGTCCATGGTTATGAAAATGACTGTAACAAACACTGTCATGATTCACCCTTGAACTCGGGGTGGAAAGTTTGTAGTCTTCTTGAAATGTAAATAATAAAGTCTTCTGAATGTACTGACAATTTACCTCAACAATTTGATTTGGTCATGACAAGAACATTGATCTTTAAATAGGATCAACATTCTTAGCGATGAAACTATGGTGCTATGAAAATGTAAAAGTTGAAATGATGACAATATTTACAATTGGATTATTTTTCTGATTGTATTACATTGTGATCATTTAGTCATTTATATTTAATTATTTTTTGCGTGTATTTTTTTCAATTTTTAACATTTTTATTATATATTTAATTAACAGAATGAATTAATAGACATGTAGTTTTGATGCAGACACAGGAACGGATCATGCATTGAGATCCAGAATGCATGGGAAGAGAATCTTGTTACATTTCGTCGTTGATGTTATTTAGTCATGCTTTGTCAGTGCTTAGTTGAATTGACGAAGCATGAAGAGTTTAAGTTTGACAACATTAGTTATCTAGTGTTGCAATTACAGTTTGTATATTCATCTGACATGTTTTGTAATATTTCCGCATGTGTAGAAAGTAGACTATTTATGCATGGTTAGTTTTGTTTCAGAGTCTGTGTATGCATGATGAAAATAGTGTAAATCTTTTCATAAAATTGTAAAGAAAGCAGATGCAGGCTTTCCTCGATGTAAACTATAATTTTTGTAATTTGATGTAAATATCTTCCCAGAACAGATAAGAAGTAACTGTTTGATGTTTTGCCTCACAATGTGAATAAATGTGTGATTTTACTCAGCTTTTTTCTGAAAATATATTTTTGAATTTAATTTTAAAATCTCAAATGACTTAAATTTGTTCTTCAATGCATGTAGTTTCTCTTCAGTGTTTCCAAGTTTTTGTATTTCATCTTTTTCATCTACAAGCAGTTACATGTGTATTCTTGATTCAAGATGTTCAGTGTTTTGGGTCATTATTTTATAGAATGTTTTACAAAATGATCATACAAACATATACAGAATTATTTACATCAAACAACAGGGGGAAAATAGTTCTTTTAGAAAATTACAGAAAGTTGTTGAAAACCAAGATTAAATTCCACTACTCAGATCTGTTTCTTGATTCACAACCAGCTATCTGTAAGGTTTGACAAATGGAAATCTATATTATCCCGATGGAATTTTCACTTGAATTTTTTCCTTTTTTATTCATTTCATGGTTTTTAATTAGCATTACCCACATATCAACCGAGACAACATTTTCAATTTGTTTTTCCCCGTCTGACTTTTGCCGTATCAGCCAAGTACACGTGTACAAAAAACACGATCAGCCTGACCTAGTGAGGAGGGGCGGTGGGGTAGTCTATTGGTTAAAGCGTTCTCTCCTCACGCCGAAGACCCGGGTTGATTCCCCACATGGGTACAATGTGTGAAGCCCATTTCTGGTGTCCCCTGCCGTAATATTGCTGGAATATTGCTTAAAGCGGCGTACAACTAAACTCACTCACACACTTAGAGAGAACCTGCAGTACCAGGATATTTTTCAATGATACAGATATTCAGTCAGTATTCAGAAGGACATGAACTCACATGTTCTCCATTTTGATGACAAGATTTTAGCTTACGCTTAAAAATTCAATTCAGTTTTCTCGCATGACTAATGAACGCAATTAATGACCAAAGTCATGCTTTGAATATAACATTTCTATCTTCCTCTTGCAAGACTTTGCACCTGTGAGACTCTCTCTCGCTCTTTCTCTCTTGTTTTCATTTTGTTTTATTTGCAAATTGTGTTGTCCACGCTTATTTTGTTGTGTTTTTCCTTTGCACCTCTGGTTGTTGTCCTCGTCGTCATGGTGATCAGACGTTCTTAGTTCCCCCCACGTTCTCATTCCGGACCATGAGAAGATCTTCGATGAGACAGACTTCCAGGAAAAGTAGGTAGCTCTCACTGGCTGTGTGTTCGAAAAGTGTTTTGTTACTCGACATACCTTTTTGGTTCTTCTGAATTAAACTGAATTGATGTAAACATGATGTAAACATGTCCCTAGTATCACCTGCTTGGCATGAGTTTGGTTTAGTTGTTTAACGCCGCACACAACAATATTCCAGCTATATGGCGGCAGTCTGTAAATAATTGAGTCTGGACGAGACAATCAAGTGATCCAACAGCATGAGCGTCGATCTACATAATTGGGATACGATGACATGTGTCAACCAAGTCAGCGAGCCTGACCACCCGATCCTGTTAGTCATCTCTTACGACAAGCATGGGTTGCTGAAGATCAGTTCTAACCATGATCTTCACGGTTCGCTTGGCGTGTGAGTTTCGGGTGAGAATATATCCCAAGCACATCTGCTGGTCATTAGATTCAAATACTGTGGATCAGAGGATAAAAATCTGTGACCTAGCTGGTTGTGTCCTCTTTGTTATTTGTTGTTCATGTCGTCGACCACTGTTTGCAAGACCAAGAGTCCAATTTTAGTGACTGATGCTACTTGGCTCAAATAGTGCTTACTGCGATGTGAACAGACATTGCTTGTTTTCCAGGCTTCGACTTTTCATCAAAGGCGTGGATTGGTGAAAGTCATTAATTTGATCACAAAAGTAATATAAATATTTGCGAACCTCCCCATATCCTTGTCCATCTCATTACAAACACCCTCTAACGTTTGCCTTCAGTCCTCCCTCAGAACATTTACTGATGTTATTTTGATGAACTCACAAAATATACAGAAGTATAAATATTTTAAAAAATTAAATTTGCAGTGTCGCCAATCGTAAGTCTGTGTTAAGGTATGGGAGTTACAACCATCTTAGCGCTAAGCCTGTCGTAAGTCTATGTTAAGGTATGAGAGTTACGATCATCTTAGCGCTGCACCTATTGTAAGTCTATGTTAAGGTATGGGAGTTACGATCATCTTAGCGCTACGCCAGTCGTAAGTCTATGTTAAGGTATGAGAGTTACGATCATCTTAGCGCTGCACCTATTGTAAGTCTATGTTAAGGTATGGGAGTTACGACCATCTTATCGCTAGGCCTGTCGTAAGTCTATGTTAAGGTATGGGAGTTATGACCATCTTAGCGCTAAGATCGCTTTGCACAGCAGCAACCAGGTGAACATTTCATACTTACCACTCATTATATTTTTCCATGTGGTAGTCAATGAAATTCCTCCTGAAATGTAATAATTAGTTTGCCTCTGACTGTGATGTGTGTTTGTGTTACAGGACTCTGGTAGACACTGTTTACTCTCTCAAGGACAAGGTCAAGGAGTTGGAGCAGGTAAATGCTAGTAACCCAACGACTGCTTATCATTGTGTCGCTACTAGTTGCTTGGGACCTGATTACCAATGCATAGATACTAGTTACACAGAAACTGTCTACCAGTGTGGAACGTAGTTACCAGGAACATTGCTTATCAATACTAGTTTCCTGACAACTGCTTACCATTGTGTTGATACTATGTAACTTGGAAACTGCTGTCCGAAGTTTTGATACTAGTTAAACAGAAACTGTACCAATATGTAGCATAATTTCAAGGAAAATACTTTCCCTAAAACTGTTTAGCATTGATATGTTCTAGTTACATGACATCTGCTTGCCATTTTAATGATCCAAAATTGTCAAAAAACATAGTCTGATGATCGTAATGAATATTTCCAAGTGTAAAACAACTAATCAACAAACCAACATTTGACCCTGTGCTGCTTGAATTTTTAGGAGCAGAAGAAGTTGAAGAAAGACATGGAGGATGAACGCAAGGCACGGAGACGACTGGAGAACGTTGTCCACAAATCCATGGGGAGCAGACTCTTAGATTCAGTGAACACGGAGAGCGTGTCTTGACCTCAGTCCATCCTTAAGCTCAATATCAGTGGTCAGTCTCATGTACCCAGTTGGAGATGATTGAACTCAGTCTCAGCATCTCGAACTATGTCTGAACAGTGTCCTAGGGAACCTTCTGTCTGAACCTCTATTGTGTTCTTCCTATCCTATAGGAGCACAACCTGTGTCTGTCTGAACCTCTAAACCTCTTCTGTATCCTATAGGAGCACAAGCTGTGTCTGTCTGAACCTCTAAACCTCTTCTGTATCCTATAGGAGCACAAACTGTGCCTGTCTGAACCTCTACTTTATCTGTCTGAACATCTACTGTGTCCTATATGAACACAAACTGTCTGTCTGAACCTCTACATTGTCCTTGTTGTTGTGTTTGAACATGTTTGTGTTCCGTGTTAGGTCATCAGAAGTTGTATTTTGAGATTCCTGTTTCGAGAGATGTGTATCTTGCAGTTGGTTGAATTTGGAAGTCTGAATTGATTTCCAGGAATGCAATGTCCTTCAAAGTCAGTTTACTGATACATGCAAGTCATGTGAGAGTAGATCTCCATCCCGTTCAAGATGTTCAATGTCAGTGGAAGGTTGGCGATAGAAAACTTGTGAAAATTATTCAGAATCAGAACTTTCACACCAGAAATCTTAGGCGAGGAAAAGGTTAATTATATCTTTATTGTGAATAAATGTTTATAAAAACATAAAACAAATAACATTGTAATTACCACAAGGATAATGCTCACCTCATATTATTTAAACACTTGATTATAGAGAGTTCTTGATGTCCAGCTGAGATTTCAGTTAACATGGCTTAGGACTTGTGGCCAGTTACTGTTCCATTGTAAATGTGAAACTGTTGAATTATAGCTGAGATTTTAGTGATGAATATTTATGAGAAATATGATTGAGGTTGGTTGATCATTGATGCCAAAGAAACTACAAGCCCAAAGTTGTCCTCTGGTGTCATCTGTAGTAGAACATAGACTTAATATGATTAATATACACAGCTGAGCTTACTAGTAAGATATATATTGAATAGTACTTATATACCACTCATTTTTAGTTTGGGATAATCAGATGTGTCATTCTTTTATAGAATAGTACTTAGTTTCAGGAATATACCACTCATTTTAGTTTGGGATAATCAGATGTGTCATTCTTTTTAATATATACCTTGAATATGAAAATCGGTTTGGTGTAAAATAGATTGAGATCCCTATCAAAGCCCCACATGGGCACAATGTGTTAAGCCCATTTCTGGTGTCCCCCGCCGTGATATTGCTGGAATATTGCTAAAAGCGGCGTAAAACTAAACTCAGTCAGTTCCTATCAAAGGTGGAGTAGGATATGACATATGTCATTTGGTGGTACGAAATTAACAAAGAATGTAGCTTGAATGAAATTTGGTAGGTTCTGCCAGAAGAAGAGGGATCGTCAGGTGATGATCATCTTTGTAGCTTATCATTGTTGCAATATTCCTGTTATAAGTTATACCTTTTCATCAGAACACCTATAGGTCATATTTGTTGGGAATTGCAAACAAGTTGTTTGTTATGCCTTGTTAGAAATTAGTTTTCCAAAGATGTCATTTTCACTGTTTTCTTACAGATTGTGACAATGTTCTTGGCTCCTTTCCACAAAGAGATTGTAGCGTTACGGCTGACATGTCAGATTTGTCATCTTAGCGCTTTGACTTATGTAACACAGTGTTAAGGTGTAGGAGTCAGAGACCCTTTGACAGTGTTAAAGTATGGGAATTTGATCATGTTAGAGCTTTGACTTACATAAGACAGTGTTAAGGTGTAGGAGTCAGAGACCCTTTGACAGTGTTAAAGTATGGGAATTTGATCATGTTAGAGCTTTGACTTACATAAGATAGTGTTAAGGTGTAACACCTTGAGTGTCAATAAATCAGTGTTAAAGTACAGGAATTACGATCATGTTAATATTATGACTGGTTTATGTTTAAATATAGAAATTATGCTTTGCGAGTGTCTTAAGACTGGAAAAAGTACTGGGCCTAGATTTTCGAAACTCTCTTAGAGCTAAGACAGTCGTAAGTTAATGCTAATGTATGGCACTTATGACTATCTTAGCGCTAAGAGAGCTTCGAAAATCTAGGCCCTGGAATTTAGATCATATTAGAACTGTGATTGTCTTTAGTCATTGTCAAAGTACTGGGATTAGATCATCTTAGCGCTGTGACTGTCCCATGTCATTGTCAAGCTATAGGAGTTAAGATTTCCTTGGCACTGTGACTGACCTAAGACAAAGTCGAAATATGGGATGTTGATCATGTTACCGCTAAGACTTCGGTATATAAAGGTGTAGAAGTCTTGATTATCGCTGCTGATCACTTTGTGGAAAGGGGTTGTGTTTTTCGTTCATACAAATCTCATGAAACCTATGTCGATCTCTCAGTTAACTTGGGGAACAGATTGTTTCTGCTCATGTTGTTTACTTGCTGAAATTGTAAATATTTTGCCCAACACATGATTTGTTTGTTGAGTTTTATGTTGCAACAGAACCATTCTGTAAAACCTGTTTACTTCTGTTTCAATGTATTTACGGAATTAAGAATGCTCTGTGTTGTGTGTACATGAGGAGGTCCTGGCTCTGGTTTGCCATGTTCGAACAGACGGAACTGTACTGAACATGATCTCAGGATAACAGTGTTGCCATACAGGAAACCAACATCGTAGGATATGGATTGGACTGGGAAATTAATGACTGTTAGTTCTTCTCTGCTGGGCAGTATTTCCAATGCCTTTTAAGTGGCGGTGGGGTAGCCTCGTGGTTAATGCTTTGCTCATAACGCCGAAGGTCTGTGCTGTTGCACATGTGAAGGAATATAAATGGTATATTCATATATTTTGTGATAGCTTTAAAATCAAAATGGTAGAAGATTTCAAATGAAAATAAATTTTAAAATCTGAAGAAATTTACATGAGTCTTGTTAAAAGTTCTGGTTTTTCAGTTGTCTGCAAATAGGATTATAAACCACAAACTATAGGCAGAATCAAGATCTGACAACAACTTTTAAGTTGATCTCTACGAAAGCATGGAATTATGTTACTATTGTAGTTTATATGCCCTTGGCCTTTACAGGTGTCTATTGTGTTGTTTGGGCAACAGGTCCTTTTCTGACCTTGACCTTCATAAACGTGGATTACAAGAGAAATAATGGCAGAAACTTTTAGTCCAAACAAAACTGTTTCATATATTTCACTCACTCTCTCAGATGCTTTCAGATTTACTTGTCCTGTCAACCAAATCTAGTAAAATATATTTAAATATACTATCCCATTTTCAAGGGCGATAATGAGAGTTGTCATTGTATTTGAGTACATACCTAATGTATTTTGAGAATCATTTGGTTTTGTAGCATGGAAAACATAAAAAGTATCCTTATGATAAGTGTATGATTAACTGTGGAAAACAAAAACATATTTTCAGGTCAGCACTGGACATATGCGGTCAAGTATCCACATTTCACTTCCAGAACATTTTTTTCACATCTACATTACTGAATCTCAAACCAAATGCTCAAATCATCAATTGTTTATTTCATTGCTGAAAACAAATTAACTGATTGATAATCAAAATTAAAAATTCAGATTTAGAAAGGTTTGCTGGGCTTCTTGTTGCTTATATATTCTTAGAGATTTTATGAAATTAATAAATTTTCTATAGTTGTAGAATTAGTAATGACATGCTTTAATTTTACACCCATCATTATTCCTACTGTTTGTCTCTGTGATAGGTTATATATATCGGAGCAGTGCTCTGCATTAATTCAGAATTGTGATTCTATAGATTCTGTTCAAATTATTAATAATTGTAGAGCAAATGTGATTGCATTTTCATATCACAATTAAGAAAGTGCTGACTATCTTGTTGCTGATAACCATGTTTGAATGGTTCTTGTTTATATACATTTATAATGAAAAAACAAATAAAGCATTAAAACCTAGGTCTGGCTTTGTTGTTCAATTTCCGCTTGTTTATTGTTTAATGCTGCACTGAGCAATATTCCAGCTACATGGTGGTGGAAGATAATCCAGTGGTCAACAGCATGAGCATCAATCTACGCAGTTGGTATACAATGACATGATGTGTCAACCAAGTCAGCGAGCCTGACCACCCGATCCCGTCAGTCACCTCTTACGACAGGTATGGGTTGCTGAAGATCAATTCTAACCCAGAACCCAGATCTTGACGATCCACCACCCAGTTCCATGTATGAGTTTTGAAGAAGAGAAGATATCCCGTGAGAAGATATCCCAAGCACACCCAAGCCCGACCACCCAATTCCATGTATGGGTTGAAGAAGACCAATTCTAACCTGGATCTAACACTGGTGTTTGTTGTTCACGTATTTGGTTGTTTACTTGTTAAACCCTGGAGAGACTGGGTACATGATACATACCTGACAAGCTGTAATGTTCTGACTACATGACACGGTATATTAAGTCTTGTGTCTGTTCTTGGCATGTTTTCTTGACCCGAAAATGTCAAGTCAATCACTGGTTTCTGTGGTCAAGAGTGAGTGAGTATGGTTTTACCGTTAATGATCGAGTGAGTGTGAGAGGGAGTCTTGCACAGCCTCCTGCTCAGCTTGTCATGTTTCGGTCATAATCACCCCAAATACTATATGGCCTGGCTTGTCTGTCTGCCAAATGTTGGACCCCTTTTCCAAATCCGCATCATGTTGGAAAGTGTGCGTAAATCTCTAAATCATCATCACCTCCAAGAGATGATCTGCAGTGATCCATCAATTTTACTAAATCAAATTCTAGTTTTCTTATTGCTTTTAAAGTTTTCTGGACTTTGCGTAACCTTAAGCATGATGTAACCAAAAGTCATTTCAAAGCAGCGATAAACTGGACTCCTCCACTTCTTCAAATCAATACAAATGTCGATCCATCTGTCAGTGTTTGGTAGAAGCACCATCCATCATGGACAAAAATCACAAAACACTCACAGACTTCCTTTTGTACATTTTATTTCAGCACAAGTGAAATAAAACTTGCTTTTTGTGAAATAAATTACTTGAAATGATCAATAATGGTGGTATATCCAGGTACCTGCAGTCTCTGCTAGCTGCTGGTGGACGTCGGCAACACCGCCATCACCGTGGAACACCATTCAGAACCTGACCGAAACTTGCATGACCAACTTCACATCTTCTATACTATACTGTATATCTCCTGTTTTCTATGAAATATTAAAAATAATAAAATAAAATTTACAGATGCACATCTTAGTCCTGATTTTCTTTCTAAATGCCACATGTCTCTTTCTGCATTAGAGACTACAGCTCTGTGAATGTACAATTTGTCTTGCCAAATTGTAGGGTAACCAACACTGATTGCTACATTCTTTACAATGACTACACATCACTGCATTAGGTCAAGTTCTGAATGGTTGGTCAGGCGACAGCAACAACTGCAGCAGCAGCAGCAGCATTAAAAGCTAGCAACAACCACAAGGTATGAAGCAAATGTATATCATGCACAATGTCCTATTGCCTGTCTTCTCATCACTACAGTTGCCTCCCTTTGATTGTGGCCTTAAACCATGAAAATCTCAACCTGCATGGGAAGGAAAAATTCCTTAAAGAGAAATATGTCCAACTTTCTGGCTTATTACATGAACCTACATGCTTATGTCTAAAAAAAACTTGGCAATATTTGTCTTTACAGATGAAACAGCACTTGAAGTATATCGATCAATTAATCTATCAGCTTAAAAAATAAACCATACTTTTCAAAGGTAATGTGCTGGCTGGATCAATGCATAATAATAATATATCTTGTCATAATTATAGTTTAGGCTGAAAGATTTTGGAAATTCTTCATGCTATACATGTTTAAAATCAGAAGCAGAACATGGTGGCGTAAAATTATTTATATAAAAACAAAGCCTTGCAAAAAAGCGAAACAAAACGAAAATTAGCAAGACAAAGACAGGAAACAGAAGCTTTTACTGGTGAGAAATATGCCCAATTCTTCTGGAGAACACGTCAACTGACCACATCACAGACCAAGACTGACCACAGTCCAGAACTGAGCAATTAAATCTGAGACTGTCAGCTCTGGACTTCAATGGTTTGGTTAGGTTTCTCCAGACAAATGAATGAAGGTTTTAAAGTTGTAGAGCTCCTACATAATGCTTGATATTGTAAGTTATTATCTATGATACACTGTTGGAAAATTACAATATTCATCAATTCAATTAAATGTTTTCCTTCTCAAGCAGGTTAAACAATGAGTGCATCCATGACCAAATAGTTCTGTTTATAGATATTATTTGAAAGAAATTCTCTGATGAGTATGAAACTTAGGATGCTAGGGAAACGAATGATGAGGTCACGAATTTTGTTACAGGTCATTAGAGGTAATATTGCACCTACAAGGGAAGACAGACAAAGAGGTAATTTAAATCCTCTCTTTTGTAAATTCCAATTACTTAGGTCATGAATTTTTCATAAAAATATGTTCTAAATATTTTGATATTACCCTCTGGAAGACAACCAGAAACAATAAAAAACATGACTAAAAATCAGATCTTAAAGAATTGCCACGGAACATTTCAAAATTTCAGCCTTAAATTTGTTTCCATACTAACAGAACATATCCATCAAATCCTTAATCCTTCGACACACCCATACACAGAACTAGCAGGTGTTTCAATGATCTACAGATATGTGAAATGGACAATGTCGTCAATATCTGTCAATCACTGGTGACGGACAGTGGTGGGTTATGTACATGTATATATAGCATGCATTGTATCATTAGATAAACAGACAGGAGTCAGCAATGTATATATAGGATTAAAATCGCCTAAATTCTAAAAATTCACAACTGTGACCCTCGACCCCTTGTAGCTCTAGGGCCTGCCATCGTTAAAACAGTCCCAGATAATGCACGTGTTTTATGTATCTGGAGAACGTGGACATTGGAGTTAAAACATATCTAAGCTTGTGGTAAATAATATCAATTCCTGTACCCGTTGGATCAGCGTTTTGATTATGTGACTGACTTTGATCAAACATACTATTCAGGGGTGTAACGATATTTTCGTGATATTCGTCGTAAACTGTGAAATATAACCACCACACCATGCTATTAGAGGTTTTACACATTTCATTTATGTGTTTTATACAGAAGACTTTTACTTCACTAACAAACTTCACATGGTTAAAGTAGAAAACTTATTCCTCCACTGTGGATGAAAAACTATATTGATGGAAAGAGGAAGCGAACAAAAGTTTTGGCATAAAAAAAACGTCTCAAAGAGTGAGAGAGTAAGTTTTATTATACGCCGCTTTAAGCATTATTACAGCAATATATCGGCGGGGGACACCAGAAGAAGCTTCACACATTGTACCCATGTGGGGAATCTAACCCGGGTTTTCGGCGTGACAGCGGGGGACACCAGAAAAGGGCTTTACACATTGTACCCATGTGGGGAATTGAACCCGGGTTTTCGGCGTGACGAGCGAACGCTTTAACCACTAGGCCACCCCAGTGCCCCCTGTCTTAAAGAGAACAAAACAAAGATTGTTTGACATATAATGTGCGCAGGATATAAGCTGAAGGAATAAGGTCAGCGGATCTTGAATATTTTTTGGTACTTTGACTTTGTCTACCCATTCTTAAAAAAATACCCCAAAATATTCATGATCCCTAACTTTATTGTATCAGTATAAGAACAGTTTTCCCGATGACCTGTCTCAAGTACATCAAGCATTTCATTGAATACATCAGTCAGCACAAAACTGCATTATCATGTTCCCTATTTTTTTACCATCAGTATATTTCCATCCTAACAAACCAACCAAAATTTTCTTTAGCATAGAATAATTTATGATCACATTCCATTGTCGTGACAGCAATCGGTACACCCCTAAACCATTCAATAAACCACACACGGCATCATCATTCCTGGCAAGAAGGTGTAGATTGGAATAAATATGTTCAACTCCACTCCTAAAATCCTAACTCTAAGATATGAATTAAAAGCTGCTTCCATTGACTGGTATTAAAATGTATTTCATTGGTTATTCTATTCCACAGCGTTGTTACTGTGAGCAATCCACATACACACATGCAGTACATTCAGTGTTAATTAAAACCCTGTTGAGCATTACGTAATGGCAATACAACATGCCATGACTGCTACTCGCTGCCGTGGGAAGGAAACCGAGACATTGTCGACATTACAACCTTAATTCAGAAACAAATTTGAACACTGGACATCAGATCTTACATTTCAACTCTGATCTATCAAATCTAGGACATCGGTGCTTTAACTTAGTTGCTTCAGTGAGTATGGTTTTACGCTGCTTTTAGCAATATTCCAGCAATATCACATCGGGCTTAGGTACTTGAAAAATTACATGCTCGATAGCATGACTAATTACTCAAGTAATCATTAGTATGACTATTTTGATCTTTATCAAAAGAAAACTTTAACACCAGAACATCTGTCAGGCTCATCAAGTGACTGACTGAGTTTAGTTTTACGCCGCATTTAGCAATATTTCAGCAACATCATGGCAGGGGACACCTGAAATGGGCTTCACACATTGTACCCATGTGGGGAATCGAACCCGGGTCTTCGGCGTGACGAGCCAATGCTTTAACGACTAGGCTACCCCACAGCCCCTCAGGCTCATCCAGGTCTAAACAAGTTATCAACGAATGAATATTGATTGGTTGTGAAGTTAACCCAACACAGCAAAGTCAATATCTAAATTACGGATGACGTTTCTTTGACAGAATTTGTATAGATATCGCTTAATAATACTGCCAGAATTTGGTATGATCCTCCAAATTTGTGGTGGTTTCTACAACCTGAAATCAAATATCAAAATTTTGGCGCCTTAAGAACTAATTCTTTTCAAACTCTCATCAAATATAAAGAATGCTCTGTTAATTAGTCCTACTACTGTTGTGTCTGCAGACCTTATTAACAGGTTCCTGCAAATGAGTTTAAACTAATTAATGAAAATCATTAAAAATAATAATTCTACTTTGAGTGAAGATGCTTGATGAAGTGTAGAATGTCCAGGTTTATTTGTAAGCTTCATCTTATCTACAAGCCGAATCAAGCAGTCTCTGTTTCCTTCTCATGTCGATGTGATGTTCAACAAGAAAGACAGAATTCAATTTACATCTCGGGCGCGCTAATGTTTTCAGCGCTGAAGGCATATTCCAGTGAAATTCTACGATTCTTTAAACAGTTCTAACATTAAATCTCAAGTGTTCAGTTACGTACGAGATTCCGTTACAAGAACATCACAAAACTTCACATTTTGACATCGAGCAGGACAACTGACCATTCTCCGAACGGCTTGTTTTGAGTGAGAAATCACAAATACTTCTACATACAAATAAGTTGGTCCAACTTGTGGCATCATCACAGAACTTGTACTGAAGAAAAAACTCAGGCACATTTTGAAAACTCCATTTCTCCACATAATTATGCAGTAAGAATTATTGTCAGTGACAAATGCTACGTCAGCAACCTATTGACATGTTATGACAACCACTGTTGTCTATTTCACAAACACTGATATATACATCAATACATTGCAGCTGAAATGTGACGCCATTTGGTCTTAGTCTTTAAATCACAACATATCAATTTAAATATCCGATTACGAGACCTAAGGGAACCAAAACTTAAGTTGCCCAATCCGATGACATAGCAACCAAATTAACATTAATTGAAATTTTTCGCAGAAAAAATATGAAATTTTAATACAAAAAAATCAGTAATAAATGTTGCCATGGTAACTGAGCAAGACTTTTCGATGGTGCAATTTATACAAAGCCATTTATTGCGGTAATACTTGAATAAGTCTTTGGTTGAGAACAGATCAAATCAGCCAATTTACATATTATGAAGATACAACTCCTAAATGACCAATGCATCGTCTCGTTGACAGATTACACAATTGTCCACATGAATTTTGCATGCTTATATTGTAAGGAAATTATGTTTATCCCTTAATGGTCATCGTCAGTATTTCATGGGTTTGTAAACACTTTGTTTCTCCGTCATCCATGACATTAGACAGCAAGGCCATCATTTACAAATATATTCAAGAGAAGACCTGGTTCAGACCAGAGGTAAGCCAGCGAGTGTTTAGAATAATGAGTGAGTTGGGTTTTGCGCTGCTTTTAGCAATATTCCATCAATATCACAGCAGGGGTCTCCAGAAATGGGCTTCACACATTGTGCCCATGTGGGGAATAAAACCGGGTCTTCAGCGTGATGAGCAAACATTTCAACCACAAATGACCGAGTGAGTGAATTTACTTTTACGTTGCTTTTAGCAATATTCCATCAATATCACGGCTGGGGACACCAGAAATGGCTTCACACATTGTACCCATGTGGGGATTTGAACCCAGGTCTTGGGCGTGACAAGGCTACAGAACTGTCACACTTCAGATTAATGGGTGATCAGATATCATTGGCAATTATCTCAAGAACCATACTACACCCAACGTACTCTACGCACTGCTTCTATATAAGGCACCCATAGGATATACCCTCAGTAAGCTAATCTGATTTGTGATCTATACATGGCATAATTTTATTTAATAAAACAGACATTCTCAACTTCAGCACAAAGAGAGAGAGTGAGTATGGTTTTACGCCACTTTTAGCAATATTCCTGCAATATATCGGCGGGGGACACCAGAAATAGGCTTCACACATTGTACACATGTGGGGAATCGAACCCGGGTCTTTGGCATGACGAGCCAACGCTTTAACCACTAGGCTATCCTACTGCCTCCAGCACAAAAAAGCTGCTGTAGTCACAGATGATGGGAGAACATAGTGTACACAAACTTATTAAGTACTGAAGATGACCAATGGTAAATGTTACAACTGTGTGGATGCTATTTGCTTGCTAAACCTATATCGTCTCTCAGAGAAGAGAGTTAGATGGTTTTAGTTAGATGGAACAGTGACATAAATATGAGAAATTTAATTGCCAAATCAACTGCATATGACGTGTTGCTTCATAAAGCATGCCAGCAAATATGAAACTTTGTTCAGAGTGAAGTGAGTTTAGTTTTACGCCACTTTTAGCAATATTCCAGCAATATCATGGCGGGTGACACCAGAAATGGGCTTCACACATTGTACCCATGTGGAGAATCGAACCCGGGTCTTCGGTGAGACGAGCAAACGCTTTAACCACTAGGCTACCCCATCGCCATAAAAACTTGCTCAGAGTTACAAGGAAGTATGGGTCTGACAATTTTAAACATAGTTCCTGCAGTATGAGTACAGTGGGGGCCAATAATGGCTTCATGATGTATGTATGAATGAGTGGGTATGGTTTTACACACCTTTGGGCATTCTTGGTCAAAGTTACTTCTCCAATATTTATCGATAATCAATTGATATTTATGATTCTCTATGATCTATATCGATAGCCTGCCCTACTTCAATCACTGTACCAATACGTGGAATCAAACTGTGGTCTTCGGGGTGTCATGCTAATGCTTTAACCATAAGCTATTCTACAGCCCGTACATGAACTCACCCAAATCATGGTAGTGTGAGTACACACCTCAACCACTTGGCTACCTCCATGAATGAAATTCCTTCTAATATTCAAAAATAGAAGCATTTAATGACAAATAAGTTCAATTTTTCGTATCAAAGTCCATCAAATATATGCCACACGCAAACTTTGCAACGTTCATAGGAGACATTTTGATCATACAGTAAGACTACCAACAAAGCGAAATGTACAAAGACTGGATTGAAATTAGCGTCACGAAGCAGCCTGGAGCTAGCAAGGCAGTGGGGGACGAAGCACCATTGACAGCTATAGACGTCAGTTCAGCTGATACATTTCAAACAGGGAACTGACTGGCATAAAACATCATTGGTTCTAATGCTGAAGAAGGTGGAACATGAAAGACAATCAAATAGCTTGGCTGTTACACTCTTTGGATTTCAATGATGAAATATTTCTTGAACATTTCCTCATCAGCATTTATAGTTCATGTCTTGTGTAATGATGCATGTTTTGAATATATCACTACATGTTTTTTCTAAAACATACAAAATGACGAGATAGGATAACAGCAAATTCAGGGCAGCATCTGCATAATTTAAGAAACGAGAAATGTTTTTCAAAACTGATATGAAAGTTAAGAAATGTGCTTATGAGTGAGTGAGGGTTGGACAATACAGTTTTACACCATTTTTAGCAATATTCATATTTTGTATAGCGAGAGCTATATTTTGTTCATTTGAACAGCTTGCAAATTTATGACAACACTTAATCAGCTCTTTTTTTTCTTCTTCCTTCCACAGTTATAGGTGAGTTGGTGTTTCTAACAGAGCGTTTGGGTTTGTTGGCTCATATGATAGAGGGTTTTAAGGGCTACAAGGACGATTATTTCTGACATTGTAAACTTTCTAAACATGTTAATTCAAGTTTTACTCCTCTTAACAACATTTTTAATCTTTTCAGATCAACAGGTCAAGAGTGAATGAGTGAGTTTAGTTTTATGCCGCTTTTAGCAATATTCCAGCAATATCACGGTGGGGGACACCAGAAATGGTCTTCACACACGTGGGGAATCGATCCCGGGTTTTCAGCATGACGAGCGAACGCTTTAACCACTAGGCTACCTCACAGTGTCCCATCATATGGAAGGCTGGTGAGTTTGGATTTTAATTCATCCCCACGATATGGTTCTGACAATAGCAGAAACTGTCGAAAAATCTAAACTACACTACTCATACATGTTAATATTATTGAAGACATGTTTAAGTACGAGACATCTATTCTTCAAAATGTGAGTCACATTTCCAAAACTGCACCTTTCATGTGCTTCAAACACCCATGTCAATATTTCTGAGACAGATGCGAATTCAGTTTGATTTCTGTGAAGTTTGTTCACTCAAGAAATGTACCCTATTTTTCTGACTTTAGCAGTTATCTTAGTAATGCATCCACGATGCCACTATCTCAGGACAAATGTGACGTTCATCATTGTTAGCCTGATACTTATTAATGCACATGGACATCTCGTGGTTTGCATTTATGACACTAACAAACTTTCCTATAAAATGCCTGTTTGTAGTTATAGCCCCATTTATCAAGCTAAAGGACACATTTAGAACCATACCCTCAGACGTTGTCATTTCCATGATCAATCCACTTTGATTAAAATATGGCTGTAGAAAGTACCATGGAGAAGGACAAGAGTATCTTTAGTATCTTTCAGCCCTCAAATACAGGATACATTAATACTGCACTGTTTATCATGTCACAACTACAGTCTGTTCCCATTTCACCAAAATCATGCCTTCAATATTTTCACATATTATCCAATCTGGAAAACAGTTTCAGTGTTTCCGTTATCTAGCATATACTGGACTTTGACCGGTACAAAGTTAGAATGTCCGGTAATTTCAAAGGCTGTCGGACATCATGTCCAGCAAATTTTAAGATCAATTTTCTAATTACCTCTGTCAATTTTATTTCTCCTCGAAAAAGATTACGTTTTCACAATACATCGAGGTGTTGTCAAACAAAAAATAGCAGTTTTGGAAAACCCCGGGCTAAAAATAGCAGCATTGATGCATTACGATACCCTCTAAATTTCTGATTGGTTGTTAGGGTGCAAAGTCTAGCGAACACTTGACCAGTAAAATTTACAAATGACCGGTATTTGAAATGCTAGCCAGTCACAATGTCCAGCTGTAAAAAATGCTAGCGGAAACACTGAGTTTATCAAAGTCTGAATGTGGCTCTAGAAACACCTGTATTCCACTTGAAATAAAAATAACTGGAGAGAGTATTTGATTGAACACTTGAGACAAAGACATTTCTATAACTGAGGGGGAAATATGATTTATGTCAGTCAGTTCACAATCAATAATTTATATATTACAATCTTCTCATGCCCTCATTAAGAATCTCAACGAAAGGTTTTGATACTTATGTAGATAGGATTACATTTCAATTCTATATAACATACATGTGCAAAAGACTAGGGCTCAATGAATAGTTAGTTCATGCAGCATAAAATTACTAGCCACACCGCACAGCTGACTTCATGGGGCATAAAACCAACAGCCATGCTTCATGGTGAGTTCATGCTGCATAAAACCAAGATATGCTTAATGGTGAGTTTATGCAGAATAAAAACAACAGCCTTGCTTCATGGTGAGTTCATGCTGCATAAAACAACAGCCATGCTTCATGGTGAGTTCATGAAGCATTAAACCAACAGCCATGCTTCATGGTGAGTTAACACAGCACAAAACCAACAACCATGCTTCATGGTGAGTTCATGCTGCATAAAACCAACAGCCATACAGCATGGGTGAGTTAATGTAGCACAAAACCAACAACCATGCTTCATGGTGAGTTAATGCAGCACAAAACCAACAACCATGCTTTATGGTGAGTCCATGCAGCACAAAACCAACAGCCATACAGCATGGGTGAGTTCATGCTTCATAAAACCAACAGCCATGCTTCATGGTGAGTTACTGCAGCATAGAACCAAGATATGCTTCATGGTGAGTTACTGCAGCACAAAACCAACAGCCTCACCACATGGGTGAGTTCATGCTGCATAAAACCAACCGCCATGTTTCGTGGTAAATTCATGCTGCATAAAACCATACAGCATATGTGAGAAATAGTAGTGCCAATGATGATGATGATCATGATGATGACTGATATATTTTGACTGGTCACTTAATACAGATTCTACTGTAGGCAGCATCAAATCTGCCTCAATATTGGGATCACCTTGCCATATATACGAAGGGTCTGTTCCATGAAAGAGCAGTAGAGTTATACAACACCATAACATGGCTGGTAAGAGATTCCCCAGTAAAACATCTAAAGAGAAACAACCGCTTCCTTGAGATTTCCTCCTATGGTATTAGAATACCCCAAAATTCGTACATCTGTCAAATCCTCTTACCTTAAACAAAAGAATTCTCTATTATTTTATCATCAACCTTTACAAAAAGACTGCATCAGCTATCACCAGCCATCATTAATGGTTAAACAATAATCGAAATTAGGTTATGGCATCGTTTCTATTATTCCATCAATTTACCAAATTTACCTATTACTGATAAGCAAACAATACTGATCGGAAACTCGGAACCAGTGCTACTGCTCTTTCATAGTAAAAGCTGCTGCGATACATGTCAATCAAACATTTCTATCGATAATAACAATGAAGCTGGTTAAATACATGACAACAGTTGTTTCAAATCGAGATTCTGTGTCTTACATGTCTTAAGTAGAAGGGACATACGCCCTTTTTCACATTAAAAACCCCATCAATCAGCAAGTTCATTTCTCCTCTTCTGTTTCCGAGTTGTTCTCCTGGCATGTTATTTCTACGCTGAGCAGTTGTGTTCCGTACTCCCAATGTAGCAACTGTTCGTCCACTAACCATGGGTGACCACGGCAGATGACGATGACCAGATTAAGAAATCACACCTGTGCATCAAGATGTCAGAAATCGGCCTGCATTACAAAAGGTTTGACAAGGTAGAGTTTTTCAGACTCCTGTTTGTAAATAGGATGTCTCTTGTAATGATCTATCAACTGTTCCAGAGACGTGAAAGTCTGTTGGCCTATTTGGTACTCGCCATCTTTAACATGAACACGAAAATGTTTGTTTCTATTGGGCGCCTTCAATACAACTGTATACTGGCCAGCCTGAAACAAACAAAGGATATATGTACAAAAGGATATACACCCAAAATTGTGTATGCAAGCAGTTATTACATAAAATACAGTGAGTGAGTTTAGTTTTATGCCACACTCAGCAATATTCCAGCTAATTACGGCTGGTCTGTCAATAATCAGGTCTGGACCAGACAATCCAATGATCAACAGCATGAGCATTTGGGATACGATGCAATGTGAAACATTAAACAATTGCCAATGTACTGTAGCTCACTTGGCTATTTCTTCAATGTCAACAAAGATGGCCGTACAAGAGATGCTGTCAGTATTGATATTCCACTAACTTGAACAAAATGAGGTGTGTCTGAGTGAGTTTAGTTTTACGCCGAACTCAGCAATATTCCAGTGATATGTTGGCGGTCTGTAAATAATCAAGTCTGGACCAGACAATCCAGTGATCAACAGCAAGAGCATCGATCTACACAACTGAGATACGATGACATGTGTCAACCAAGTCAGCGAGCCTGACCACCCAATCCCATTAGTCACCTCTTACAACAAGCATGGGTTACTGAAGATCAATTCTAACCCAGATCTTCATGGGTAACATATAATACAGAGTGAGTGAGTGAGTGAGTGAGTATTGTTTCATATTATCATGTTATTATTACACATCATCAAGGTGGGACTCTAGAAATGGGATTCACAATATTTACACAGGTGAGAAACCATAAACAGACATCTGCATGAGACGGAATATTACTTGCCTACCCCACCTCCCCTATGAGATATAACATATGTCACCATCTATAATTCAACATCTGCATGAGACGGAATATTTCTATACTTGCCTACCCCACCTCCCCTATGAGATATAACATATGTCACCATCTATAATTCAACATCTGCATGAGACAGAATATTTCTATACTTGCCTGCCCCACCTCCCCTATGAGATATAACATATGTCACCATCTATAATTCAACATCTGCATGAGACAGAACATTTCTATACTTGCCTGCCCCACCTCCCCTATGAGATATAACATATGTCACCATCTATAATTCAACACCACCTATATTTTATATGCTCCGTCTATGCTCTGGAAAGAAGCAGTTCCAACATCAGCTGAGCATAGAGAGATAAAGGTTTCAATAAAAATATGTCTGTCGTTGTGTTTTGTCCCCAATGTTTCGTGACAAGGTGATGTTCTTGCTATGGAGCAATCTCAGATAGCTGCCCATAAATTCAACAGGTTAGATCTTAAGACAATGATCGTCTCCTTACTTCAATTATATCTTCCAGGCTTTGTTTAACTCTCGATTTCTATTCAAAATCTCTGACCTTGCTGATATGCACCTGCAACAACACTCACTAAAAGCTCTAAAAGCAACAGGAAGTAATTTGATTTTCACCTGTTACGTCACATGAGCTACAGATATCTCATGTTAACAACATGTAAATTCATTATTAGTTTCATATTAGTCTACTTAGCAGCTTATTTCAATGTAATGTTTGTAAGACACAAACAGATGCTGCAAAAACATCTGTTCACTTAGTCTCAGCAACATTTTACTCGTATCATTCTTCCTCGGATGTTTTCGACAGAGTTCAAACTGTCATCCTGCCATCAACTATCCTCGAGCTCTTCTGCTGGGACTACTTGTATGATGGGGGAGCCCCGGATATGACTCAAGAGTCAGGAAAGTATGACACAGTTTGATGTCTATCTGTGTAAACACTGAGCAGGGCTTGCTTAGGCAGAATTCAGTCTGAGGCTACTGCTACACAGAGATGCTGTTACCTCCCTTTGTCCTTACCTCGACTATATTCAGAGCCTGATTATTGATTCATTCAGAACCTGCTGCTTTGGGGCGAAGACTATCTGGTGCATATCTACTTCCACAGTTGTATTTAATGTACATCCTATGGTTTCATTATCAGCACTGTGAACTTTTGCAGATATTAGTATCTTAACCACTGACCTAAAATTAATGAGTAAGCTTTTTGCTGCTCTTAGCAATGCTCCAGCAATATCCCGGTGGGGGACACCAGAAATGGGCTTCACACATTGTACCCATGTGGGGAATCGAACCCAGGCCTTCGCCGTGACGAGCAGACGCTTTAACCACTAGGCTACCCCACCACCTTCCCTAAAATAAAAGGATTCATTGGAAATTTCTTCTTTGGGATGCCCATTCATCATAAATACATCTGGATGCCATGTGAACCCTGAAAACCTCTGGATTGGGTCCAGAACTTTAATATCTCTGGATCCTATATCATACATGGATACTTTTGGATCAGGCAGGATTTATGAATACCTATATATGATCCATCAATACCTCTTGGTTTGTACGATCTACAAAATATTTCTGGAGCCAATATAATTCATGTGAATCCCTCCAAATCATGCATGTTCCATGAATACCTGTGAATCCTCATTTTTCCATGAATACCATTGGATCCTGATCCACCTCTAAATCTAGGTGATCCATGAATGTTTCTCTGGATCCCTACTGATGGATCTGGCATGATCCATGAATACCTCCAGATCATGTTTGATCTATCAATACCTTTGTAATGTATATGATCCATGAATACCATTGGATCCTGATCCACCTCTAAATCTAGGTGATCCATGAATGTTTCTCTGGATCCCTACTGACGGATCTGGCATGATCCATGAATACCTCCGGATCATGTTTGATCTATCAATACCTTTGTAATGTATATGATCCATGAATACCATTGGATCCTGATCCACCTCTAAATCTAGGTGATCCATGAATGTTTCTCTGGATCCCTACTGACGGATCTGGCATGATCCATGAATACCTCCGGATCATGTTTGATCTATCAATACCTTTGTAATGTATATGATCCATGAATACCATTGGATCCTGATCCACCTCTATATCTAAGTGATCCATGAATGTTTCTCTGGATCCCTACTGACGGATCTGGCATGATCCATGAATACCTCCAGATCATGTTTGATCTATCAATACCTTTGTAATGTATATGATCCATGAATACCATTGGATCTTGATCCACCTCTAAATCTAAACATTCCAGGAATATTCCTCCTGATCCCATATTATCTATGAACTTCCCTGGATTCTATATGATCCATGTATTTCCCTGGATCCTATATGATCCATGTTCATCCCTGTATCCTATATGATCCAAGTACATCCCTGGATCCTATATGATCCAAGTACATCCCTGGATCCTATATGATCCATGTACATCCCTTGATCCTATATGATCCAAGTACATCCCTGGATCCTATATGATCCATGTACATCCCTGGATCCTATATGATCCAAGTACATCCCTGGATCCTATATGATCCATGTACATCCCTGGATCCTATATGATCAGCGTATATCCCTGGATCCTATATGATCAGCGTATATCCCTGGATCCTATATGACTTATGAACAACTCTGGAAGAATAATGATCTGTAAAACACCTGATCCAAATGAAATCCATGAAAATACAGGATCCACAAGAGGTCATGAAGACAGGATCGCCAAAGCATCCATGAAAATCCTGACTGAACACACACAGAATGATCACATCTAACACAGGACCCTATCCTGGATCCGACACAACCACACAAAAAACCCTCCCCATACTTACGGCAGATTCACTGTCCCTAATAAGAAAGTCACCATCCTCGGCGTATTTGGATAAAAGTTCCTCACACTGAGGCCTGTTAATTTTCCCAAAGTACCAGTCCTTATCCTGAAGAGGCCCCGACACATGGAACTGCCTCCGCCCACCCGAGATGCCGAGAGATGAAGCATTAGACAGACTACTTGTGGACTGGGACTGTGGGGTGCAGGAGCTCATGCTCGTGCCTCGGTCACCATCACACTCCTCTACACTTTGCACATAATTCCGTGGAATCAGCCCCATGTCGCCTCTAGAGTTCCGAGCAAACCACCACTCAGGATCCTCTGAAGGTTTGTCGATTATTTCAAGTCTCTGGCCTTTGTCAAAGCTCATCTCTTCCTTGTTCTTCCCCGTGAAGGGGTAGAGGGTGGTCACTACCTCGATACAGTCATTCATCATGGACTCGGCCGTGGCGGCAGTGCAGTAGTCCACCTCGGAATCCACCAACACGTAATTCGATGGGAACCAGCCCACGGAATTGTCGTTCTTCTGGCCCTTCCACCAGCCGTCATTGGACTTTTCTAGCACAATTAAATGTTCCCCTTTCACAAGAGAAATTTCATCTTCTCGTTGGGACGTGTAGTGATATTTGGCAGTGGCAGGAGTTGCTTCATGGCAAGGCTGACTACTGGTGGAACTCCCACTTGGGTGAAGGGGACCCGTTGCTCCTGGCGTCACCATTACGCAACGTTGCCGGTGACGGACAAGCTGAGTTCTTTGCTGCATCACTCTTCTTCCGCCCAAGGCTCTTCAGACTGGAGAATATTGATGCTTTGGGTTTTATACGTCGGACGTAGTTCGATGGCACAAATCCAGACTTGTTGGAACTGTTCTGGACTTTCCACCAATCCTTGCTGTCATCCAACAGAGTCAGTTTCTCATTCTTCTTTATGTCCAGTTCTTGGCTGTTTTCAGCGTGATAGTCATATTTTGCTGTCACGGTTACTTCTTCGGCCATCTTGAAGCATCCACGAGAAGGATCCTCATCTGAAAAATCAAGTTCAATGTTAGTGAATCTTATACGTGAGCTGCAATTCTGAACATTAGATATTCTCCACTGACACATTTTTTTCAAATTAAGCACACAAAACAAATGATGCACACAGTGTGAGAAATAGTTTCCAAATTTTGCTAGCCAGTCGGGTAAGCTATGCCTGAAAGTTACTAGCCCACAAAATCATTCACTAGCTCAAAATGTGAATGCAGAAACTAGTGAGTGAGTTTGATTTTACGCCACTTTTAGCAATGTTCCAGCAATATCACAGCGGGGGACACAAGAAATGGGCTTCACACATTATACCCATGTAGGGAAAACGGACCCAGGTCTTCAGCGTGACAAGCGAATGCTTTAAACACTAGGCTACCCCACCGCCCCGAATGTAGAAACTAAGCAAAACATTACAAAAAGGTAAAATACCATCATTTATCCAGTGTTCACGAATAGCGTCTGACCCTCTGACAAATCCAGCAGATTCGCCAACTGTCCGATAGAAGTCTACAACCCACCCGGCCCCAGTGTCTGACTGTATGTTTCACAATGACTTTGACTGAAGTGGTTATATGTGACATGTGACACTTGTTTCCTGTTAATAAATAATTTCAATGCCAATTATAAGAAATATTAAATCTGAAATGTGTGTTCAATCTTATTCTATGGGTCCTTTGAATTTTCAATGGGTCAGACAGACATCTGAAACTTACAGGACCCAATGTCCTGTTACTTTGAAACACCATTCGTGAACACTGTTTATCAGGCCATAATCTTGCATGATTTAATAGTGTGTAATAACTTAACAAGTTGGAGAGAGTGATATATTAAAAAAAAGACCCCCACGAAAATTCACTAGCCAGTCGGGCCACTGACTGGAGATTTACTGGCCCGAATGGATTTTTACTAGCCATGGTCTAGCAGGCCAATGGATATTTTGCACACTGGATGCACACAAAGAGACAGCATCCTAATACACTTTTCACTAATCAGACTGTGAAGCACACCTGCATCTGCAGAACACAGAGACACAGTAACACCAATCTACAATATGATTGCCGGCTACAGTCCATGATCACATGACTAACAAAAACTCATCCTCGAGTTTTTTCAAACAAAAGCTGTCCGTTACCGTATGGAGGCTACAAGTGAGTTAGTGTCCACAAGAATCACAGGTGAGGTGAGGTGAGGTGAATTAGGGTGAATTAGGGTGTATGCCTGTGTGTATGTGTGGCTACTTGTACTAGCCCATACTTAAGCTGGTTTTGTCGTGCTAGCCAACTGAGATACTATGCCGCAGTAAAGCATGAATACCCCACTCAGACACATTATACTGACTCCGAGCCAACCAGTCCTTGTTGTACCCATTAATGCCGAGCCAGGCAGGGACCAACAAGTATCATATTTTATCCTCTTTTGGTATGACAAGGTTGGGGATCGAATCCGCAACCTTCCGCTCTCCGGGCAGACACACTGACCACTACACCACGGAGGTGGTCATGAATCACAGATCTTGCAAACTTGAGTGTGGACACCCATCAGCAACCACAAATCTGAAGCCTCTGTCCACTTAAACTTCCTATAGTCTAGTAGTATCAGCTTATATTGGTCCATTTTCTAAAACAAATAACTATGGAAATACATTAGGTTTTGACAGCTACAAACGTGTCATACCTACACGTTGCTACAAGCAGATCTTAAGACAAGCAGGCCTCGATTTAAGAGATGTTAACCTACTTGCACCAGGTGCAACCTAAGATAAAAACCTAGTTGCACCAGCCAAATTCTAGTTGCACTGCTTTTATTGCAATGTGATAATGAAAGAAATATGTTATTTAATCATATAGATGTTTTATGTTTACCCACTTGAAAATTAACTAATAACCACGTTGCAATTCATAATACTGGGTTGCACCAGAGCAAGTAACAAAGCACTAAATCGAGCCCTGACAAGTTTATAACATTTCTTACTTTGACCATGTCTTAGTCATCTGGTCATTTAGTGAAGCAAATATGAAGAGTCACAAACCACCTCTGCTTGACCTTTACACCTGAGCCTGCTTGTCCATGAAACAATGATATCCCTGACCAAGACTCTGACCTAAGTTGACTCATTCTCCCTACAATGATGCACCTCCCTGCTCTAATTCCAACATGTTCCCTGGGGTCTTCAGGCCACTGAATATTGTGATTGGATATTATTACCAATTACAAGGACGGGTATAACAACAATTTCCTTGACTAAAAGTTTCCCATTCTGTTGGCATGAGTGAGTGGGCGAGTTTAGTTTTACGCTGAACTCAGCAATATACCAGATACATGTCAGCAGTCTGTAAATAATCAAGTCTGGACGAGACAATCCAGTGAACAACAGCATGAGCATCGATCTACGCAATTGGGATACGATGACATGTGTCAACCAACTTGGCGAGCCTGACCACCAGATCCTGTTAGTCGCTTCTTACGACAAAAATGGGTTGCTGAAAAACAATTTTAAGCTGGATCTTCACGGGCCTCTTAGTCTTACTACTAGTACCTTCCTATTCAGCAATAGGATCCCTAGGACATGCAGAACAAGGAATAGCCCGAGTCAGTGGGTCCTAAATTGTGCAATGGTGTCTTCACATCAAAAGATCAGGTGCAGTGGACTAGCTGGTTTGAAGACCTGGATTTGATTCCCCGCATGGGTACCATGTGTGAATCCCATTAGTAGTGTCTTCCACCATTTTTTCACAAGAATATTCGGGGCAGTGTGGTAGCCTAGTGGTTAAAGCGTTTTGCTCATCACACCAGTGAGTCGGTACATAGTGTGAAGCCCATTTCTGGTGTCCCCGCCGTGATATTACAGGAATATAAAACCAAACTCACTCACAACAATATTGCTAAAAGCGGTGTGAAACAACAATATACATTCAATGCAGACTTGTTATTCTATTTGTAAATAATATTTTCATGATTATGAATCATATTCACCTCGTGATGGCTTCGTTGCAGCCTTAGTAATTACACACAAGTAATTATGTTTTCATAGTACTAGTTTAAAAAAACCAAAACCGTTTTATACACAAGCAACAGAAAAATAACTGGATATGCATGATTAATTCCACTGCTAGAATCTCAGATTTGTTCCAGGACATGGTTTTCCAAAACAATGAATATTATAAAAAAATTATATGTTTCCAATATGTAAATGACCCATGAAGATCCGGGTTAAATTTGATCTTCAGTAAAACCATGCTTGTCGTAAGCGGCTACTAACGTGATCAGGTGGTCAAACTCGCTGACTTGGTTGACACATGTCATCATATCCCAGTTCTGTAGATCGATGTTCATGCTGTTGATAACTGGACTGTCAGGTCCAGACTCAATTATTTACAGACTGCCACCATATAGCTGGAATATTGACAAGTGCAGCATACAACTTAACTCACATGCTCACTCATTTAATATGTAAATGATATATATACTGGACAAAATAAGTTAGGGACATTGGTATTTTTATGATTTATATTTTATCAGTGTGTCAATGAATAAATAGATCATTATTCATAATTTACATATATACCTAACTATTTTTGTCCAGTATAGAAGAATGTCTTGTCAAAAGTCAATAAAATAATCAGCATGCCCCAATAGTATCTACCCCAGGCAAGATCGCTGCCCGAGGGATCAAGCTACTTTCCATAGGATGGCATGTTCCTGCTTCCTGATGTAAAACTTCCTCAAGCAGTCGATGATTAATAAAAGTTTTACTGATATGCTAGTAATAAAATAATAGCAACAAACAAAAATGTCCACATCTAATGCAAGGACATGAGATTTTCTGTTGATGTGAAACCATTGAACGGAAGATCAGATGGCAGAACTGAATATCATTAAAATATTTCATCCCACTTCTGTGTGAAGCTACTAAAACATTGTTATTCAGTTTCCGACACGGTCTTCCTGACAGTTTCTGGATCAGATGGAAATGTGACTGTTAATCTAGTGCTTCAGGCAGCTTGGGTTGTATGCTCCCTAGGGAGTTGAGAAAGAAAACTGAATGCACACTGATCCATTGACCAGGGTTATAACCAGGACAGGACCAAGCGCATAACAAATATTCACTTATTATCTCTGTTATAGTTCATACCAAAGTTCATACCAAGTGAGTTAAGTGTTACGCCAAATTTAGCAATATGTCAACAATATCAAAACACAGGCAGGGCTCCAGATAATTTTTGAACATCAGGAGTATGTACTCCTTATTTTTTCAATATAGGAGTACTGGAAAAACTTAAGAGTACATTTAGAGTACTGAATGGAAATTAGTAATCAGTATTCTTGTGTTTCCTTTGGTATATGCACCACAACATTGCTACTCTTGTGTAAACAGGTCAATCAACAATAAAACAATACTTTTTAATATAAATACGTCTGTAAATGATTCATACACCATTGCTGTGATGAGTATCTGCTACGTTTTCAAAATTATTTCCTACCGTATCATGTATATTTTTTATCCGTGCATACGTCGATACGGCCCTTATCTGGAGCCCTGACAGTGCACCCAAAATGGTCTTCACACACTGCACCCATGTGGGGAATCGAACCTGGATCTTCAGCGTGATGAGTGAACACTTTAACCACAGGGCTAACCCACTGTCCGGGATACAAGGGAAGGCACCAGCGGTCAAATCTAGCTTGTCTGCAGCTTATTGCGGACAAGAGGTTTACTTAGAATAAACAGATTTCAAAGAAGAAACTAGACCCTCTGGATTTTTCAGTCATCCTAGGCTCACTGACTTGTGGACGTCCGAGTCTATCCCTGGTATATTCCACACACAAATATTGAAATATATCACAATAGTTTATGAGAATAAACTGAATTACCAGATGTAAATTTCATAAATAGGAGTACACTCTTGACTTATCATAGTCTATTAAATAATTCATTGTGACCCAGTGATTCCCACCAGGTCAAATCAAAACATACATACAATCATACTTGGGCATCACAATTCTCTTATGTATCGATTCAGTGCATATAGCTACATCATAATGCACAGAAATTATTCGATCATTCAAGTAAAACACAAACTGGTTGACAACCACATTTTAGAGGGCTGCATTTAAAAAGGACACATGATTAAGGTATCAAAACACATGATTAAGATTGTTATGTCAATAAAGTATGTTAGAATGTGAAGTAACCCTACTGGGGTTTATCCCAACCTGCTAAGAAGTCGATATCCAGCCTAAGTCTCCAGGAAATGTCTGTAAATATTCCCAAATTGGAATTTAAAAAATCTCAGTTCATGTTAATAAAGTTAAACTAATATTATCACTTTGTGGAGGTGAACGTAGAGCTGACAATGATACCAATTAAAACGAGGAATTCTTGAACTGAATAAAATTGTAACAACAAATTTATCATTACTTACACAAAAAAATCATTTTTGCACAAAATACTTTCTCCCACTTAGCCTACCAAAGGCACTCGGTCTGGAATACCAGACAAATCCCTATGTCATGACACAGGTTAGGTATCACGATATTTGAGTGAATGAGTCAGGACATATTTACTAGATGTCTGATCAATACAAGCACGACAAGATTCAGAATAAATTCAACACCGGTCCACAGCTGTGAGAGCGAGTGAGTGAGTGTGGTTTAACACCGCTCTTATCAATATTCCAGCAATATCTGGAAACAGCAGAAATGGGCTTGACACATTGTGCACATGTGGGGAATCGAACCCGGTTCTTCAGCGTGACGAGCGAACGCTTAGACCACTAGGTTAACCCATCGTCCCCACAGCTGTGATAAATACCAGCATGCACCAGTGTTCCTAGGTCCAGCCAAACACAATAATCCCCACCATGACACATCTTCACTTTATACACATACTGCACATCAAACATCATCAACCAAATCATTGTATCAAGTCTTCCTTCTAACACTGGTTTTCTAGCTTTTATACATCCTCATGCAAACAAATGAATGAGTTTAGTTTTACGTTTCCAGCTATATAGCTATATTCAAGCTATATAGTGGCGGTCTGTAAGGCCAAATAAAAAAATCTTGTGTTCTGATTACACCTCTTTAAAATTTAGGGGAGGTAGGTAGGAATTCCTTTTTTTAACATTTTTGTTTAGAAGTAAAGTATAAACTAATAACACATTTATCAATGTTTAATTGTTTATTCAAACAAGCTTGCAGCCATCATGTGAACTTTCTCTATCAGAATGACCGATCTCCATTGGTGCCAGGCCAAAACAATGGTATCCGAAAGCTTATTTTATTCATACTTCTTAGAAAAACTAGGGTCGGCACCAGAATTCAAGGGTTGGTCAGGTAATCGGAACCACAACATTTTTTTTTAAGGCCTAAATAATCGAATCTGGACAAGACAATTCAGTGATCAACAACATGTGCATCAATCTACACTAGTTGGATGCGATGACATGACCTGACATCCCGTTAGTCGCCTCTTATGCCAAGCATGGGTTACTGAAGACCAATTCTGACCCAGATCTTCACAGGTCTCATCTAAACAAGTGATTAGTTCCTTTATCATGTAACAATAGCATTTATCCATGACACAAGCTTATAGCATAAAACATGTATGTCATCTGCAATAAGTATGCAAATTAGATAACCGAAGTGGGACTTTTTTCACCAGTGAATGTGGTTTGAATTGAAAGCTAATATTAGTGAAATTATACCAGTTACAATCAAATGACAGAATCGTTGTTGTTACAGACATCAAAGTTTCCATTTATACAGTTCAAGTAAATATTTTTCAAATAATCGGAAGAACACTTTTTGCAGCAAATGTATACGCCAGAAAGGAGTTAACAGGTTATTTAATTTGGTTCACACAGCAATAAAAATATACATCAAATGGCACTATATATACATATGATTTTGATAAGTTTCTGGTTTAAACTTTGATGTATTTATTTCTTAAAAGGAAAAGTTCTATGTGATCCATTGCTCATGTTTTTTGAATATGGGAAAAATCTCATCTCATTAATCAATATCTGCCTCTCCAAAAACGATCAACAAAGATTCAGTTGATTTCCCTTATTGATATACACTAGCTATAAATTCTATATATCAACAGTGAGTATGTGAAGTCTCTATGCACATGTTCTTCTACATCAGGGTACTACGTTATTCTGAACTGTCATTCTCTTCCTAGAAATGTCCACTACTTCATCTGTAAGACTCAGAAATCAATGAAACATCATTACAGTCTGGGGTCCTTGACAACAGCTTCATATTGTAAGGACTCATTATATCTTAAACCCTTTGACTTTCATGTTTACTATGAACCATTGTATACCTCTACAGGGAAAGAAACCTTTCAAAATTTCCCACTAGACCACAGGACCAGTGAGTGGACAATAATCAGTGGTCATGTCTTTACTTCACTGGTCTAAAATAACATTCGTTGATTTACTTAACTGTCTCACTTTTTAATTTAAAGACAATTTTAATTATTTGGATGGGAAAAAATTTCACTGGCCACCATGACCACTGCAAACTTATCACTTAGTGGTCCTGATGAATTTTTAATAGCAAGGGACCACAGGACCAGCGTAAATTTCGCACACTGCCTGTACAACAAGAAATATTGGACAATGTACACAAGCTAATGTTATATACAAAGGATAACTGCCCTATAAAAACGATCATGTCCGTAATTGTATACCAACTTAACATTGTCACTACTGGGTTCCCTTACAAACATGTAATTTGGAAAATACATCATAGTTTGGTTACGAACCACATTTTCTAAATAAAACATTCAAAAACTGTTTCAAAATTAACACTTACCATTCAAATTCAAACCTGATTTTTCTCTGTGATGACAATGCTTATCCAGTTTAAAAAAATATCCAAATCCCATATTTTCTTTTCCCAGCACACAACCAAAACAGTTAACACCAACAAACGACATCCAAAAACTACCTTTTCTCCTGAAATACAGACACAAGCACTTCACATCCATCATGCGGTTCACGGTAGATCCATCCCCATACAGGAAGTCTCCGTTTGACCAGTGGTCAAACAGCCAGCTTACTCAGCAATGAATTAAGCCTATCCTGAAAGAACCAGCGTCCATAATGAGTAAGACAGTGAATCAGCTGGTGATCACACAAAGTGATCCGTCACACTGTTGAAATCTTCAGGGTCCTTGTGGAGGATCAGGTCACCATATTATCAGTTATGGTGACCTTAAATGATTATTTTAGCCCTCAAAACAAATTACAAGCCTGACTAATAACAATTTGTAACATTCACAAGCTTCAGAGAACTGACTGTCAGCCATTAAACCACAGATCAAAGTCGTGTTGTTTCACAGTTTTGACATTGGACCTGATCACATTTGAAATCTGACCCACTTGCACACGTAAGACTTCAAAATATCACCTACCTGCGCACATGAAAATTTACACTCATAAATATTTGTCCAGTGTGTCATCATTTTGACGATTCAGCAAATACGCAGGCAGTTACTACACTTATTCTCGCATGGAAATTCTCTCCATATTGTAAGATAAGAATTCATTCATTTTCAACACTGTTAAACACTCAAAATGCATGTGCAAATCAGACCCTTGAAATGAACCAAAAAATACAGAATAATACTTTGCCTCCTTTCAAACCTAGCCCCCATGTGAACAATGTGAGATAAATACAGAGCAGAGCAATGTTGAAACCCTTTTCATTCACTACATCAAGTTTGAAAAGGACATACGGCCACAACCAACGTCAGCTGTTATAACATTTTTACGAACACTTCAAGCTTTTGTATCAATGACACAAAAATCATCTAATACATGATGCATGGCCTGTTTCGTCCTCAACACCCACAAGGAAGATGATGGTGTCTATACTTCCTCGTCGTCGAGCCCAGCAGACCACTAAAGCCATAGGCATTCATATACGCCTGTTTTAGCTGAATATTTTATAATGGTTTCCAATAAGTGTCACTTGGTTAAACAGATAGCTTGTACAATACAGAATCAATGTGGTCATCAGATGGTGTTACCGTAGAGCCAGTAAAAATACACTGAATGGCTAGAAATCAGTGGTAAAATGTTGAAAATGACTCCCTGAAAGTGTGTGCTGCTACTAATATGTGGTGGAAAAAATGGAATGAATCAGTCTGTGCTCCTAGTCCATAGCCTAAATCTAGTAAAAAATATTTCAGTCTAGTGAGATACCTACATAAACACTAATATCACCTGAAAATCATGTCATGTGACATGACCAGGCTGTTAGACTTTAACACCTCTGATGAATGACAAACTGAATTTATCCAGGACTTGAACTAAGACATTTTCAAACACTATAAGCAAGAACATATGCTAGCAAGCACACCTATGACAAAATGTATGAGTGAGCTAGCTGGGTATATAATACCCGTGAAGATCGGCTGTAAAATTGGTCTTCAGTAGCCCATGCTTGTAGTAGAGGCGAGCAAGTGAACAGGAGGTCAGGCGAGCAAGTGAACAGGAGGTCAGGCTCGCTGACTTGCTTGACACATCTCATCATATCCCAATTGTGTATATTGATGTTCATGCCCTTGGCCACTGAATTGTCTGATCCAGACTTGATTATTTACAGACTACCGCCATATGGTTGGAATATTGCTGAGTGCGGCGTTAGATAACAAACAAATAGAAACTTTTTTGAACATTATTCCAGTTATATGCCAGGGCCCCGTTTCACAAAGCTCTCTTAAGCCTAAGATCTCGTAACTTTTCTCTTAGCATTCATACTTCCTATGTTACAGTATAGGAGGTACGAATGCTACGAGAACAGTTACAAGATCTTAGGTTTATGAGAGCTTTTTGAAACGGGGCCCAGCTTAATATGGGAGGAAATCTAACAGGATACAGGTCCCAGATGTTTATCAATCATGGCACTGACAAACTGCTTGCCTAGATAACTGGTTCAAAATAGGGATTCAAGAAAACCCATTTCTCAAGTACAAAACATAAAACACTACTAAACCGAACAAATAACCTTAACTATATCAATAATCATGATAACTATGACTCATACTCACAGTAATATATAAAATGTCCTGAGATGGGTCATCTCTTATACTCAAGTCTAGTCATCAATGCCAGTGGTTGTTTCAAGTCATCATTGCCAGAAGACAGGTCTCTCAATTCCAACAACTTTATAATCCATTGTAAAACCAACCCATTCCATGACAAAAAAATGATGATCTCACATGAATCAAATGTTTGGTAAGTATCCTTCAGGCTAATAGAACACATTTTATCAGTTGTCTACATGCCTTGATTTATTCGTTGCTGACTCATCTTCCCTACAAACCAATAATCCAGTTGATGAAACTAATATCGCATGGTTCCAATCTCATCAATATTGGAAGGATCTTTAATGACATAACGCTAACACATTTACCTGGGTCTCTATGTTCTAGTTCCAGAATCTCTCCGTTCAATTTTTTGGGTCCATATATGAATAAAGCCTGAGATGTGGCACGCTTGACTTGAATTCCAAGAATATTTGACCAAGTTCAATAGAATAATTCCCATTACAGACAAGAATTTCAATGATAGATTCCAGAAAATCGGAGACTGACAACATGAACTGTGAGTATTTCTGACTCAAACAGAAATGTCAGTTTTAATACGTAACCTACAGTATCAATAACTTTAATGATTCACACAACCATCCTCTTTGCACCATAGGACTCCCAACGTGATTCAGCTGCATCCTTTCCAACTTTTAACGCAATACTTTGACCCCAGCATGCTTTCAGTCACTACAACACTTTGAAGAATCTCACAGTGACATAATTCCCAATTTCTCACACAGATTGTACGGTAACTGGCTCCCCATATCAGGCATAAAGAAACGAGGACATTTTACATCGACCAATCATGCCTGACTCAAGAGCAGGATGAAGTAGGGGGAAATGCATCAATTCATTGCCATTGATTTCAAGGCTTAACACTTCTGTTCATCTGCTGGGCTCAAAAGAAAATCCAAATCAACAGGCTTCAAATTAAGACACTTCAATAGGTTTTCTAAAATGTATAGCTCCGATAAAAAAACATTTCAAAGTTAAGTGTTTGAGATCAACCCCTTTTTCATCCGATGGACTCGACTGGGGCTTTCAAACAATTAATATAAAATGATGTTAACATGTAATTGGGCACATCTCCTACAAAGGAAGAACAGTTTGGAACATTAACTGGACCAACAAGCTGTGAAATTCAATTTCGTAACATGCTACATGGCTCTCGAAAGAACTCAGTCCCCTATGTATAACCAGCATCAAATGGTCGCCCCAGAATCTCAGACCTAACACATTTAGTAATACAGTACCTTCTCAGCTGATGTTTGCTGAATATTTAGGAAACAAAAACGAACTCTACTATGGAATCCTGGCTAAACATTCAATATTATTCATACTCTAGTTGATTTGATTTGAGTAGAAGACATGCTTGTGGTATCACGGACATAGCCATCAAGACTTGGCCAGACAGTACAGACTGTTTTCATTACCAACAGAATCAGCGGTGGGGTAAGAATTAAGCATTGTCTGCCAAGGGTGGCTAGAACCTATATGCAGCATCTTGAATGGGTCTTAATTAAAAAATATAACGTATTTATTTATTACAATCTGAAGCGATTAATACTGCCGTAATGAAGAAGCGATTAATACTGCCGTAATGAACACAAAGCCTTTCAGAAAAATAACATGGAACTACTACTGCTGCTGCTCTTACTACTACTACTACTACTACTACTACTACTACTTATACTACTACTACTACTACTACTACTACTACTACCCATGCTAATCTGCGTTAGAATAATTCTTGTTTAAAATATTGTGTTAACCAAGTCTGCAAGCCTGACCAACCGTTTTGTTAATCGCTTCTTAGGACAAGCATGGGTTGCTGAAAACCAATTTTGTCAACCAAGTCAGCGAGCCTGACCACCTTTTCCGTTAATCGCTCGACATAAACAAAATTTATACCATTAACTTCCAAATGTATCTAATATGTGTTACATAAGTATGAGTGAGTGAGTGACTATGGTTTTATGTCGCTTTTAGCAATATCACAGCAATATCGCGGCAGGGGACACCAGAAATGGGCTTCACACATTTTACCCAAGTGGGGAATCGAACCTGGGCCTGGCATGATGAGTAAACATTTTAACCACTTGGCTACCCAACCGCCCCTTGTAAGTATGAAAGACTGTAGTATAGCAAAATATACCAGCAATACCACTGACCACTCCCATGAAAATGCCGTTCCAAACCTTACTAAGAAAATGCTATTATTTCAAATTTGAACACAGTCAATTTCCACATATTTCTAGTTCATCAAAATTCAACCAAAAAACATCCACCATGGCCATCCATGACACAGTCGATAGCAAATGCACAAATCAATACAACTCCCATCAACTTCATCCTGGGCTGTCGACCATGAAATGCAAGATGATCACAACCAAGATAATTACACAATTAGTAATACAATCTATTAGTCAGGAAGCACCTGATCAATAAGGGATATTATCAATATGCATACAAGCATCTTGAACACACCAAGGTTAATGCAGTATCAAGCAGCATGATGTTCATTGGAGGGGAATACAACCTTATCTTTGGGAAGCTGGGAAAGTCATCATACACGCTAATAACTGCAGTCATATTTCAGAACATCCTGAGCAGCATCGGATATCATTAAGGTATGGCTGATGTTTTTCAATAGTGGAAATTCAGAAGCAAACTCAGCATTTCCTCTTCAGGTGGGCAAAGTGAGAGAAGAGGAGTGTGGAGCAAAGAGGAAGAGCGTGGGAGAGTGTGGAAGAGTGTGGAGGAGAATGGAAGAGTCTGTAGGTTTTCCTGGTTTTTAGCTTGTTGTTTTACGACACCCTCAGCAATATTCCAGCTATATGGCAGCGGTGTGTAAATAATCAAGTCTGGTTCCGACAATCCAGTGATCAACAGCAAGGGTATCAATCTATGCAATTGGGATACGATGACATGTGTCAACCAAGTCAGGGAGCCTGACTACCAGATCCCGTTAGTCGCCTCTTACGACAGGAATGGTTTACTGAAGACCAATTCTAACCAAGATCTTCAAGAGTGTGAGAGTGTGGTGTGAAGAAGTAGGGATTAACACTGTTTTGAACACTATTCCACATATACCAGGGCTTATCCGCAAACCTAGAAATATAGACAATGCAAACTGGGGTTTGAACCCACATTCATAAGTGTCTGCCGTCGCAAGGGAAGCAACTCTTCACTGCAAATCATTGTGATCGGGTGAGTGAGGCATCTGTGCCTCCATTTGTGAATATTCATGTAGCCTTTGTAATAGCTACTTGTCCACAACCAAGTTATGTACAATTCTGTTCTATTTTGAAGCTTAGCAGGTAATAACACCAATGCTAAACCAATGCTAAAAGCAATAATCAGGCTAAAAGACTTTACAATACTTAGAGAGGCTGTTTCTGCCCTTCTCAACATAGGTTGAACATATATTGCAGGGTTAGAAACTATTTACCTCTTCACTAATCCACAGAACTGATCTGCTACAGAGCTGTCAGCAAAGCCCTTCTTTAACCTAACTTGTTTAATAAGCAGACAAATTTGAACCCAGTATCTAACATGATGCATCTAACATCTATACACAAAGAACAGTCACGAGAAAGTGGAGCCTAGAAGTAGAACTCAGACTCCTCTACAAAAACAAGCTGACATGCTAATCACTCCACGTAACTCCTATACGGCAGCTTGATATAGGAGGAAAAATCGAAGTCATGTACGAAGACGATGTTAACAAACCTAGATGTTAACAATTAGAGCTGTGACGATATATCGTAGTATCGATAATCGTGATACTTTATCTTACGATAAATATATCGATACTTTTGTTTGTATCGTGATATGTATCATTGACCTAAAAACTGTTAATGTTCATTAATTTGCAATAAGCTAGACATCAATATTAGAAATGTAGAATCATTATCAAAATTTAAGAAATGTATATCTTGTGACATGACATTATCCCCAACATTTAAGAATTATATATCATTATGGTCCCAGGCGAGGTCAAATTCTTCTCTGTCATTTAGCCTTGGCTGCAGTGATCTTAATTCTCACTTGTTTGATAGATATTTGTCAGACAGCCGAACCTGCTCCTGTGGGAACACTTCGAGAAGATGCTTACCATTATTTCCTTAGTGTCCTCTATATGATAGGTTTAGATTTAATAAATACTTCTTTCAAAATAATATAAGTTTACTTGCTATTCTAAGCGGTGATGAATCTTTGTCCCAGTATGAAAGCAATTAATAATAAAATCGGTTTACAGTTTCTTAAATGATACCAACCGTTTTCCATGAAGTGTGCTACCATATGCTTTACTTAGTTTGAAATTATTGAATTACTTATTTCCACAAATGTACTTATAAAATCATTCTCTGCAAGATTATGTTTAGGAGAAGCATTTACATAGGCTGATGCAGCCTGTTTGCTGATCCTTTTTCCTTTTGTAACTTAATCATGTTTAATGTATATCACATGTCTTTCGGGAAATAAAATACTGTTTAAATCAATAGAAATTGACGGTTATGTAAAAATTTACACTGTTACTTGTTATCAAAATATACTTTAAAATACTAAAGATAGCATATCGTGATATGCATTGAATCAAATCATATTGCTCCAAGATATCGCGATATGCATCGTATCGTGACATTTCCTTATCGTCACACCTCTATTAACAATCACAGCAAACCAGGATTCAAACCCATGAAGCGTTTCTGGAACTCACAAGGACCAAAACTTCACATCAAATATCAACATCATCAACAACTGCTCTAATCACACCCCTTTATAACTGTAAGCAACTTACTGACTTCATCATTAACTCAACTTACTGGCTTTCACAGTCCTGACAACACGCATCAACACAGACCTCAACCTTCCCCTCCAGACAGACCAGCTTGTCATTACAACCATGGTCCTCATTAACGACCTCTCTAACTACACAGGTAAGCAAAGCCTGTCTGATTGATGCAATCACAGGCCATAAACTGACCACATGAAAGGCAGGGCAGCCTGGCCGAGACTGGTCATCATGTCCACTACAGGCCTAGCCTCCAGGATATGCCTCCAACATCCTGCTGGTGGTGTGGGTTGGGCAAGGTGTCATTCAGTGAAGGTTGTACTGATGTACTTGCTTTCCTCTCCAGTTATATTTGACGATGAGTCATGTTTTATCTTCTTACTGACAGTAAATATACTCAATTTATGAGCTTATATTTAGCAATACTACCACTACTGCTACAAATTGATGATGATGATGACAATGATGAATTATGATGATGATGATGACAACGATGATGAATGATGAGGAAGATAAAGATGGTGATGATGGTGATGATGATGATGATGAATGATGAGGAAGATGAAGACAGATCGTGATGATGATGATGATGATGATGATGATGATGCCATTCATGCTGCAATATTTCCATACTCAAAGTTCTACATCATCATACTGGGAAAATTGATTTTTGAAAGTTGTGTAGGGTAATTTCCCAGTTTAAAGTGAACAATAAGTACTCATTGTATATTTAGCATGTTTTACTCAAATAAATTCATGAAATCGAGAGAATGCATATGTAGCAAGGCAAGAGCTGTGAGCATTCATAAAGTAGCAAAAATCTCTCTAGAAGTGTTTCTCTTTAAGATCATGAATTGTGATTCGTACATGATAGACCACAAATATTCCTGCCACTTTGCATTGATCGCTTTTTGGTGTAGATGCCACAATGCCCTATACATATCCACAACAATAAAAACACACAACCTCATTTATCTGCAACCAGAATATGTAGTTTTAGTTTATTTTCAGGATACAGAATTCAGATCTGCTGGTCTGACTGCTTTGCTCACTCATAACAATAATTTGGAAATTTGAATGCTGACTAACTGATCTAAAATCTTCACACAAAGTGGTACATGAGCATAAAGATCTAATTGTAAAGAGACTGAATTTTTTTTTTATTTCAGACTGAATTCAGGCTTGTACAAAATCCTCCTTTGAAGACTGCATAAGAATAAAAATAACAATCAAGTAATTTAACACCACTACCTCATCAACCATTAGCTCATCAATAATATAACTTGGTTCTGTTTACAGTCAGGGTTTATCACAGTCCATTACTGGCATTAGACAGTGGGTCCATCTTGACCAGATTGCAGGAAAACAAAGCCTGTGGAGCAAATTTAGTTCCTGCTGCTAGGCCCTGGATGTTTGTTTGTTTATAGTCACATCATACTGCCTTGTGTCAAGCCAGACAATTTGGGAAGTCTAGAATGTCTACTGACCACAAATTACTGACCTGATAACAGATTTATGACAAAATGAGATGCTTCCAGACAGATACATATAAAACGCAGTCAAAATTGTAACCCTCTTCAACTGAACATATTGAGAACCAGTTCCCAGAAAGGGAACCAGTTACAATGTAACATACCACTTCGAATCGATTCAACTGTTAATTAATCATCTGTAGCCACATTTTCAGAGTGTACACACCTAAAAATCAGTTTCTTCAATGACACGTCTACCTCAATACCTGCAAATATATATTTCCACATCACTGTTTTAGCCTAGTGAAATCTTTATTTCACCTGCATGTTTGTAGCTAGGGCTGCTTGAATAAGACAAAAATGTTATCATGATTATTTTTTTATCAGTGTTTTTTCAGATCAAATCTGTAGCACAACCGAAACAATGACAACTGACTCAGGACATTCTTAATGCTGCTAGTCTATGATTGAATGATTGTTGTTTAACGCCGCACTCAGCAATATTCCAGCCATATGGCAGCAATCTGTAAATATTCAAGTCTAGACCAGACAATTCAATGATCAACAGCATGAGCATCGATCTACGCACGGGATATGGTGGCATGTGTCAATCAAGTCAGCAAGTCTGACCACCCGATCCCGTTAGTCGCTTCTTACGACAAAAGTGGGTTGTTGAAACCAATCCTAACCCGGATCTTCATGGCTGCTAGTCTATTTGGAACATCAACACATTTTCACAAGTCCTCAGTCTTGAAGGCTGATATACACAAACTAACTAATCCACTGTGAAAACGTATGTAAGATAAGTAGCCACAGAGCTAATAGTAATAATTTTCCTGTTCTAAGTCATTCAGTTAGAAACTGCTTCCACGCACTGTTTTTGAAATAAATATCAATTCTGTTAACAATCAACATGACAAGCAGAAGTCCAAAAAAAATGTGGAAAGAATTTTTTAATGCAGTGAATCCACAACCTCATTTCAGTTTCACAACCAATGGAACAAAGACTAACTGGACTACAGACTTGAACCACTTGACTGGTACAATATTGTTCAGTAATCTAACTAGCAAACTAGGTCACAGCCCATATAAGGATTTGAATTGACTAAATATGCTGTGGAAGGTAATGTTACATTTGTGGGAACGAACTGGACTTCTTTTTTTTATTCTAAAGATCAAGCACTTCATATGAAAGAATAGTAAATAAATATTAATATTCTCATACATAAAGTAACATATATTTTCTTATACTGCCCCTAACTCTAGCACAGGAGATAGACTAGCTCCGGGCTCCAAGTAGCCCGGGCTTCATTCCACAAAGCAATCTTAGTGCTACAACTGTTGTATGTCTATGTTTAGGTATGGGAGTTACGATCACCTTAGCTGCTACAACTGTTGTATGTCTATGTTTAGGTATGGGAGTTACGATCACCTTAGTGCTACAACTGTTGTATGTCTATGTTTAGGTATGGGAGTTCACGATCACCTTAGGCGCTACAACTGTTGTATGTCTATGTTTAGGTATGGGAGTTACGATCACCTTAGTGCTACAACTGTTGTATGTCTATGTTTAGGTATGGGAGTTACGATCACCTTAGTGCTACAACTGTTGTATGTCTATGTTTAGGTATGGGAGTTACGATCACCTTAGTGCTACAACTGTTGTATGTCTATGTTTAGGTATGGGAGTTACGATCACCTTAAGCTACAACTGTTGTATGTCTATGTTTAGGTATGGGAGTTCACGATCACCTTAGCTACAACTGTTGTATGTCTATGTTTAGGTATGGGAGTTACGATCACCTTAGTGCTACAACTGTTGTATGTCTATGTTTAGGTATGGGAGTTACGATCACCTTAGTGCTACAACTGTTGTATGTCTATGTTTAGGTATGGGAGTTACGATCACCTTAGTGCTACAACTGTTGTATGTCTATGTTTAGGTATGGGAGTTACGATCACCTTAGTGCTACAACTGTTGTATGTCTATGTTTAGGTATGGGAGTTAACGATCACCTTAGTGCTACAACTGTTGTATGTCTATGTTTAGGTATGGGAGTTACGATCACCTTAGTGCTACAACTGTTGTATGTCTATGTTTAGGTATGGGAGTTACGATCACCTTAGTGCTACAACTGTTGTATGTCTATGTTTAGGTATGGGAGTTACGATCACCTTAGCTACAACTGTTGTATGTCTATGTTTAGGTATGGGAGTTACGATCACTTTAGCTACAACTGTTGTATGTCTATGTTTAGGTATGGGAGTTACGATCACCTTAGTGCTACAACTGTTGTATGTCTATGTTTAGGTATGGGAGTTACGATCACCTTAGTGCTACAACTGTTGTATGTCTATGTTTAGGTATGGGAGTTACGATCACCTTAGTGCTACAACTGTTGTATGTCTATGTTTAGGTATGGGAGTTACGATCACCTTAGTGCTACAACTGTTGTATGTCTATGTTTAGGTATGGGAGTTACGATCACCTTAGTGCTACAACTGTTGTATGTCTATGTTTAGGTATGGGAGTTACGATCACCTTAGCGCTACAACTGTTGTATGTCTATGTTTAGGTATGGGAGTTACGATCACCTTAGCGCTACAACTGTTGTATGTCTATGTTTAGGTATGGGAGTTACGATCACCTTAGCACTACAACTGTTGTATGTCTATGTTTAGGTATGGGAGTTACGATCACCTTAGTGCTACAACTGTTGTATGTCTATGTTTAGGTATGGGAGTTACGATCACCTTAGTGCTACAACTGTTGTATGTCTATGTTTAGGTATGGGAGTTACGATCACCATAGCGCTACAACTGTTGTATGTCTATGTTTAGGTATGGGAGTTACGATCATCTTAGCGCTACAATCGCTTTGAGGAGGAGTGAGTGAGTGAGTTTAGTTTTACACTGCACTCAGCTATATTCCAGCTATATGGAGGCGGTCTGTAAATAATAGAGTCAGGACCAGACAATCCAGTGATCAACAGCATGAGCATCGATCTACACAATTGGGAACCGATGACATGTGTCAACCAATCCAGCGAGCCTGACCACCCAATCCCATAGCTTTTTGAGGAATGGGGTCCTGGTCGTAAACAGGTCAAAGTATTCCAGTACCGTATCTCAACTGAGCACAAACTTTAAATGTCATGACACAGACTGAAAACGCCGAAGCAGACAATCCTGCCTATTGCTCCACTGTAATTGTCTGTTTCTACAACACTGTCACAATACATGACCATGAAGAAAGACACAGCCTCATTTGACACACCACACTGAGAAGTAAGGGTATTTTAAGTGATAGTTTCTCCTTACTTAACACAATAACAATAAACGTAACTCTGCCATGTCTATACAAAGGCAGAAGGAAAAGACGTAATACTTAAATTACAGACATCAAAGAGAAACTAAGAAATAAAATTCACAAATGTCTTGCCTATGGGTAATGTCTGTTGGAAGAGGAATGTCATTGCACCTGCAACTAATGGTCAGCTCAAGGGTCAAGTAAACTACTGGTCTAAGATAATGTTCTAAGAACTCTTTGAAAGTCATCTGAACCGTTTCAGGAAATTAGGAAATTTTGATTCTATATTTTTCTACATAAAACCAAAATCAAATGCCTTCAGACATCTGGAATGACAAAGGTCCTAGATGAACCGATCTGAAACCCTGAGCACTTAAACGCATCAAACCATCCACCATACTCCAAACATAACTTATCAACATCAATGATTTGATACTACCTACTTCGAAAACTGATACAGTACTGCCGTTACCATGGAAACCAAATAATCAAATCCTGCTTCAAACAGTGTTATCTGTCTCAGAGGGACTATGAGTGGGAGTGAGTCCCTGCCCCCAGATGGCAGAGTGTCTGCAGACAGTGTATACAGACAGTGTATGCATGGAGTCTCATGCATTTCTCATACCTGAGCCTCTCGTGGCCACACTTGGCCTGCCCAGAGAGTGTGTGCTTGTACACCGTCTCATACAACACCTGATACCAGCCTGTTGAGGAAACACTTGCCCTGCCCAGTCAGTGTGATGCAGAAGCTGAGATACAGGTGTCAAGTAATTGCCAGGATGACGTCACTGCACCTAACCATGGTCATGTTGCATGGCTGTGCAGGTATAACTGGGTCATTGATGTAGTTTCTGAAATAGCGTTCAGATCTAACAACCCCCTCAATTAATTTTTCATATTTTGATGCCTACCACAGTCGAACCATGTTATTTTCTCTTTCCTCCTAGCCCTTTCTATTAAGCAAAAGCTCTTAATGAAGCAAGTCTAGATTTTCCTCAGGTTCATCTTAATCACACATCTCAACTGGACTCATTTTCAAATTATAGCTTATTTACATCATAATTTTATATTTTTAGAGACTAAGTGATAGCATATTTAATGAGTGAGAGAGTTTATTTTTACACTGCATGTAGCAATATTCCAGCTATATGGCGGCGGTCTGTAAAGAACGAGGCTGGACCAGACAATCCAGTGATCAACACCACGAGCATCAATCTACACAATTCGGATACAATGACATGTGTCAAGACTGAACCAAGTCAGCAAGCCTGACATCCCGATTATCTTAGTCGCCTAACATAGGAAATTTTAGTGTTATTCTTAAAGATATTTAGAAAGTCATTGAGACATACCAACTTGGCTTGAAGACCTAAAGTAAAACTTGACATAAAAATACTGTAAAGGAATTCCTTTCCCACACAGGTCAGTACTAACACATCTGAAAGAAACCGATATTTCAAAACAAACATATAATTCCAGTATCTAGAGAACAACAACCACATTACGGAAATTAATGTGTTCCGAGTGAATAAATGGTGTTAATCCTGAGCTTCTGGCATGGGGCTTACAGCACACATTATGAAGGACAGATAATCCACAATCCTACATATCAAGTAGTGTTTTCCACATAGAACTTGCTGAAACTTTAAGGAGAAAATGAAAACAGAATGTTTGAAATACCAATGCTACAGAGAATCTTCACTGAAGGAACTCAATTGTTCAGTTCCATTTGTGTAAACATGATCAACGGATTTCATCAAACATTTACTTTCAATAATGAAGCTCTGTGATGACTTACAGCTTAAACTGACTCCTCAGCATTGAGAATGACTAAAATACACATGTGCAAATATCAGAAAGTTGTTACACTCCATCAACTACCCTTTGGGTATATACACTGAATAATATGTGTCTCCCTTAATACATCCATGGTGTCATCATGTAAGTGCAAATCAAACAACAGAAAAGGACTGTTATATGTACACGATAAATAGTTGGTTTGGTTGTTGTTTTACGCCGCCCTCAGCAATATTCCAGCTATATGGCAGCAGTCTGTAAATAGTCGAGTCTGGACCAGGCAATCCAGTGATCAACACCATGAACATTGATCTACACAACTGGGATACGATGACATGTGTCACAGGGGTGGAAATAACTTTAAAATTGCTAGTGTACTCCGGTACAGTGGCACATGTAAAATCACTTGCCCTGATAATTTGTCCACTATACCGGCCGATTTTCTTGTTGATTTTTAAAATAAACAACATAAATAACATTGGAAAGTCAACTGGACACAGCGTGATATACAAATTTTCTTGCCCGACAGAAAAGAACACTGGACTGGGACGTCGGGCAATGGGTTATTTCCACCCCTGTGTCAACCAAGTAAGCGAGCCTGACCACCTGGCTGCCATTGTACAAAGCTATCTTAGCGCTAAGGTGACCGTACCTCCCATACCTTAACAAAGACTTAAGGTAGTCTTAGCGCTAAGGTGACCGTACCTCCCATACCTTAACAAAGACTTAAGGTAGTCTTAGCACTAAGGTTGTTTTGTACAACAGCACCCTGATCCTGTTAGTCGAATCTTACAAGAAAGGGTGGGTTGTAGTCTGTCTCACAGTCCCTGAACCACATTATTTTCCCTACTGCCCAGCCCTCCCTGCAATGTAGTCTGTCTGTCTCACAGTCCCTGAACCACATTATTTTCCCTACTGCCCAGCCTTCCCTGCAATGTAGTCTGTCTCACAGTCCCTGAACCACATTATTTTCCCTACTGGCCAGCCCTCCCTGCAATGTAGTCTGTCTCACAGTCCCTGAACCACATTATTTTCCCTACTGCCCAGCCCTCCCTGCAATGTAGTCTGTCTCACACTACTCACAGTCCCTGAACCACTTTATTTTCCCTACTGCCCAGCCCTCCCTGCAATGTAGTCTGTCTCACAGTCCCTGAACCAGTTTATTTTCCCTACTGCCCAGCCCTCCCTGCAATGTAGTCTGTCTCACACTACTCACAGTCCCTGAACCACGTTATTTTCCCTACTGCCCAGCCTTCCCTGCAATGTAGTCTGTCTCACAGTCCCTGAACCACATTATTTTCCCTACTGCCCAGCCTTCCCTGCAATGTAGTCTGTCTCACAGTCCCTGAACCACATTATTTTCCCTACGCCCAGCCTTCCCTGCAATGTAGTCTGTCTCACAGTCCCTGAACCACGTTATTTTCTCTACGGCCCAGCCTTCCCTGCAATGTAGTCTGTCTCACAGTCCCTGAACCACATTATTTTCCCTACTGCCCAGCCTTCCCTGCAATGTAGTCTGTCTCACAGTCCCTGTCTCACAGTCCCTGAACCACATTATTTTCCCTACTGCCCAGCCCTCCCTGCAATGTAGTCTGTCTCACAGTCCCTGAACCACATTATTTTCCCTACTGCCCAGCCTTCCCTGCAATGTAGTCTGTCTCACAGTCCCTGAACCACATTATTTTCCCTACAGCCTAGCCTTCCTTGCAGTGCTAAAGCCCTAAATGAATCAAGTCTAGATTTCCCCTGGGGTTCCTTTTCAATTTATAATAGGTTTGTTTGTTACTATCACAATTATATCTTTTCAGAGACTAAGCATTAGTCTAGATGAGGTGCTGAAGACCAATTCTAACCCGGATCTTCACAGGTCACACTATAAATAGTAAGGGGTTTCTTTAGCTAGCTTGTGTATTCATTTCTAGATCCAGACATGACCTGATAACATGATTATGTAATGTTATCCTAGCACATGGTTCCAGACAGTCACATCACCATTACGTGCAAGTCAACAGCGTTGACTGTAAAACCTAGATTCTCCTTCCTGGAGTCATTTGGGTTTCATGAATTCCCGGACAAACAGCCTGTCAATTGATATCAGATACAAATCATGTAACCCACTGATTTGGAGTAGGCATATTCCCAACTTCAGTGACTGAAATTATTGTCTTGGACCAAAGGGCACTCAAAAAATTTTTAATAAGGCCTTCAGAATTTATTTCTACGAAACATTAGGTTAAGTATGAATTTATATAGGTTAGGCCATACCAAATGATGTTAATCTCTGCCAGTGCCTTCTTCATCATTCCACAAATAATAATACTGAAAATTTATATAGCGCTATATCCAACTGCTAAGTGGGTGCTCAAAATTAGGCATCAAATATACAATGTTGAAGTTCAAACCTTGGTCTCTCACCTTTACACAAGCCTTCAAACACTAGGCTACACAATCCCCTTGTCTCAACTACTTTCCTGTCATACTGTATCTTTACTAACATTCATAAGTTTGACCAAAAAGGTCCAGTTTCAGTTAAGCCTGACATCCAAGACTCCCACAACAGGAGAATCCCCAATAGTAAACTATCCATGAGAGCTGTCTATCTGCCCCAAGTTAGGGTCAAGCAGTGGAGGTCATACAAGTGGAAGCTAATCGTGTCATCTGCAAAGTGTGCAAAACCCAGATGCCATGAGAACATGTGGAACTCCTCAAGAGAATCGGCAAGAGATCAGGAGGTGTCAAGATGGGCGGGAGATGGGTCATGCGACTACACACACTGCTTCTGAGCTGTACAGACCGAAAACAATTGTCATTCAAGTTGCCATGTGATGATATATATTATTGTAGAAACAATATATGTTGACAATCTTTTTGACAATCCAAATGGGATAATAAATACAAGGGGATCTTCTCATAATACAGACAGTGTTATACTTAAGCCACAAATCTGAAACAGGTGTGTAATGAAATATCTGTAGTACAATAAGCTAAATTATCCATGCAAAAACCTGCCCAAGAGATAAATTCAGGTTCTAATGGTTCCAATAGGAAGATATAAGGATTATATTTCCAGTTTGTAGGAAAACCAGAGCATGGAAAAGCGGGAAAGATCTTTAGCGACACTATTCCACACAAAAATAAACACAGAGTTGCCATCTACCTGATAGTAAAAGTGGTAGTCTACAAGGTGATGTCATTCACCGTTCTTAGTTTTACTCATCTCTCAACAACATTCTCACTTAGTTTAATTCTGGGTTAGTGAGTGACTGAGTATACTTTTAAGCCACTTTAGCAATATTCCAGGAATATCACGACAAGGGATACCAGAAGTGGGCTTCATACATTGTACCCATGCAGAGAATCAAACCCAGGTCTTTGTCATAAGGAGCAAACGCTTCACCCTCTAGGCTACCCCAGTTGATTCTGAACCCTTTAGTAACTACGGCTAGTGGACGAGCATGAATTCTGAAGCCATTTTGAGCAAGGAACTGTTTCAGGACTTTCTGTTTACCCACTGTTGGCCCACTTATCACACATGTCATCGTATCCCAACTGCATAGATCGATGCTCATGCTGTTGATCACTGGATTGTCTGGTCCAGATTCCATTATTTACAGAATGTCGCCATATAGCTGAAGCATTGCTGAGAGTGGCGTTAAACAACAAACCAACCAACCAACCAAGCATCCAACCATTTATCACAATATAGAACCTTATCAGTACCTACATCTAGCAGCCCACAAGTGCCGAAGTCTACGTTCACAAGTCTACCTACTCACAACTTGAGAGTTTCAGCATCCTCGGAACTATCAACTTATATATCACACAAGGACCACTGACACAATAGAGCAACAAACCACTCCAATGAAACCTTCATATATTAAACAAGAAACATTCAACTGCAAGCAAACCCACATAAAACTGCCATTAACACAAGCGGGCACTGAGAGCAACTCTGAGGGAGGAAGTTATTCCTGGTAGTGGAGCGTGAGTCAGCTGATTAGTTTCTCGGACACTGGTCTATCTGACAGGATTTCCTCATGCGATGCCATCGCCAGCTGTTGTCCAATCACCTGTTACATGATAAGCAGGTCCTCCAGGAGTAGGCCACATTCAGGATCTCAATGTTTCCTATAAAGGGCGTCCTTGAGCTTTGCTCCCATAGCGCATGAGTGCAGGGGATTCTAACTTAGCAACTTATAACAAAGTTTTGACGAGGATCCCTCACTTATGATTTTGAATAATGGGATCTGCATGCATCACTTTCTAACTATAGCTACTATAGATATCATTGGATATCAGTTTCTTAATAACAGATATACAGATATCATTGATATCAGTTTCTTAACTATAGATATTATAGATATCATTGGATATCAGTTTCTTAATAACAGATAATACAGATATCATTGGATATCAGTTTAACTATAGATATTATAGATATCATTGGATATCATAGTTTCTTAATTATAGCTACTATAGATATCATTGGATATCATTGATATCAGTTTCTTAAGTATAGATATCATTGGATACCACTGTTTCTTGAATCAAGATGTCAAAATTGTACAAGCCTGCTTCTCATCTATAGATATTGTAACTGGTTTAAATCAAAATTTACCAAGCATGAAAGAATCAATAAAAAGTCTGAAAACATGATGTCAAATCTTAAAAGTCTATAGACTAGGGCTCTGTACCAGAGTTTACAGCCAACTCGGAGCAGACGGTCTTCATACGAATACATGCTCACTGAATTGACATCCCGCATACAAACACTCACTTCAATCACAAGGTCAGCAATTAGTAACTGTTGACATTTATCAACAGGCTGCAGTTTCATATCGTTTGTCACACAAGCCTCGCACATACTCCTAGTTTCCATTACACTGATAGCTTTCTGCATGGAAACAGGCCATTTACAATAATAGACTTGATGTCAGCCTACGCAATGTGCTCCCAGGCTGGATTTAGTGTACAATGTATTGACATCTTCCCATAGCCCTTTTCAACAAATAGTTCATTCAGCGTTGTTGCTTTCACATTATAAATTCAGAGTCAAAGATACATTTTTTGGAAAAATTTCAGTTATTGAACACATTCTTCTTTTATGGAGTTGCAAATCTTTGACACAGATCAATCAGAGTGTGACACAGGAATGTAGTGGTCATGATAACAAAAGGTGAATAATGTAATTAGAAAAACAAAACAATAAACAACATATAGTTGAACAGCTATCCCGTCATAAAAGTTTATAGCAGGACCCTAGGACCCAATCCCCCATAAATAACTTTAAAAAAACACCTACAAAAACAAAAAGCCATGGGAAAAACCAACATGTTCATTTGGCACTTGATTTGGTTTGGTTTCCCGTTATATGGTGGCGATCTGTAAATAATCAAGTTTGGACAGCATGACTGACTGACTGAGTTTAGTTTTTACACCGCTTTTAGCAATATTCCAGCAATATCACGGCGGGGGACACCAGAAAATGGGCTTAACACATTGTGCCCATGTGGGGAATCGAACCCAGGTCTTCGACGTGACGAGCAGACGCTTTAACCACTAGGGTACCCCACCGCCTCTCAAAGTCTCATCAGGACAAACATAGTGTAGTAACTTATATATAGACTAATGCATATATAGAGCATCAATCTGCGCAATTGGGAACCGATGACATGTGTCAACCAAGTCAGTGAGCCTGACCACCCGATCCTAATTGTCGCCTCTTATGGCAACCATGGGTTGCTGAAGGTCAATTCTAACCCAGATCTTCACGGGTACGAAGGACAGTTAAAACCACTTGAGAAAATATACTAAACTGCACCTGAACCATAACAGTTACCATCAAATGCTGCAAATTGAAATTACCTAGTCAATGTTTCAAATCAGCACTATAAATTACTGGTTGTTTCAGAAGATTGTTAATTGCTGGCAAGGAGTTGAGTGGCGGGGAACACCTGAAATGGGCTTCATACATTGTACCCATGTGTGGAATCGAACCCGGGGTCTTTGAGTGACAAGCGAACACTTTAACCACTAGGCTACCCCACTCCCCTTTGTTGGTGGAATGTACAATCTGGATCTGTCCCAACATGCAGTCCAGTATTTACCCAGCCATGTGAGTGTTGATGAAGATGACATTCTCCACAACAGCCGAAGCTGATACAGGAACATGCATCAATACCAGCTTCAGAAACAACCAACAAAAACACACTTCTCAAGTCGTCAAACTCGCTGTAGACACTTCATCAAACTCGCTGTAGACACTTCGTCAACAAACATGGAAACTGAAAATATTGCCTTGTCACCTGTGCACAATTCAAGATTTACTTGGGATATCAAACTCAGGATGCTAAGTGCTGTTGACAGGCGAAAATAGAATAGTTTATTTTGTTTAAATTTGAAACTTAAAAAAGATATTTTCTTAAATTATTTTAAGTTTTTTAACGCTGCATTAAACACAATATTTTAACATTATTAGAGCACTAAAGTCCCATTACTGGTCTTGTTCTCAGTAAAGTTAAAAAGTTATAACCAAACCATAACAGTCATAACATTAATAACATGAATTCGAAAAGTTTCAATTCCAATTTTTAGTCAGAATGTCTTTTGTGCAGATTTACACAGATCCATGTAATAAATACATAATTTCATCACATATGACATGGCTCAACAAAACCTATTCTATTCAAATACACTTCTAGTGTTTTACTCAAATCTGAGCAGAAATATATAGTTTTCAATATCTATTCAACCATTGGTCAATTCTAGCCCCAAGTTTTTACATAATCCTTTTTGAGTGAGTGATAATGCCATAACTGTAAATGAGCTGATAAAGCTATTGGCCAGAAAAACTATCCTGATCAGGTTGCAGATCAGAGGATGAGTCAAAAACCACAATCTTAATTAAATCCCATCGTATCTATACATGATGAAAGACGAAGAAGAACCCTCCTCAATAACCCCCTATCTAAACAAATCCCACATTCGACCTTAACCCTGACCTTACACGACCCCACATGGTCATTCAAGGTCACAATTCCTTCCAATTCAAACACATTCCCTTGACCAATCAATCGTTATCGCAGCTATCAAATTAATCCATGCACTTCTTTTTCTTCCAGCCATAATTAAGCCATATGTTGAGCCAGGCCATACCGGCATGATAGCAACAGATCTGTGATTACGAGTATCTTCCCCCAGAACCGCAGAAGTCCCCATCCCTCTGATAGTGACTCAGTATGTTCAAAGCTCTAATTGACTCTTTCTTCAACAGGCGGGACTAGTTATTTATAGCTTTCCGATCACAGACCTAAAATTGCCTCTGAGTCAAATGCATCTATTATCATCTTGAAAAAGCCAACCAAGCTTCAGGTCCCCCAGCAGTCAGTGAGTGATGTTTGATCCTCGTCAGAATATTTCCACACTGGGTGAAGTGACGTACTTTGATGGTGAAACATCTTTACTCGGGTGTTGCCGGACCAGCAACCCATCACTGGAAGACTTTGGAGGATACATGTATAATTCATGAGTGGGTTTTCTGGCTGACTGAAAATGCACTACGAGGAAGCTGATCTCCATCACTGAGTTAAGCCATCTAAACATGTGGCTGACACACAGATGACTTAAACCATGTCACACTATACCTATCTCACGTACCTTGTCCCGATATAAAGCAAATCACACATCTTGAATCCTGCCATACTTGTGTGAAATTATTAACGTTTCATGATGGCAGCAGCAGAATTTGACACAAGTCCTTTAGATTGTCATGCCAGCTAATAGTTAAGGTATCATAAGAACTAGTCGAAATTTGCTTTTATATGGTTTTGCTTCATGTTATCATTGTGAGAACAAGTGTTTTAAAAACATCACTTCCTTTTCCTAAAATAATAAGTGAATGATATTAGCTACATCCCTTCCCTATTGGGTTTGCAGGCAACCAATCAATTAAGTACCAAAGCCATAAGTTTGTGGTGACTCATTCTGTCCAAGAGGTAACAAAACACAAGGGATAGACTTTTTTTGTGGATTTCATTTACATAATATAACAGGAACTATAGAAAACAGAATGAAATCAGTTGTAGATAATTTTGAATTAATGTAAACAATGAAACTGACAAAATCATTGATAGTGTATCGACGATGACAATGGCCTGAAGAACAATGGTTAAAATTACAATGGGAACCGTAAAAGGAAAATTTCAATTACTATTTTGCGTGTTACACAAAAAAGCATCTTGTAATGAGTGAGTGAGTATAGTTTTACGCCGCTTTTAGCAATATTCCAGCAATATCACAGCGGGGGACACCAGAAATGGGCTTCACACATTCTGCCCATGTGGGGAATCGAACCCGGGTCTTCGGCGTGACGAGCGAACGCTTTAGCCACTAGGCTACCCCACCACCCGCATCTTAAAATGAATTCATTTACACATCTAACATTCCTCCCGCCATGCCTACAGTAAATACACAAAATCTCCAGGGAAAAAACTGAAAAACACAAGCCAAATTCCTGAGAATCCTCTGCCCTTTTACCTTCACCCCAAAACATCTGCAACCAAGCCAAACCAAAGGGATGGCACAAATTAAATGTCCTTGCTTACTGTTGTAGAAATGTGGTTGACTGAGACCAAGTTAGTCAAACAGCCAGCAATGACATCCAGGTCCATGCAGCTCTGACTGCATGCCTTCAGTGTACACAGTCCATCTCCACAGCAGGGAGATTCAACATGCAAGCATTGACACAGGCCGGTGGTGCAATATTGACACCTCCTGGACACTGCTGGACATCACCAGCCTGGGAGTGGCTCATGGTCAAGGCTGTTCAGGTCAGGTCATCAGGACAAGTGAGTAAGTGAGTATTTTACTGCTGCTTTTAGCAATATTCCAGCAATATCACAGTGGGGGACACCAGAAATGGGCTTCACACATTGTGCCCATGTGGGGAATCGAACCCAGGTCTTCGACGTGACGAGCAGACGCTTTAACCACTAGGCTACCCCACCGCCTCTCAAAGTCTCATCAGGACAAACATAGTGTACTAACTTATATATAGACTAATGCTTAGACTGGCACAAGTCTCTAAAGTAATAATTAATAGTTTAAATTATAATTTCTAAAAATATGCCTCTTGGAGGGACAGAATTACTATACATCCATGGGCTTAGCATTCAGTACAGCCTTGGAGCAAGGCTGACCAATGCTGAGTTTCTAAAATATTTAATATCTGATAATAGGATTATATCATATATAAATTACTCAATTTAACCTGACAAAGAGTCCCAGTGAGGGAAATTTGGACTCCATTTTCGACTTTTGAATTACAGATAAAGATGACCAATGTGGTTCAGGGACCATCTGACAGTCTTGGATAGAGATTAATATTATTACAAGTGTGACACAGGGCACTCACAAATATATTTAGGTGTGCCTTTGGAATTTCAAGTGTACCATGTAGAAACCTTTTGGTCCACCTTGTTACTTGGTACTTTCATTTCACTAAGTACTAGTTTGCTCATTCTTTCTCATTAACATGAATAACATTCTGCTCGGTTTCTGAATCCCTTGGTTCAGATTTAATTATGCATTTGTATGTCCTGACAACTAGGGCAGTGGGGTAGCCTTGTTGGTCAGACCAAAGACCCGGGTTCTGCATAGGGGTACAATATGTGAAGCCGATTTCTGGTGTCCCCAGTCGTGATATTGCAGGAATATTGCTAAGAGTGGTGTAAAACTTTACTCACTTACTTTGGCAACATAACAGTTATCACAGGAGTTATATCATGTGTATGGTACTACATTAAAGAAGATAAAGAAAATGAGATTGTTTTCTTATGACAATAGTCTGGACTCCATGGATGGTATGCATCACACAGCCTTCCAAATGTGGAGTGAGTGAGTGAGTTCAGTTTTACGCCGCTTTTAACAATATTCCAGCTATATCACGACGGTGAACACCAGAAATGGGCTTCACGCATTGTACCCATGTGGGGAATCAAACGAGCAAGCGCTTTAACCACTAGGCTACCCCACAGCCCCTCCAAATGTGGATGTAAAGTACCTTGTTTTCATAGGTCAACAAAATTATAATAGCTCTAAATGTGATTTCTACCATAACAGTGTTATTACCATTTAAGAAAAACGCACACTGTGTTGGAAAATCAGGTATATAACTTGATTATATACCTCTGAATGACTTAATTGACCCATCACAATCCAGTATTTTCTGAAGTTTCCAATACAGTATGTTTATCTCCTAAATATGGCATAAGAAATCAGAAATATTTTCTAAATTGGTTGTTGATCAAAATATGTCCCAAGAAGAATCGGAGCTTGACTTTAAGAGAAGATGACCATTTCATATCAATTTTCATTAGACTACTGGCTGTGTCTATTCCTTAGAACCAGAAAGTTCAAACTTAGCACTGTCATATAAAATTCACTTCCACCAAATCATAAACACCTTTAAAATGAAGGATATAAATTATGTTACAGAATTACCTCAACTCTCCCTCTCTCTCACCTCAGTAGGATCTCAATCCAAGGTGCACCCACCTAGGGTGTTAACTCACGGTGTTTGTATGAACTGATTAAGCATTTCCCATTTACCTGAGTTTGTTTTTGACAGGGCTATGTTCACAGGAGGTTAGAGACAGGTTCAACCACCTTCACTGTCGGCATTCAACAATGACAGCTGGTAACACCCTTCAGTCCATGCTGCTCGTACATCAGGAGCCAGTGAATGAATGACTAGGTTTTGATTCTGTTTTTGAACAGCATTTCAGATATGTGCTAGCTCAGTGTGAAAGGAAGCCTGGAATAAGGCAGGTCCTTGGCGTTTATCACTGAGATGTAACCCCTGCTCAGGGGTGGAAATAACTTTAAAATTGCTAGTGTACTCAGGTACAGTGGCACATGTAAAAATCACTTGCCCTGATGATTTTTCCACTTTACCGGCCGTTTTCTTGTTGATTCTTTAAATAAACAACATAATTAACATTGGAAAGTCAACTGGACAAATTTGCTTGCCCGACAGAAAATAACACTGGACTCTGGCGTCGGGCAATGGGTTATTTCCACCCTGCTGCTGACAAATGCATAACCAGGGGAACTGAGATTTGACTCCATAATTATAGGATTCTGGCACCACAAAGGGGTGTAACTCTGTTTGACTAAATGAGCAAGTATTGTTTTAGGCCACATTTAGCAATATTCCAGTAATATGACGGGGCACACCAGACATGGGCTTCACACATTATACCCTGGGACTCGAACCCAGGTCTTTGGCATGTCAGCAGATGCTTTAGCCACTCAGCTACCCCACCACCCCTTAATGCATCAGAATATCAATACAATTTGTCTCATGTTAATGAACCAATACACATGACAAGAATATTGATGGATACTGTACACCCTAGGGCTGCATCGAATACACTATGTGGCGAATATGATACGTATCATGAATATTGGGTAACGAATACGAATAATTATTCACAGATACAATATTGTAGTTAAGTGATTGATGTACAATATGGAATGCCCATGTTGACAGTTTTGATTTGTCACAGCATTAACCAGTGATCTCATGACACTCAAATTTGGTATGTAATAGTTATAGTCGACAGTACCATGTGCAGCCTTGGCAAACTAACATGACTTGCGCTACTGCATTGCTAGTAGTACATGTTCCATTCATGCATATCTCACTTTCCCAAAGTAGACAAGGGTTCAAGTAAAACATGCTCCCTTAAAAAAACTGTAAATATTCGTTAATATTCGGTTCTGGTGACCACGAATAACAAATTGAATTCATGAAGGGCTACGGTTCGATTCACCGAATATTTTCTATTAAGGACAAGAAACCCAGGGACAGCTGACGTCTTCTGTGATATGTAAATTTTTAAAATTCAAAAGTTAGGGTTATAACAACACCTTTGATTTTCAAGTTTAAAATAATACACTTGTGCTGTAGCATGTCACTATTACGACATATGGGGGAAAAGCCATCAAGACCTTTGAAGAACTTTGATATTTACCAATTTAGAGACAAATTCAAGCAATGATATTTTGCTCAAATGCCAAAAATATAATCATAGCGAAGATGTGATTCAACCCCATGACCACACGTACCTGGCATTGGGTGAGTGAGTGAGTTTAGTTTTACGCCGCTTTTAGCAATATTACAGCAATATCATGGCGGGAGACACTAGAAATGGGCTTCACATATTGTACCCATGTGGGGAATTGAACGTGAGTCTTCAGCTTTAACCACTAGGCTACCCCACCACCCTGGCATTGGGGAAATGTACATGAACAACATATACACTCATGTAACCTTGATTCGTGGATATAAGGGAAGTGCGGCGAAATTCATATTTTAAGTGCATGATTTCATTTAGTATACGCACTGATTATTTTATTCATTGATTCAGCAAATTGAAAATGCTTAATATTCCACTCGCGAATGAACCGTTTGTTTACGGAAGCCATTTGCAATCATCACCCATTCGTGTGCCCACAAAATGTGACGTCACCTTGTTTCGTGGATTACGTAGTCGGTTACTTTATACCACTTTGTACGACATCCCACTGCAGTAAGTATTGACACCAAGGAAAGCAGACAACGAGAAGTGAGAAGGTTGGAGCTAACGGTATCTTTTTTACTTGACATTTTGTAAAAATAAAATTTGGTAATGGTGGTATTAGTGATCTTGGGCTATTTATCTCAATGCTGGACAATTATATTTAGTGTACTTATGTTTAATGCAGAGATTCGGAACTTTTTGGTCAGCGAAGCGTGGCATTGTATGTACATAAAAAATACCGCTTCGTGACAGTCAGTCGAGACTTAATTTACGAGCTAGCATGATAATTTTGATGATCCACGAATCAAGGCTATCTACGAATTTAGGTTATTGTTCTGTACATATAAATGAAACAAATAACAATTCAAGTCACAAACCTTAAAATATTGTTCATTTTAAATGTTCATCTTTCTGTAATAGTTATACTCAAGTAGTTACATTGATCATTATCAAAAGCCGTAAGGACATTGAAACTTCCAATCAATCATCAACGACAGCCCTACCTTTAATCCAATCCTTCACACTCCTGGAGCCTTATATTCTACCTCAGTGACTTGACTTTCCACAAATTATTTTCACAAACACACACATATATTTACAACTTTTGAAAAAGGGTAAATGATACAATACAAACAATCAACTTGAATTTTCATAAAATGTATTCACAAAGCCTATTGTTACCAGTTGAACTTTTAAAAAAGAAGAAATTTTCATCAAAATGATTAGATTTTTATGCCATCACAAAATGGCGCTATCATATCCATAACTTCTGAACAAATTTTAAGCAAAGCAAAAAGGTTTCATTTACTTTCAACAGATGTCAAATGCCCTTTCCTGACACACCATACGGCAACAAAACAATATGAACCTCCTAGAAATCAAAGCGTTTGTACCAGAAAGGATCATCACAAAAACAAAATTAACAGAAATCACATATTTGCATCTTTAAGTTAATTACATCTTCACAAAGGCACATCTAACAACATAATGAAACCTTGTAATGACAAAGCCACTTGTCAGGACTTCACAAAAAACAAAACTCGGCAGATAACAAAAGTGTCTAGGAATCAATAGTTATGCTTAGACAAACCTCCAGCATGTTGAATGGCGACTGTTCCATGTCAAAATGACATGAATGCAAATATTCCTCCATACCAAGCCAATATGCTGTGATCACTGACAAGATAAAAATCACACTAATAAATCTGAGCTCGTTTGAATCCCTGGACTTCCTTGAAATGCAAGTGAAGTAATATGACTGATTAATGTATCATGACGAGGGCGTGATGGTTTGAGAGTACGCTGTAACGACCCCAAAAGGGAAAGCATTAAATATATATGTCGTACTGCCTACAGCAGAATACTCACACTTTTATGTTAATAGCTTTGGCGGAACCGGGTTTTTATAGATTTCACATTGATCCAGTTTATCAAGTAGTTTGTAATACAAATATGCCCTTTTCGATATCATTTTACATAGCTTCAAATTGATTTGAACATGCGTGTCAAAGATTAAGAGTCTTGATGCCCTTGAATTTTTTTTAATCTTTGTAAATCTTCAATTTGTAACATCATGGTCATTAAGGACCACCTGACTTACGTTCTAAATTTCGAACACTCCTTACTGTTCTTGCGCCCAGCTACCTGGAAAAATAATTGCTATCAGAAACATAGGCACATACTACTCATATATTTGTCAGGTTTCCATGGCACACGCCCCTTGAAATTTGAAGCAGGAAATCAAGTCCCCTTCTAAACTTGCAATCCTGACATTTTTATCACATCTGTAATAGTCCAGGTAGAGATTCGAGCAACCACCTGCTTGGTAAAGGCAATCTGCCCCAGGTATAAGTATCATTTAGGTGAGATGTGGATTCGTACCATTAATATGCAGTTATCTGAAGAAGTTCTGGGGGTCCTTGAAGTTTACTGCAGCTGTATTGGAATCAAAGGACCCCCTACTCCCAAAACATATGAAAAAATAACATCTTTCCACTTTTGTGTAATTTTCTTTTTTGTACTCCCACACATTTTCAGTCAACTTGGTCCCAAGATGTATTGTACTAGTTTATAGGAGGTTAAAACAAAATACAAAAACATTCAACTTCAAAATCAATAGGGCTGTGCAATATAACCGGTTTACTGGTATTTACCGGTTCAGACATGAAAACGATATGTACTGCGATACGCAGATCGAAAACCGGTATCTTGACATGCATTAGGAAAACTTTGTAACACTCGGAAATCTTCGGATATTGCCTTGTTTAATTCATGCCAAATATTATTTACATTTTTATTTTGTCAGGATTAAAAGTTTTTATTAAAGCTTAATCAAACATGATGATTTTGTTTTGTTTTTGCTTTATAAATCAAGCAGTAACTCGAGTATAAGTAGTTTTTTTTGTTGAAAAAACTTCTTGCAATATATTGCAATACATATCGCAATACATATCGCAATATATGCTTTCGAATCGCAATATATCGCAATATGATAATTCTCTGCAATACCCACCCCTAAAAATCAACATAACCGTGTTAACAAGCATATATTAATGAAGAAAAAAGCACATTGAGTTAAATGTTGGTCATCAACCAAGACAGCTAATTACTTCATCATTGTCTACATCAACTGATGAAATGAATGAAATAGATGACTTAAATGAATGTATGTCAGGTTTTGACTGTCAACGATAACTAGTTTCAGGATAACAGTATGTAAATCTGGTGGTGGTTTTGTCCTCCAGCGATGACCTGGTTCCAGCCTAGAAATCATCACTGATGTGAAACTACTGACAGTGATTGCAATTACTTATTAGTATCATTAATCATTAACTGCTACTGAGATCTACATTAAACTTGAGCAGACAAATGTTGGTCTTAATGATTGAATCAGACATAGGACCACTCATAAGCTGAAGACTTCCGAACCCATCCCTTAAGACTGTAAAAATGTACAACTGATTATCAACTCACAAATAAACAATCTCTCAAATACATGTGAACATTCTTCAGAAAAGTGCATAAGATGACCTTGAAAACTGGGCCCATCAGTGCATGAGTTTGAATAGTAATACATTTGTAACAGATCTTCAGGCACATGAGTAGTGAGTATTGTTTTTTGCCCATTTTAGCAATATTCTAGCAATGTCACGACACGGGACACCAGTAATGGGCTTTACACTTTGTACCCATGTGGGGAATCAAACCTGGGTCTTCGGCGTGACGAGCGAACGCTTTAACCACTAGACTACCCCACCACCCCAGTTCCATTTGAAACATTAAGAGCTGATTTAGAATCAAAGCCTTCAGTTGCTACAAGCCTTAAGCACTGCCATCACAGAAGCAGCATATAGTGGGTGTTTTAAAAGCTTTTGAGACTAAACAGTATCAGACAGGGTTCAAAGTTAATTTCCGTCAGCCCGTCCACAGTAAGTGTTGTTTCCTTGTAGACTAGCACTTTCACAATCTGTAGATCGTGACTGGGTACAGTGTAGCACATGATGTTCACTGACTGGTGAAATTATTGATTAATTTCTGACACTGCTATATCCAACTAAGATCATTCTCAGTAGGTTTAACTCTTATTATACCTGATGACTAGTTGAGGCAATACCAGCCTGAATGCAGTTTTACTTGACTGAGCACAGACTGCACACATACAGCATGGCATAACCATATTCTACAGGTCAGACAAAGAAGATCCATAATCGGAAATATTGTCGATAGGAAATATTATTAATGATTATCAATATGAAAATGGTATCATTGATAATATTGTACATGTATAAGACTTTTGTGATAGCACATAGTTTTAATTTACTCAAACAACACACAAAGTTAGTTTTTTTAACCATGGGCTGCTTCTAAATTATGTTCAGGAAGGTTTTATATGTTTACTCAGAAACCCATTCATGAACATGTCACCACTCACTAGTGGTGTGAAATATATTCATTTCTCTCTAACATGTTTTAGCATTTTTGCTCAGAGTTACTTCACCGATATTTATTGACAATCCACTGAGCTATATCAAAAGCCAGCCCTGATATTCTATGATATAGTGGCAACAGATTAATCAACTTATCCATATCAAGTCAGTGGACATCCAAATTTATCAATTAGTTAACACACCTCTAAGATGAATCAATTTCTAAAGGGGGAAATTGTTTAAGACAGGTTAAAAAAACAGATAAATGTGACATGATGTCACTGTGGTATTGTGGTGTTAACCAGATAATCAAGTCATATGGCAAATGTTGTAATGATTAAAAATTCAATAATAATCTGGAAAAATTCTGACCTGTTATCAAAAACATACAGGCTAACATGCTACATAATCATTACATTCATGGTCATGTATTGACCGAAAACAAAGGATATATGAATATTGGGCTCAATCAATTAAGACTTCAATAGATAATTCAACATTGCAACCTTGGTTAATTCAAACTGACCGGAATAAATCAGTCCATAACGAACAATGAAATACAGTTTATGATTACTTCCAGGTCCAACACGTATGATACAATTACAATGAATAGACTTTGAATCTACAATCAATGAATATGATTCACTGGTTACATTACATATGATACACTAATTCCACAAGGTTATGTACAACAGCTCTATCATTGGCAATTTAACCAATGTGATGCATATTTGATCAAATGTATTAATTCATAAGTGTTGTCTTGTCAATTTCAACTTAGATACCAAAAACCTGAAAGACCAAAAAAATGCATTCTAAAACTGATTGTCTCAGACTAGTAGACTACACACATGAATTGCAGGAAATGTTTGTATTGATGTCATGCCTTGCGATTTTCTACTTATATCACCTTAAATTAACAGTCTGAGCATACAATATGTGATTAATATCATAAGCAACTTCCAAAAGCATCAGGTTAGCATGCAACCCATACTGGAGTTTGAAACTGCTTAGTTAGACCTGTTCAACACAGTACCAGCAACTCCCCACAAATTGAACTTTAGGAAGATAGGACATTCACTGACAGTGATAAAGTCTGTTCAATACAAAAACTGTTGCACAATTATTCAAAACCACTGTCATCTAACTCACAGTGTCTGTTCCAGTAACTTCTTGATGAACTGTCAATTCCACCCACGATTAAAGAGTCACGAACAACAACGTACATCAGTTAGTGTACATCTTCATTTAGCGTGATCTTTAAATGTCATGCACACGGAGAGAAGAATAACTAAATGTGCCATTTGAAACCGAGCACGATAATATAAACATGCCGGCAAAGAATGGTAAAACAAGTTTTTTTTTAATCCTGTCAAAGCATAAACTTAGTTTGAACGACCAAGTTCCGTATACTTGTCGGCCCCATAAGTTAATTCTTCGTCGATCTTTTACAATAATCCTTTCTATCAATAGGAAATCTCATTACAGCATGAACAAAATACAAAACCGAAATATTTCTGAAGACAAAATATGGTAAGCAATCGAACATTCTCATTTTTATCCTACCCTTTGTAAGGCTCCGGTCTATTCGGCCATCTTTGTAAAATAGTGCTGTCCGTGTAGTAATAACAAGAAATATTTAGCGATAAAGTTCTCCTAATGATGTTCAGTAAAACCATTTACATCATGTTGAATTAAACACATAAACAACACGAGCCACTCCATATATACATTATGAATACATGTAGCAAACTGGACTAAATGTCAAGCAGTGTTCAAGGGACTATTTGTCGTCGGACATATTTACAAGCACCTGTGCTTTGCCGGTACTTTTCGAAGGGCAGACAACTCGTGCTTATCTAACATCACCGACCCATCTTCGTCGCTTAGTTCACATCTCAAGTTCAAAACTACCAACTGTAAATTTAGATTTTACAAGAAAAATATTCTTATTTATTTATGAACTTTACTCAGATATCAAACAATGTTCCAAAGTACATTTGCAACGAAACTGATCACAGATGGTATAGCACCTAAACATTACTAACACACACACTCCGAGGACTAGTTTTAAAAAAACAGAAAGAAAAGAATTTGACGAACTGGAAAATGTGAAACAGATCGGAATTCATTACCGTCAAACAAACACAGCCAAGGTGTGATATGCATTGACCGGGCAATATACTTTACACAAGCGCCACAATTAGCTGTTTATAGAGAACCCCCGCTAATTAACACGCCGACACGACCGGCCTCCTGCAATTAGGGTGTGTTTATGAACACCGCGTGCATATTATGTAAACAGTAGGTCCGTTTCACGCTTGGCATTGCAATAATTTGAGGTTTCTTCGACACGTGGTTGTCAGTGAAATGCTCGCTCTAAGGATATTATCCAATATCCTGGAGCGATAATACTTTCTTTATGCAAATTGAGAGCAATGTTATATTTACAGCATATTTAGGAGTGAGTGAGTTAGTTGGGTTTTACGCCGCTTTTAGCAATATTTTTTAGCAATATTCCATCACGGCGGGGGACACCAGAAATGGGCTCCACACATTGCACCCATGTGGGGAATCGAACCCGGACCTTCGGCGTGACGAGCAAACACTAGGCTACCCCACCGCCCCCTCATATTTGGGAACAGTAGCTATATAAGTCTGGAATAATGGAAGTTCGAATCCGGGTTCGTCTTAACCATGTTTCGAGGTTTCTGGAACTAGTGAACAAGTAATGTATTAGAACGAGTAATAATTTTTTCTCTAAATGTGTTGATGTAATATCAGAAATACGTTTCTTTATTTGTTTGTAATAGTTTTTGGAATAGTCGAACAGACGTATGTGTTATTTTTGTTTGTTTGTTGCTTAATGTAATATTCAAGCTATATGGCGGCAGTCTGTGAGGGCTTTAGCATTGCAGAAAGGACTAGGCAGAAGGGAAAATAATCTGGTTCAGGGAGTGTGAGACAGACTATATGATGGGGTTCTTCATTTCCCAGCGTGTCACACCAATTCTCACAGAGAATGACCAATTTGAAAGACACAAATCGTAAAAAACTAAAGACAATATTTCTGTCACTTGTTGTTGCTGTTTTATTGCAGAAAGTGTCACGAACGAAAATCAGAAATTGTAGCACTCAAGGGGAGCTTGTAAAATTCTATCACATCTTATACAATACCACCCTACACGATCGTTGTAATCTACGTGACTGTTCTTTATGATGGCTGCATAACACATTGAAGGGAGATATCATTCACAAAGTTCAGTCGTTAATCTCAAAGTTGTGTTTCGTTAAGGAAACAACATTACATGTAACATCCTCTCCACTCAGTTGAGTTTGTTAGCATTATAACAATAAAGTTGATCAAGTCAAAGCTCTTGAAAATATAACTTTATTTTATACTGTTAAATGCAGTTCTTTACGCAAAGGAAGTCGACAAAAAGAATCGACATCTGAGAGGTAATATCATGAACCTCACTGACAATACAACAGCATTTATAAAAGGTAATATTATTGATCAGGTTGTGAATGAATGCCTTTGTAACGTAGATTACAGATTTGCACACAAAACACGTGTTCACATGAATAACATTCATTCCTTCTTTCTCCCTATTCCCTTGTCCGTAATCCCGCTGGATCCCGGCATGAGTCTTGCCCATTCTGTCTGAATTCAACAATGATACTTTTGTAATCTACGTTACCAAACTGTAATCTACGTTACTTTACAAACTAATTCATTCGACGTAATAATCGTCCTCATATAGACTGATTTTACATCAACTTACCATATATGAAAGTCATTATTGCTACTTGATGAGCAATAAATAAAATATTCATAACAGCTACCGGAACATGTGATAGTTATGAAGGTATTACTTCATTCATTGCAATCTTCGTTACCATACTTTGAGGAGCGAGTACAAAATTGAGGTGAAAGATATGTTGCAGTTTTTTCAAGAGATCGAAATATCATACGTTTAGGGTCAATATCAATATGTCTAAAAAAATTATGTGATATTAACAGAATTAATACAAGCTTCACGAAATACAACTTTTGTCAATCTTTTGAAATAATGATGGCTAACGACACCCAAATATAGCGATCATTTCCAAATGCTTCTACGTTTCTCAATTTCTCAACAGTAGAACAATTGTTTTGAAATATTGTGAAACTATATCCCTATAATGAAGTAAATTAACAAGCAATCTTACCTGTTTCACAGGGAATTTCCCGAATAAAGATGACGTTTCCCTTCCAAATTTGAATTTCGTGAAATGTCACTGAAGTGCTGCGATCATGTGACAGCAACCGGTAGTAACTGTTGTAGGTTATCAAATTATTTGCCTGAGTTCTCTGACTATGCTACGAAGCGAAATCTTCTATTTCCAGTAATATTTTGTAAGATTCCATATCAGGTGGTAACGTAGATTTCATAACGTAGATTACTTTTACCGTTTGCAAACTACCATGATCTTGACTGGAAGCATATTGCACTCCCTTTTCGGTTTTATTACTCTATGAAAACACAAAGCATTCATTCTAATCACTTTTATAGGTAGCTGTTATTCATGTTTCCGTACAGTAGTGGTAACGTAGCTTTCATGCTTAACACAACTATTTTTATAGACCGGGTTTGTCTTTGTGTACGGTTTTATATGGTACGATGTGTTCCAAGATGCCACTTTTTCTACATAATATATCCAGTAAAACTTGCGAGCTTTCAAAACAAATGTTTGTCAATATATATGCATTTTACACTGCATTTTACGTTCTGTAACGTAGATTACCGCTATTGTGGCGACATAAGTCGTAGTGTCACATTTGTTTTGTTTATTATGGTAATCCCTTAATTTTTTCATAGGTTTTACATTCATGTACGTACAACCTATGGGAAGTGATTTTAAACGCCTATGAGGGTAAACATACTAATTGTATCCATTTGTTTAAACACTACAGCTTTGGCGACACCAAGAATGAATAGATTGTGACACATGTTTTGATTGCTACAAACAAAATAGTGATTTCCAGTTGATTTCTGCGATGTATACCATGTTTACTTGGTAGTACTGGATGCGTATTTGACTTCTATTCCTGTTTATTCGTCTGCTAAACAAGTACAAATCAAAACGACAGAAGAAATAGGTAATTGAGAATTGGTGGTCAGTGTCTCAAGGAATTTCGGCCATAACATCATATCTAGTCTGTCATACAGACCCTGAAGCAAATATACCCAACGCAGCCCATGCAAGTCTAGAATATGTGGCCAGTCTAGATTACCAGAGTTTCTGAAAATGAAGTCAGTATCCCTGTTCTCTTTTTTATTAGATTTTATGAATATATTCTATTTTTGTGTAAAATATGTTTATTCTAGAGACTAGATGTTAGTCTACATCATGTCATTAAGTCGAATATCCAATGGTGAAGTTAAACTGAAACGTTCTTGCAATCCACTTGAACTGGTGTAAGGAACCCGGAAGTGAATCGAACAGGCGTCTTAAGATACGCATTTCCGAAACAGATAAACAAATGCCGGAAAGGTTATGATAATTTATTTCAATGACAGAAATCATGTATCATAATTCTGCAGCAACCACTTCCGTGTATTGTTTCTATTGGTGAACTCAGAGACCATCTATTATATGGTCTCTGGTGAACTCAACATCCCCATATTGTTTTATTTCACAGGAAGTCGTGTTTCACGTTTGGGATTTATGGGTAACTGAAAATGGAATTATGGGTAATTGAAAATAAAGTACTTGCGTATCTAATTTTTGAAGGGTTGCCCATAACGTGAACAATATTGGATTAGTTATGAATTATTGATGCGATGCTGACAGTTATAACAAATGTCTCGCTCATACATTGTCAATACCGCATGGACTCCATTGAAAGTGGGGGCGGTTGGGTAGCCTAGTGGTTAAAGCGTTCGCTCGTCACGCCGAAGACACCGGTTCGATTCCCCACAAGGGTACAATGTGTGAAGCCCATTGCTGGTGTCCCCCCGCCGTGGTATTGGTGGGATATTGCTGGTGTCCCCCCGCCGTGGTATTGGTGGGATATTGCTGGTGTCCCCCCGCCGTGGTATTGGTGGGATATTGCTAAAAGCGGCGTAAAACCATACTTACACATTGAAGAGTGTAGTACACTACTAGTGTTCATCGTGTAGTATCAGGGACAATATGTCAGTGTATGTCTCTGGTAGTATTGACGATCACTCTGATCTCCTACAGAGGGTGCTCATTGTAAACTGCACCGACTGCCAGTCGTGAAAGGCGTCGCTTTTCTCTGTGCAGAGTTGCGTCCCTTGGGCAGGCGAGAAACCTACGATAGCGTGTTAATTCGAATCCCGGCTGGTCCTGATAATGTTAACGGTTAGATTTCGTCTTCAGTAACCCATACTTGTCGTAAGAGGCGACTAACGGGATCGGGTGGTCAGGCTCGCTGACTTGGTTGACACACGTCATCGTATCCCAGTTGCGTAGATCGATGCTCATGCTGTTGATCACTGGATAGTCTGGTCAAGACTCGATTATTTACAGACCGCCGCCATATAGCTGGAATATTGCTGAGTGCGGCGTAAAACTCACTGATAATGCTTCTTGGTTTGCCAACATGGATTTAGTTCCTGAAAGTGGTAAACGTCTTTGACTGGCATTACTCCAAGTTTTCCTCCCACGTTTTGCTGACACGCCGTCATATAACTGGAATACTGTTCCATGTGGCGTTAAAATCCAATCTCACAACCGGATAGTAAAAAAGGGGGCACTGGGGTCGCCTAATGGTTAAAGCGTCCGCTAGTCACACTGAAGACCCAGGTTCGATTCTCCACACGAGTACAATGTATGAAGCCCATTTCTGGTGTCCCCCGCCGTGATTGCCAAAAGCGGCGTAAAAGCTTACTCACTCAAAAGAAGCAGAACAAATCTTCGATTTCGCCGAGATGTTGACTTTGAAGTGTCGTAAAATATAGCATTGAAGAGCAAACTAGGATAGATAAGTTATCTCCCTTGAATAATTCTTTCCCCTCTTCATACTTGATTACAAAGACGGAGCAAATGACGACAGTGTTACCTATCCCAATGGCCAGGGTAAGAAAAATCAATTTGATTGTACTTCATTTATTTCAAGCGTGTATATTATCTGAATTATTGTTCGATCTTGGCTAATTGTGGTGTAGTGGTTAGAGCGTCCGCCCTGAGAGCGGAAGGTTGCGGGTTCGATCCCCGACAGCGTCATACCAAAAGACGTTAAAATATGGTACTTGTTGGTCCCTGCCTGGCGCTCGGCATTAATGGGTACAACAAGGACTGGTCGGCTCGAAGTCAGTATAATGTGTCTGAGTGGGGTATTCATGCTTCACTGCGGCATGGTATCTCAGTGGGCTAGCACTATAAAACCAGCTTAAGTCTGGGCTAGTACAAGCAGCCGCACATACACATACACACGCATGCACGTCGTCATATGAGCGAAATATTCTCACGCACGACGTTAAACCCAATTTCACCTCACCTCACTTACTAGGCCTGTATAAAGTCTCTGCATGGCAGCAAAGGTGAGGTGAAATTGGGTTTAACATACACGTCAGTCTCTTGGAGGTCCATAGTGACGCGATGTGACGTGTATGTGTAATGGAGGGGTACTTGTCTATGACATTTCCCTTAAGAGACAAGTCAGCGAGCGAGTTTAGTTTTACGCCGCACTCAGCAATATTCCAGCTATATGGCAGACATCTGTAAATAATTGAGTGTGGACCAGTCAATCCAGTGATCAACAGCATGAGCATCGATCTGCGCAATTGGGAACCGATGACATGTTTGTCAACCACGTTAGCGAGCCTGACCACGCGATCCCGTTAGTCGCCTCTTAAGACAAGCATGGGTTACTAAAGATCAATTCTAACCCGGCTCTTCACTGGTATAAAGAGACAAGTGGATACACATAATTGTTTGACATTTCGATGGACGTCATACAAAGGAATAGCTTGATATAAACGTTTGTTTAAATAATGACTGACCATGTTGCTGGGGTGGGTCTTTTTCTGTTGACCGATACTGAGATAAATGAGTCAGTTTATCAGTTTGTTGCAGTAAATATAATTACCATTGCATCCAAGTGTTGATTCTGGATGAGAGAAACCATTGGTGGTTGATAGTGTGAGCATGAATCTGTGACGTCGGAGGTGATAGTAAGAGCACGTTTCTGCGACGTCGGAGTTGAAAGTGCTAACACGATTCTGCTTGACCACGGAGTTGAAAGTGTATAACACAAATCTGCAACGACGGAGTTGATAGTGTAAACACGAATCTGCGACGACGGAGTTGATAGTGTAAACACGAATCTGTGACGTCGGAGTTGATAGTGTAAGACGTCGACCTTGTAACATGGTTACGTGAGGCATGGCAGTCAGCTGTCTAATTGACGATTAACGCTTAATTTTTTCAACTGCCTCCGTGGTGTAGTGGTTAGAGCTTCCGCCAGGAGAGCGGAAGGTCGCTTGTTCGATCCACGGCCGCGTCATACCAAAAGACGTTAAAATATGGTACTTGTTGTTCCCTGCCTGGCGCTCGGCATTTATGGGTAAAACGAGGACTGGTCGGCTCGGAGTCAGTATAATGTGTCTGAGTGGGTTATTCATGCTTAACTGCGGCATGGTATCTCAGTGAGCTTGCACTATAAAACCAGCTGAAGTCTAGGCTAGTACAAGTAGCCACACATACACACGCATGCTTGTCGTCATATGAGCGAAATATCCTTAAGTACGACGATAAACCCAATTTCACCTCCCCTCAATTTCTTCACGATCCCGATTCGGCAATTTCGCTTTAGAAAATAAACCCCACACAGAACAAATTCCCTATTTTTGTAAACCCCACACTGAACACATTCCCGTTTTTTGTACTCCCATTTCCGTGTAGATGCCATAGGTCCCAGATACGACCATGTGAATCTCATTGTCCACCATTGTACAACTGCGTGGATTTTATCGTTTACATTACGCACACACTGATTAACTTCGTTTTCTAGATTCAGAATAAGATATGCATGCCTGAATGCATATTTTCCTTGTACCGGGAATTAAGAAAGTCTTGACACTTAATTACAAGGTTCACCTCACGCGACCATATAAGGAGAAAGGAAATCTAATTGAAATGCTTAGCGCTGATTCTGTCTGTTGCTTGTGTCACAACTTTTGCGTTTGAGTATAATTCAAGTGTGCATAAACCCCAAATGTACATAAATGAAACGCTAGTCTGTTTGTAAAATGAGAGACTTCTCTCACCCGTTGATCTCCTGCAGGGGCGGTGGGGTAGCCTAGTGGGTGAACAGTTACCTCGTCATGCCCGGGTTCGATTCCCCACATGGATAAATTGCCTGAATCCCACTTCAGGTGTCGCCTCCATGTTATTGTTAAAAGCCATACTCACTCACTCACTCACTCACTCCATGTTGTTCCTTATATTTCGGGGACGGCGGGGTAGCCTAGTGGTTAAAGTGTATGCTCGTCACGCCGAACAGCCGGATTCAATTCCCCACATGGGTACAATGTGTGAAGTACATTTCTGGTGTCACCCGCCGTGAAATTGCTAGAATATTGCTAAAGCGGCGTAAAACAAAATCACTCACTGACTAAATTTCTAGGTAATATTAAGCACAACGAACATTTCAACATTGTAGTTGGCACATGTATTTAATTCATATAGAATACTCATCTACATCTACAAACGTCAGTCAATAATGATGATAACGGTATATAGTATATCAAATGAATAATGATGATAACGGTATATAGTATATCATGATGATAACGGTATATAGTATATCAAATGTATAAAAACATCAGCAGCGACAACATCCACATCGTGTTGATGGCAGAGGTGATGATAACAATAATTGGATGGAGATGAGTATTATTGGCAGATGACTTGAAGGGTTTTTACGCGGTGGAGAGACTATAGAGTTCGTGCTGGTGTTTCGTTGTCATGTTGTCCTTCATGTGTAGACATAACTGGATAATATATAGCAATGTATCATTCCATTTAAGGATGGACGTTTTGTTTTGATGAAGTATAATTACCATAGGCGGATCCAGAGGGTGCAGGGGTGAGCACCCCCTTTGTGCTGAAAGTTTGTTAAATGACCATTGAAACTCGGGTGAAAACAAAGTGTGCACCCCTCCTTTTCTCAATAGTGTGCGAGAGAGAGAGAGAGAGAGAGAGAGAGAGAGAGAGAGAGAGAGAGAGAGAGAGAGAGAGAGAGAGAGAGAGAGAGAGAGAGAGTATCACTATGGTGAGCTTCATGTTCAGATCAACAAACTGTGGTAACTACTACCATACAACTATTTTATGTATGTATGAGACAAGTCACGGGGAAGAAACAATCTTCGCTGAGGTGTATTTCATCACATGCACCTGCACTGGAATGCCCTAAAGTATATATAGTCACGCCTTTCGGTCTTCACCGGGAAGATTCGGATTGATTTCATTCGTGCCTCATCGGCACTTTCCGTAACACGATAGTCCCGGAATAACACGAGTAGTCACGGTTCACGACATTTGACCAACTCGTGTTATTCCGGGACAAGCCGAATAGCTTCTTGAGATTACGGAAAGGGGCGAGTGGTGACGAATGGGTTCACGAATGGACTCATTCGTAACAACTCGTTCCTTTCCGTAACCTTCTTTCTGATTACGAAAAGGGACAAGTAGTTACGAATGGAATGAACTGATTGTTGAACACTTCGTTGGGTTGTAGAAACGGTCATTGATGTCCTTCCTGATTGTTGCTTCCGGTGGAGCTCAAGCTTGTATAGCGGTCACGGAAACTCCGTCGTGTCTCGTTGTAAAAATTCGTGGAGGACTGAAACAAATAGCCTGAGTATAAATTCCTTAAAATATTTCCAAAACTATGTAATAATTAAAAAATATGTAACCCATTTTGTGATCATTGTTAATTAAATTACAAATTAAGCGAACAATTTTATGGATGACAACTTCTTGTTCATTGCATAGGGCGACGTTTTGATGTAGATTACGAATATATTGGGTACTACACCTAGATTAGAACCCGTTATGGACATTGGTTGGCTGAACTGTCAGCACCAACTACACCAAACTGGAAACGTCTACGACTCCTGTCATTTCCGCGGCAGCGCTGCCAGTGACGAGCGGCGGCTTTAACCGCCGTTAGAATCTTGAACTCAAGCCCCTCCCTTTTTGGCAGCCGTTTTGTCTGACGTTCACGGTTGTCGACCGCAAGTTAGGTGTTAACATCGTATGACAATGTGCGCGGTCGACGAGTAAATATCCAGTCGCCGCTTACAAACGATGAATAGTCACCCCTGACGGGAGATAACTCTGTGCCTACCGAAATGATTTTCTTTTGAAGACTGGCCTGTGTACTGGTAACTGGCTTCAGACAACGCACCTCTTCATATCTTTTATAATATCTGTCAAAAAGCTTTTGGATAACACGCTCCTCCACCAACTGAAAATATGAAAGAATGTTGTTTACAAATCCTGCCATGGCAAAGAGACTGACAACATGTTGAAACAAAATTTGTTTCAACATGTTGTCAGTCTCTTTCGGATATTAAATAGTTCGGATATTTAATAGTTCAGAAACATTTCAAACGGGTTTCTATGACTGAAGTTTAGTTTTACGTCGCTTTTAGCAATATTCCAGCAATATCACGATGGGGGGCACCTCAAATGGGCTGTACACATTGTGCCCATGTGGGGAATCGAACCCGGGCCTTCGGCGTGACGGGCAAACGCTTTAACCACTAGGCTACCCCACTGCCCCAGTTCTATTTGAAACATTGAGAGCTGATTTAGAATCATAGCCTTCAGCTGCTGCAAGAATTAAAGCATTGCCATCACAGAAGTAGCTATAATAGATTATTATAGTCAGGCTAGTGTTTAGAATTTGGCATCAGGTGACCTCCATAATCTTCACTTTGTTGGTTTGGTTGGTTGGTTTGTTGTTTAACGCCGCACTCAGCAATATTTCAGCTATATGGCGGCAGTCTGTATATAATCGAGTCTGGACCAGACAATCCAGTGATCAACAGCATGAGCATCGATCTGCCCAATTGGGAACCGATGACATGTGTCAACCAAGTCAGCGAGCCTGACCACCCGATCCCGTTAGTCGCCTCTTACGACAAGCATAGTCGCCTTTTGTAGCAAGCATGGGTTTGTGAAGACCTATTCTACCCCGGATCTTCACGGGTTCACTTCTCTGTCATAACGTGTTATATCAGTAGGGAATCCAGTCATTTTTTAATTGATGAAATCAGACAGGACGATGTTTTTCTAGGGATGAAGAACAAGATCCATATTTGTCGTCAAATGAGAATTGGATGGACAAAATGAGTGGGCTGAATGTAATCGTGCCCAACCGCGTGGTTCGTGTAATCAACAACTGGATGGTCTGGCCTAGACACACGTGATTTTGGTAGTGGTTTGTTGACTTTCGTCAACAATATTCACTAAAAGGATTCATGATATTACATGAGAGGGGGAACTCGAACACACATTCATAGATTCCTGGCGTGCCCAAGGGACGCAACTCTTCACTGTAAATTGCGATGCCTCAGACGACTGGGCCACCCATTATGTTACAGGTCATCAATGTGGTCATACCTTTGCGTCACACAAGGAGAGGAAGACATCTTCAGACATTGACCACGGGTCGTCCTCACCACGATTAGAAAGCTGCAGGAGCAGAAATGTTACATAAAAGTATTGACATTGAAGAGCTGGGGAAATACACGTATAAATATACATTTCATTCTCTTTGTTATGCATGTCAATCAAGCGTCACTACTATGCATTTACTTGTCCCCATTCAGATTGACAAGCAGGGTCCATATTCACCTGTCAAGCATTTTCATATTCACCTGTCAAACATATCCACAAGCACCCTGTCAAGCATGTCCATATTCACCTTGTCAAGTACCGGTATGTCCAGATTCACTTCGTCAAGCACAATCACCTCATCAATTATGTCAATATATACCTCGTCGAGCACATCCACAACCACCTCGTCAAGTACACCCACAACCACCTCGTCAAGCATGTCCATGACTTTGTCAAACATGTCGACTTTCACATCATCAAGCATGTCGATATACACCTCGTCAAGCATGGCCACAATCACGTTGTCAAACATGTTGAATTTCACATCATCAAGCATGTCGAGATACACCTCGTCAAGCATGTCCACAATCACCTTGTCAAGCATGTCAATAGTCCCCTCGTAAAGCATATCCACATTCAATTCGCCAAAAATGTCAATATTCACTATTCAAGTATGTCAACATTCACCCTCCTCAAACACTTCGTTAATCATATCCACAATCACCTCGTCAAGCATGTCCATATCCTCCCGTCAAACATGTGCATATTCACATTGACATGTATTTCTACATTCCTCTTTTCAAGCATGCCACGATCACCTCGTCAAGCATGTCCATATTCACATTGTCCACATTCATCACGTCATCTGGCAAATCTACATTCACCAGATAGATCAAGAATGCCACACCCCTGTCAGTTTAGCGCCAGCAACATCTACTCACATCATCAAGCATGTCCATAGATGACGATTGACGGAGCGTCCCCACGTGAGCATTTGTTATCGACTCCTGTTAACACAAAGATGGAGACCCATGCATGTTATGTGACAAAGCAGAACACAAAGTGCTTTCCCCTGTCTGCCGGGAAGTAAATAAATAAATCAGCCGCACGACCTCCGTAACGGAAACCAACGTCGCCAACTAGTCATGTGAACCCCTACTCACACTAAAGTTTAAAACATTCCCCTAGTTTTACTAATGTTTGTTTGTTGTTGCTTCACTCAGCAGTATTCTGTCAGTTTCCCAGCTAACAATTTCACGTTGTCACAACGTTGTCACAACGTTGTCACAGCGTTATGCTTCCGTTGTTACAACGTTATTCTGTGGACTCCCATTTACGTTGTCACTAGGTTGTGGCCTAACGTTGTGATACGTCATTTTTACGTCGCCACAAGGTTAAAGTTATTTGATGCTCACTTGGTTTTTACGTTGTCCTAACGTTCTTTTTAACGTTAATAGTTGAATAGTTTTCCCAGTAGTGAACAGTACATACGAAATAAAGCAGAAATTCACTTTATTCATCAATTTGCATGTTGTTTTGGTCGTGTGTTTTCTGAAGCTGTAGCTGAATAGTGAAGAAAGAATCTGAGAGTGAAACGTTTTACAGTGAACTTTATCGTGACACCAAGTTATAAGAAACGTTGTTATAACGTTGTGAGGAGCCCAAAGCATAATGATTCCTCAACGTAAATATGCAACGTTGTTATTAGGTTGTGACATAACGTTATAAAATGACGTACTAACGTTGTGACAACGTTGTGTCATGACGTTACCAATCTACAACCTTTCCACAAAGTTGCGAAAATGTTTTGTGCTAGCCGGATTGGCGTTGGTGTGTAAATGATCAAGACTGGACCAGGCAAACTTGTGATTGACATTATGAGCGTCGATCTACACATCCTGGATACGATGACACGATGTCATTGTGAAAATGGACGCGCATGACATCAATCACTGGATTGTCTGGTCAAGACTCGACTATTTACAGACCGTCGCCATATAGCTGGGATATTGCTAAGTGTGTTAAACAAGGATTCGGTATCTTCAACACAACCACGCGTCTTTATCTTGTTTACTTAAACCGAGCCAAGTCACAACATTACACATAAGGGTATTGAAAAAAAATAGTGTATGCATTGCTGAAGTCAAAAGACACTCCCACGTACTCACATGCTCAAGTGATTTGACCCGGGTTAGAGCTGATCCTTAGCAACCCATGCTTGTCTTGAGAGGCACCGGGATCGGGTGGTCAAGCTCGCTGACTTGGTTGACATATGTCATCGTATCCCATTTGCGTAGATCAATGCTAGTGCTGTTGATCACTGGATTGTCTGGTCCAGACTCGATTATTTACAGACCGCCGCCATATGGCTGGAATATTGCTGAGTGCGGCGTAAAACTAAAACTCACCCACTCATTCAAGTGACTTACTCGCTCAAGGATGGCCACAATCTGGTTCTTGATGTCGATCATTTCGTGGTGTTTGTTCTGCAGCTCAAGGTTGAAGTGGAAGACACGCAGCTCGCGCCCCACGTACTTCACGCACTCACAACACACGCGGTAGTTGCGCCACATCTCCGCCATCTTTGATACGTCCTGAGGAAGATGAACCCCAGGTGGATATATTAAGATGACTTTTTGATCGGTGCTTAGTTGACATTAGACTAACAACTAGTCTCTGAAATGAACATATTTTACTGAAAAAAGTTCATAGTAAAAAAAAAAATATAATGAAAAGGAGCCCTGAGACTTTCTTCATTTTCAGAGACTAAACAAATCAGGTGATGAAATCTAGACTTGCCACATTTTCTAGACTTGTGTGGGCTTTCTTGGATATATTTGCTTCAGGGTCTGTACGACAGACTAAGTTGACATGTAACTGTTAGGAAGTGAGGCCTTGAATTCTTAAAACCCACATCTAACAACTCATTCTGAGTCAAACATGTAAATATGAACCAGATCAGGCTTCTCCAATTTCTTGTGTTTCTTATTCAGGTGGGTAATCACAGAAAGATATCAGATTACGTGTGTGCCTAAAGCGTATGTTGAACTCCTGGAGCAAAGTTTCGTAGTTCGATTTGAACAATCCGGACAGAAGCTCGGATTGCCATGTTTTTTGTTGCCTTCTGATTCACAGAATAAGATTGATATCTGTTTCAATTCTTTTTGTCCTTTTTAATTATTTATAACAAATTTCATTCAGATTTTAGACATTCACCAAGTTCATCTTCATCTTATCCCAATGGCGTAGATCGATGCTCATGCTGTTGATCACTGGACTGTCTGGTCCAGACTCCATTATTTAAAGACCGCCGCCATATAGCTGAAATATTGCTGAGTGAGGCGTTAAACAACAAAGAAATAAACAAAACAAAACCTCATCCTAACAGCTGTTTCCAAGAAGAACGTAATGATCGGACGGACACTGCGCCATCCTATACGTTCACCTTGACCTCCAGTCCTGGAGAGCTAACAAAACTTAACTCATGTGATGGGAAAGAGAAGTCTTACCGTTCCAGGCTGAATGACGTCCATGTCGGGCCGAGCCCGTCCCTCGTCACTCTGATGCACAGCGCCCCGGGGGTAGAAGACCACTAGGTCCTTACTGGAACACGTCTTACAGAAGATCTCGTCACACACCACGCACTGCTTCCGGTCACTAGGAACGAAAAGGTCCTTATCACATTGGCTGCAGAGCGTCTTTCTCTTGGCAATCTGGAAGTGAAATTATAAACTGACATTCAAAACTTTAGATTAGAGTATAATTCAATTAACTTCGGAAACACCCGTTAGAATTGGTCTTCGGTAACCCATGCTTGTCGTAAGAGGCGAATAAGGGCATCGGGGTGTCAGGCTCGCTGACTTGGCTGACACATGTCATCACATCCTAGTTGAGTAGATCGATGCTCATGCTGTTGATCACTGTATTGTCTGGCCCAGACTCAATTATTTACAGACCGCTGCCATATAACTGGAATACTGCTGAGTGCGGCGTTAAACAACAACCAACCAGACAAACCAGATATTTGAAAATATGTGAAGACAATGGATTTTTCCAAAATGAGTACATCTTCAACGGCTGCACCCGATACACACAATGTACATAAAACCTAAGTGTTGTTGCCTAACGCCGTTCTCCTGCAATGCAAAGGCAAAAAAACAACAACAAACAAACCAAAAAAAACCACAAAACTCGAATCAACATGCCAACTCTGGCAATATCTTTAAAATGATATGTTTACTCCAGTTGACATCCCCTTGAACATCCTCATAGTAGATGTCTTACCACCAGACATACTAGGTGTCTTACTACCAGACATACTAGATGTCTTACCACCAGACATACTAGATGTCTTACCACCAGACATACTAGGGACCGTTATCTCCCAATTGACAGACACCAATTTGACAGACACCCATTTGACAGACACTGAACTAAACTGACGTACAAAAGAAAGTACACACCTGATGCTTTGGTAAAATGTTTTCCTGAAAACAGCGAAATATTTATAAAAATGTTTTGATTGCCACTCACAAGTCACACACATTGTGTACGTGTTGCAAAAACACCACTAATATCGTACCCAATTGGAACATTGCTAGCAAAATATTTACGTTGTTTAAATAGCCTAAAAACACCAGGTGTGTACTTTCTTTTGTACATCAGTATAGAATGCTAATTAGGGTAACACCCATGGATATAATGGAACAGTCCACTGTCTAGTGAGTAGAGTAGGGTGACCCTGGAACAGGTTCGTTCCTGAGAAGTTTGATTGTGTGTAAATAGAACCTTGTCTTCTCTTCTCAAAATTGTTTTTACTATCAATTATTATCGAACAGGTTTGTCAGTGAGGGGTTTGATTGTGTTTATTGATTGAAACATATTTTATTCATTCAAGAATAAGATTGAACACAAGTTATCTAGCTTAGAAAAAACCCCTCCCAATGATAGGATGTGTACAACAGAAGTTAACTGAGAAAAGGTTTTGTTTGAGAGATATAGATATGTACATATTTGAAAACATTCTGATTTTCCGTAAATGAGACACCTGCATTGCCACGTAAGATACAATTAATACCAATCAGTGTTCTAATTTTAACAATACTTTCTGAAGTTTGTAACAGTTTATGTCTTTGAATAGTATACAATGGACATTCAAGGAAGTAATGAAACACATTCTCACATCAATGGCCACATTGACATGATGCGTCATATTTATTCTAAATAAATCCTCATTAAGTGTACATATCGTAACCTTGTGTGCAAAACATTTAACTTCCTTGTTCTAAATGATGATACCCAGCCAAGAGACTCGATTACTTATAGACCGTCCTCATACAATAAAACCAGATCAGCAGGCCTCTGAGCTAACAGTATGATGATGATGTATTTTATGAATATAATCGACAAAGCCCTCTCCACACCCACAAAAATCACCCTTGAAAGCAAAGTCGATATACACTATGATTATATCGTGAACATGTGTTCATGAAACAAGAGATTGAGTGAGTTTAGTTTTACGCCGCTTTCAGCAGAAATGGGCAGAAATGGGCTTCACACATTGTAATCGGGGAATCGAACCAGGGTCTTCAGCGTGACAAACCAACGCTTTAACCACTAGGCTACCCTACAGCCCCAGAAATATGAGAAATAGTTATAACCACTAGGTTGATATATTGCTGGAATATTGCTAAAAACTAAACTCACTCACTCACTAAAGATTGGAGCCAACATCGCTGCTCGCAGCAATATTTTGTATTTTTTTTGTATTTACACATATTTAGGGGATAGATAGATGTGGCGAAGCTTCTGTGTTACCAGTAACATCTACCCTAAACCATAATTGTGAGTGAGTTAGTGAATGAGTGAGTTTAGTTTTACGCCGCTATAAGCAATATTCCAGCAATATCACGGCGGGGGCACCTTTAATGGAAACCATAATTGTGTACATCTGACAATGCATCAGTTAAAAACAGTACTAGTTCACGGTTTTAGAAGTCATAACGGACGGAAGAACACTTGAAAGCATTGGGAAGGAAAGTGTAGATATTAGTCACCGATCGGATGGTAGATCTACATTTTGTTTAAAGCGTAGAAAACAGCGGCCGCTACGGCCTAGATTGGGTAGCGAGGTGGGCACATATGCGGAGTATCCTTGGACAAGATACTTAGATCCGCATTGTCTCAGTTCACCCAGCTGTAAAATGGGTACCCGTGAGGATGTGCTGGGAATGTGAGTGTTTGGTTTATTGCGCCTAACAGGCAGCATGGCTGTATGATCCCCAGGGAGTTAAAAAAAAGTATCGGAAAGTACGATAGTGACCTATGACCGGGGATAGTAATGTACTTAGCGCCGTGAGCAGGCAATGTGCCTGGATATGAACGCCACATAAGCGGACTATTACTATCATAACTATTATTATACTGAACGACCACCTGGTGGAGAGAGAGAGTACACACCAGAATGTACTAGAATTAGTTACAGCTGACTAATGTCATACTGTCATCGCGACGAGCGACTGTAACTAATAACTGTGGAAACAGGTGGTTATAATATGCTGAATGTGTCATCGACAGCACGTAGCATCATCACGTTACGCTATCAACAACGACTCTGTCTGACTAGAACATCTACAGGTCATATTCACATATCTACAATGCACAGTTCATACCACTACCTCTGTCTCCTGTTTCTATTGAAGAGCATGTGTAATGCTATACAGATTAACAACGGACGAAATGTTAAAACCGTTCTTCGGCTGCAGCAAAAAAATCATGCTTCTCGTTATTTACGGGGCGGTGGGGTAGCCTAATGGTTAAAGCGTTGGCTCGTCACGCCGAAGACCAGGGTTCGAATCCCCACATGGGCACAATGTGTGAAGCCCATTTCTGGTGTCCCCCGCCGTGATGTTGCTGGAATATTGCTAAAAGCGGCGTAAAACCAAACTCAGTCAGTCAGTCAGTCTCGTTATTTACAGAAATAGATATCAGGAATTTTTTTATTTATTTGTTATTTTCAATTTTTATGTCACGACTGACTGAGTGGGTGGGTATTAACGTCGTATCGGACAGTGTTTCAGTTATACCACCTCGCGTGGGAGGACAGAGGTCAGAAATGCGTTATGTTTACCACGAGCACGGCCTAGAAGCTGACATACATTGAAATATAGTCCTGTTGTACTAGGATTTGAAACCACAATCGTAGGTTGCTGGGGCGCCTAAGGGAAGCAACTCTGCAATGCGAATTGGTCGCCATGGACGATTGGGTCATCCGTGTCTATTTTAATATAAGAAGTACAGAGTATAATCATGTCTTTCACTTGAAAAAATACCTGACGAATGGCGAACATAGGTTACATAGAAAAATGTAACTTTGGAATGAAACGTAACCAGTAAAATCGAATTTTTCAGGCTAAATAGAATTATGAGATATTTAGGGTAGGGATCAAAGAATTGTGGTTAAACTTGGTATGTTACTTATTACTGCAACAGTTTCTACAAGGATGGATATTTATATGCAAAAATACATAGGTTGAATTTGCAACCACATGACCATGCCAAGTTTGAAATGTGTAATTTGTGGCTGGCTGTATAATTTTAAAGACACAAAGTTCAAGATGCCCATCTGCAGTTGTGTATTATGCGTATACACTGTATTTAAAAAATCAAACGTTTTAAATCAAATAATATTTTTAATAATACAACTTTATATAGAAGTAAGTATACTTTGAGCACAAACCAAACAAAGGTCATTTTTGGGATATGGTAATGATATCTTAACATATTAAAATTCATTCATTCATTCATTCATTCATTTTTTCTTACCTTAACAGCATTATGCAGCTTTGTCTTCATCTGTTTGCTCTTGGAGATGTCCTCGAGGAACATATCGGAAATTGGCTGACAGACCTTTGGTATCTCACATCTGGAACAAGTGAGTGAGTGAGTTTAGCACTCAGCAATATTCCAGCTATATGGCGGCAGTCTGTAAATAATCGAGTCTGGACCAGACAAGCCAGTGATCAACAGCATGAGCATCGATCTGCGCAATTGGGAACCGATTACATGTGTCAACCAAGTCAGCGAGCCTGACCACCCGATCCCGTTAGTCGCCTCTTACGACAAGCATAGTTGCCTTTTGTGGCAAGTATCGGTTGCTGAAGACCTATTCTACCCCGGATCTTCACGGGTACAATATTTCAGATACAAATGAAACCGAAAGGCTATGAAGATGATAATGTGAATGATTACTTCCTAATAACTTTCTAATCTCAGAAAACCTGAGTGGTATACTGAGATCATAAAAATCGGGTGCACACTGCTCCATTGGCAGGGTTGTAATATTAGAGCGATTCTAGCATAGTCTGTGCACACGCTCTATAAGCTGACTACATGGACATGTAAAGCCACATTTTGTTCATGTTTTAGATGTTTTTATGCGAGAGAGTGAGTGGGTGAGTGAGTGGGTGAGGGTGTTATGAGGTCCTCATTGTACCTGTGGAGTCAGTGAGGGACAGTGGTGTTCTATATTTAGACATGTACTAGATTTAGACAGAATGATCTGGAGACGAGTACCAGGGGCTGTTTCAAAGAATCAAATTCCCGCAAAGACAACCTCCAAGCGTTGGTTTTTGTTCTTCATTCGAGTGAGTGAGTGAGTGAGTGAGTGAGTGAGTGAGTGAGTGAGTGTGAGTGAGTGAGTGAGTGAGTGAGTGAGAAAAATGGGGCCTTACAAAAGTTTTAGTTCCGGTTCCTTTCCCTCAGGGAATTTTCTAGAGTGCGCAGCCGACCTCATGTTGAAGAAATCCTGCGTCCATGACTTCACACACCCCACCGCCAAGTCTTCGCCTTCTTTGTAGCATGGGAGACACACCTGGACATCAAAAGCAATATTCCATTTTCTGTTATTATTATTCTTTTTTAAGTTAATTTATGTATTTGTTTCTGTTGCATATTACAGATGAATGCATCATGATTATATAACTACAAAACAAACACTACAAAACTAAAGTTATTAACTAAACAATGAGTGAAAATTTAAACAAAATTTGTTAAAGAGTTCTTGCTTGCATATATGATGTATTTGGTCGTGAAGTAATTTGGTCTCTAGCAATTTTCATTTTCACCTGTATTACATTTAATACCCATTTTGCAATCAATCCCAAAAGAGTTCACTTTTCTGCGCGTACAATATGATGGTTTCTTCATAGACAATATATCATATACTCTGGTAAAGAATGATAGTAATGCCACAAAAATGATAAAGTACTGCCAATATTCACTAACAGGTCAGGGGCGGTGGGGTGGCCTGGTGATTTAAGCGTTCGCTCGTCTCGCCGAAGACCAGGGTTCGATTCCCCACATGGGTACAATGTGTGAAGCCCATTTCTGGTGTGCCCCGCTGTGATAGTGCTGGAATATTGCTAAAAGCGGCATAAAACTAAACTCACTCGCTAACTCACTCAATAACAGGTCACAGTTGCATACTGTAATCAACCTGAAAGCATTGGCATGGGACACAAGAATCCATCAATGATTGGCAAAACATTTTGTTCGTGTTATCAACCATTGGTTTACTTGGCTAAGATATAGGATATACGGATATACGTCTCTCGTGATTAAGCTGTGATAAATTTCCGATGAGATCACGTGTACATGTTAGCGATTCTAAATGCTGATCGGTCGGTTGAAGCCATGTGATGTCACAGAGCTAATTGTTCAATACAATTCAATTATGACGTCTCTCATTGCTCTTGGCCTGGGAAATTGAATCCATGACGTCATCGGGTTTCCTTCAGTGAAATTTTCTGTGAGGTTGACATTTACTAAGCGGATATACGGCGTAAAACTAAACTCACTCACTCAGAGGCACAGGTAATATGTTTTTTTTCCTAATATAAACGCCTAAGGCTTTCTGCAGGTGCCGCCATTGTTGTGAAAACAATAAGGCCACTCCACTTACCCGATATAGTTTGCCGTCAGGATTCGGCGAGGCGTCGTCGGACAAACGTCGCTGGTAACGACTGCAGTGCAGGCAAAATATCTTACCACACCTGGTGTAATGACAAAATACCAGAGTTGCAATAAAGGCCATCCTTTATATTCAATGACATGACAATATAAAATACAACCGAGAAGATCCGGGTCTTCAGTAACCTATGCTTGTCGTAAGAAGCGAACAACGGGATTGGATGGTCAGGCTCGCTGACTTGGTTGACATGTCATCGTATCCCAATAGCATAGATCGATGTTGATCACTGGATTGTCTGGTCGATTATTTAACGACTGCCGCCATAAACCTGGAACATGGCTGACTGCGGCGTTAAACGACAAACAAACACAGCATAGAAACTTCTCCAATTACCGCAGAAGGGCAAACAAAGGGCACATACAACGGTTCTACTGGGTATTTTATCAGCATCCTCTAGAAGGAGTAAAACCTGAATAACTCGAAACGTTCCAGATCATCGATCATAAATCCATCTTGTTAGTTAGACAATCTGTGTTTCGACGACACATTGTAACCACTATCATTTTTCAAAACATTTAATTAATTTAACAATTTTTCAATTTTTTTAAGCGACACATGCTAAATCGAAGTTTAAGGGTCATCGAGCATGACTGTAATTCGAGACAAACGGTGTACGTACATTCGACAATGCTTCTGTCGAAACACCAGATGAATTTGTTTGTTGCAGTCATTGCACTTCTGAACCAACCGACGTTTTTCCCAGTGGTCACGTGATATTTCTGAAACGTGAAAAGTATTTGTGGTTAAACATACGTACACGACCGCAACATACACTGCACTGGGGAGTGTGTGAGTATGGTTTTACGCCGCGTTTAGCAATATTCCAGCAATATCACGGCGGGGGACACTAGAAATGGGCTTCACACATTGTACCCATGTGGGAAATCGAACCCGGGTCTTCGGCGTGACGAGCAAACGCTTTAACCACTAGGCTAGAAAGAACCGTGTCTTTTTCAAGATGAGCCCCTAAAAACCATAATAACAACGTTATAGACACTTCTAGTGTAAGGACATCTCTAGTTTGTTACATATATGCCCAACATGTACCGAATAACAAGCATGGCGAGGTTTATATTTCTCGTATTAAACAGAATGGAAAAAAATGGGTGAAGAATTCGATTTATCATTTTCACATAACTGTTTCCTTTTAAAGAAATATATTAATTAAAAATAACATCAGAAACCTATCGAAATCTTACACGTTTTCGTGCGCATTAACTTTTTTGGATATTTATTTCCTGGGAATAATATACTTTCCAAACATACTCGAAACGTGTTTTGATTATATATCTGGTATAATGTGTATAATGTCACTTATAATTTAGCTTTCGAAGTAATCCGCCCTCTCTGGCGAAGGACTCACGTCCGGTTATCTAATTGATCTTTATGCTGTTGGTGTATGGTATAAATGTTTTTATGTCATAAGCTTATGAGGGGCGGTGAGGTTGCCTAGTGGTTAAGGCGTTCGCCCGTCACGCAGAAAACCCGGGTTCGATTCCCCATATGGGGACAATGTGTGAGGCCCATTTCTGGTGTCCCACCGTGATATGGATGGAATATTCCTAACAACGACATAAAACCAAACCTACTCACTCACTCAAAAGCTTATGTCACTGATGAATGCTTTAGTTATGTGCTAAAACGTTATTAACACTTTCGGTATGATGACAACACTTCCGGTTTAATGTACAGTTAGGTTGTTAGATACAGTTTAGTTTGTTAAGTACAGCTTAGTTTGTTTGTTTCATATTTAACGCCTTACTCTGCGGTCTGTAGATATTCGAGTCTGCAACCAAACAACCCGAGAAGATCCTGGTTAGAATTGGTCTCCAGCAACCCATGCTTGTCGTAAGAGGCGACTAACGGGGTCGGGTTGTCAGACTCGCTGACTTGGTTGTCACATATCATCGTATCCAGTTGCGTAGATCAATGCTCGTGCTGTTGATCACTGGCTTGTCTGGTCCAGACCCGATTATTTTACAGACCGCTGGCATATTGCTGAGGGCGGCGTTAAACAACCAAATCCAAAAAATAAATACGAAAACGCAACCAAACAGTGCAGTGATCACCAACAGGAATATCGATCTACGCAACTGGGATACGATGACCTGTGCAAACCAAGACAGCTGATAGGGAGTCTTAAGCATTACCAGTTTAGTGAGATCAGTTCGGCTTCGGGAATAACATGTCTAATATATGACACTAACTTGTGACTATAGAAAGAGTCATTTACAACTTAACAGCATTAAAGGAAAATGATATGCACTTCCGCGTTGGAAAATAATGTTAATGCAGTACAACTTTGAAACAGAAAGTGCAGACGCTATAGCTATTTTAATCACAGAGCTATGAGCACTTCCGGTTTAATGACTCCATTTCCGGTTTTCTGAGAGAAGGAGACTGCCCGTAAGTCCCTGCTTAAGAACTAAGGTGGTCACAGTAATATCTGTGTCATTGTATCTCGACGAGATTGGATTTTCATTTTCATATTTATGGCATACTATCAACTTATCAACAACTCTATGTAACAAAATCTCACGAAAGTCAGATGTTACTAGCATCCTAGCCTACTGTGACATTACGTTAAGGGTCATGTCAGAGTGACCTTACAGACCAATGAAACGAAACTAAACTGACCAACGAGCGAGAAGTAGATCTAACAAGATTCTGAATGACCCAGACAGTGTAGAGACACCGTGACCCTATTGATCTCCTGAGGTTCTCCCACTGACTGTGTTATGTTCTACCCATTCACACTGGCAGGGGGTGATTTACTTTCACGTAGGCCGCCGCAAATGAATCTTCCTTCGCATGACTATTCTAAAGGTTTCTAGATCGTATTAATTTTTCAAGTCACCCAAACTCATAATTGCCGAAACAAGACACGAGAACGAGTATGTTTTATCTTGACGTCGTTTGAACAGTATTTCAGTTATATTATGTGTAAGTCAAAAGACACGAAAGACTGCACACTTTTACTGCTCTGAGATTCCCCCCACACACACCCCAGTCCCCCAATTTTTTAATAAATAAATAAAATTAAATTAAAAAAATAAATAAATAAAAATAAATAAATAAATAAATAAATAAATAAATAAATAAATAAATAAATAAATAATAATAAATAATAATAATAAAAAAAATATAATAACAATAATAAAACAATGTGCATGTTAAAAAAATGACAGACCGTTGCAGGTTGGAATTCATCTTCAGCAACCCATGCTTGTCGTAAGAGACAACTAACGGGATCGTGCGGCCAGGTTTACTGACTTGGTTGACATATGTCATCGTATACCAATTGTGTATACGTCTCAAGATGCTCATGATATTTGATCACTGGATTGTCTGATTATTTACAGACCGCCGCCATATAACTTGAATACTGCTGAGTGCAGCGTTATACAAGAACCAACCAACCAAACCTACTGAAACAGATTCCAATGGGAGTACGATGGAACATTTTGGTGTACATTATTTATATGGATATTTGAAAACATGTGAAGACAATGGATGTTTCCAAAATGAGTACATCTTAAACGGCTGCACCCGATACACACAATGTACATAAAAACTAAGTGTTGTTGCCCTAATAAACAATAAGAGGTATTATCATACTTGGTCCTCTGGGCTTCGATGGATCTTTGATGTCCTCCGTCCCATCCAGAATGTCGGACAGCGAGGAAGATCTCAATCTTGGCATTTCCTTCGAGTCGCTTTTCCAGATGGAAGGCAAAGAGTCCTGTGAACAGAATCAATCACATATATATCAATATTCACTACTGAAAACAACTAAGGAATGTTTGTCGTTAAGACCCGGGTAAGAATTGGTCTTCAGTAACCCATGCTTGTCGTAAGAGGCGACTGACGGGATCGGGTGGTCAGGCTCACTGACTTTGTTGACATATGTAATCGTATCCCAATGTGCGTAGATCGATGCTCATGCTGTTGATCACTTGATTGTCTTGTCCAGACTCTATTATTTACAGACCGCCTCCATATTGCTGGAATATTGCTGAGTGCGGCGTAAAACAAAACTCACTCACTCAGTCAATTATCGTTGATGGGTCTCTACAATACTGTGGCGCTGTGTCAGCTCGCAGTATCCAATGACAACGAAATGTCTCATTACACAAACAGAGAAGCCTATAAGGGAATTCACAATTACAAATTCATATGCGCTAAGCACATGCTTAAAATGTCTTCGATACAAAATCTCGAATTTTCGGTACAATGTAAGAATGACGGCAATATCTTACGTCCAGCAAATCAAAAAGTGTAATATACATACGTACATACATACATACATACGTACGGACAGACGGACAGACAGACAGACAGACATGCTAGATACGTATACGTAACATCACACAAAGACGGGTTATCCTTCAACACAGATAAACCAATACACAAACACAGACAGACAGACAGACATGCTAGATACGTATACGTAACATCACACAAAGACGGGTAATCCTTCAACACAGATAAACCAATACACAAACACAGACAGACAGACAGACAGACATGCTAGATACGTATACGTAACATCACACACAGACGGGTAATCCTTCAACACAGATAAACCAATACACAAACACAGACAGACAGACAGACAGACATGCTAGATACGTATACGTAACATCACACACAGACGGGTAATCCTTCAACACAGATAAACCAATACACAAACACAGACAGACAGACAGACAGACAGACATGCTAGATACGTATACGTAACATCACACAAAGACGGGTAATCCTTCAACACAGATAAACCAATACACAAACAATCTTATAAAGCAATGCATAACAAAATATTTCTTGTAAAACATACTCACTGATGCTAACGATCACACTGTCAACACGATAATGCAACACCTCACTGACGCCACACAGGCAACCTTCGCATCACTTGTCGCGGTGATGGTGCAAGCGTCGGAAGTTGATGCTAACCGCATCATATAAACACACTGACCGCATCACGGATTTTCCAGTTGACACCCATGCCAAAGAATCCCTTAATCATTACTATTCCATAACAAACAGCCCATACTGTAACTCACCGCACTATAAGGAGAAGCACGTGTTCCGAGGAGTAAATGTGAGTTCAGCAGATTTACCAGGGAAGTAGCTGGAAATACGGCAGTGGGCAGAGGGGGAAGTGACTTGCATTAATGTCCTTATCTCGAGGAAGCGAGGCTATGTCTTCATGATGATGGTGATATTTCGAAAGTGTGTTTGTTTGTCAACAATATTCCAGCTATCCAACGGTTCGTAAATAATCACGTGAGTGAGTTTTCTTTTACGCCGCTTTTAGCAATATTCCAGCAGCAGAAATGGGCTTCACACACTGTACCCATGTGAGGAATCAAAAACAAGTGGCGCTGTTTCTTAAACTGTTTGGCAAAATTGTTAAATAACATATTTTTGAATGAAGATGTATTTTTTAATTAACGAATATATTAGTTGTGAAAGAGAAATATATTACAATGCGCATGAAGCTACCAGTCATCACCGTTGTCTTTCACTCTAACAGATTATATAATCAAACCCCAAGGGGTTACCATGATGGACTTACTGCACCGATTCCATCGATTAGGAAGGAATGCACGCGGTTTTCGAGTTTGTTCAAAATTGCCTCTGTTCACCCAGCAGAAAATGGGTACCCGGTGGCATAAGTCATGTGGACATTAACCTTCTAGCGCCTCACAGGCAGTTTGGGTTATCCGGGGTAATAATAATCAGATTGTCCGCTTTGACCAGGATATGAAGCCTGGAATGTTATTCTGTATATAAAATAAATAATCAGATGAAGTTAATTCCAAGAATTCCTCCGGACTTAACCGTTTATTAACACCACAGTTCACCTTACATACATTCCGCATACATTCACGAAATACCGCATGTAGATAGGTTATCTCGGAGCAGTTCTGCACACTCTGCAGAATATAGCTTTGCTGGTGCTTGGAGATAACCTATTTTCTTTCTTTGTTGTTTAACGCCGCACTCAGCAATATTCCAGCTGTAAGGCGGGGGTGTGTACGTAATCGTGCCTGGACCAGACAATCCAGTGATCAACATCATGAGCATCAATCTAAGCAACTGAGATACTATGACATGTGTCAACCTCTTACGACAAGCACGGGTTGCTGAACACCAATTCTAACCCGGTCTCGCTTTGAACAATTTTAATTAATGTTAACATCACAGCGTATAAGCTTTGCAAGGGTGTACTGACAACATCGACCCGAGAACACTTTGGGCAGGGAACTGACAAACCTCGGATTAAATGAGAGCGAACAAACAGCGGATCCTGGTATTTGTATGGGTCGCCAATTGTGTCGGGCAACCTCCATGTGTCACACATTAACGGCGGCGGACGTTTCATGACGAACATCTCGTTTAGTGAAGTTTATTTAAGTTTATTTCCGTTCAGTTAGTTACATTTCACAGGTTAATTTCATAATCCATTGGGCCTCGTCATCAGACTATTATCTGGTAATCTTATTTGAAAATTCGCGATCATCAACTTCATATTTCGGGTTTGTACCATACTTCCAATTTTGAGAAGAATAAGATGATTATTTTCAGATGTGACAAATAAAACTGAAAGAAAACCGAATGATGTCCAGGGCGACAGCAAGCAAAGCGCACGTTTTCAGCGATCTCATGATGCTGTGCGTAAATCTTGGCGGCTATTGAAAATATTCCATAAATTTGCTCACTGCACAGCGATGTACGACTGACCTTAAATATCTGTGTGCATGTCGATTTTAAACGGATTTTTTTAACTGGACACAAAATGAAAAATTATAAAACACGTGATAAGTTTAAAATACAGTTTTTCAAAATTTCAATTGCAAGCTTCCTGTGTAATTCTTTTCCCTTTATGCTGTTTAGGACGCTTATTTTATTGTGGGAATGAATCATCGTACAATGCATGTATTCTAATCCTGTATTTTAATCGGTGTTCCGTAACTGAAACTCTAGATTGGCTTTTCGAATCTGGGTTAATTTCACAGAAAGTAACAGTTCCGCATCAAGTGAACAGTGAAATTCGAAATGAACACTGATGTAACCTGCAATCCTCGTTACGAAATTCATGATAATTAATGTTACGGTATTACAACGTAGACATACATGAGGTTTTCCCAGAAATAATAACATAGCGTGAGTGATAGAGATCAAGCATTGGACAACCAAATCATCGCCCGGATACGTAACTATTGATATGATGTCAGACCGGACTCTTGGCACCATGTTGATGAACAAAAGTTATGATAACCGGAAACAACGAGCTGGTACCAGATATACTAAGGGGTTCAACAAGATGAAAGGAAACCGGAAGTACATTAAGTGGGGGCACCTCCATTGCTTCGGGTTATCCGAAGTTCGATACTACCGCAAAATGATGGCTTTGAGAGAATATGGTAACATATCGGCTCTCCGGCACTGTGGTAACACATCAACACATGTGGTAACATATCAAGACATATGGTAGCTATATCATAAACTATCTATATCATATGCAAATGACTGTATGATGGGCCTGTGGCCTTGGCCTGAATAAACTTGTCTGTCTGTCTGTCTGTCTGTCTGTCTGTCTGTCTGACATATGGTAGCATATCGGCACTGTTGTAACATATCAAGACATCTGGTAACATATCGGCGCTGTTGTAACATATCAAGACATCTGGTAACATATCGGCACTGTTGTAACATATCAAGACATCTGGTAACATATCGGCACTGTTGTAACATATCAAGACATCTGGTAACATATCAAGACATCTAGTAACATATCGGCACTGTTGTAACATATCAAGACATCTGGTAACATATCGGCACTGTGGTAACATATCAAGACATCTGGTAACATATCAAGACATCTGGTAACATATCGGCACTGTTGTAACATATCAAGACATCTGGTAACATATCGGCACTGTTGCAACATATCAAGACATCTGGTAACATATCGGCACTGTGGTAACATATAAAGACATCTGGTAACATATCGGCGCTGTGGTAACATATCAGCACTGTGGTAACATATCAACACTGTGGTAACATATCAGCACCGTTGTAACATATCAACACTGTGGTAACATATCGGCACTGTGGTAACATATCTATACATCTGGTAACATATCGGCGCTGTGGTAACATATCAGCACTGTGGTAACATATCAACACTGTGGTAACATATCAGCACCGTTGTAACATATCAACACTGTGGTAACATATCGGCACTGTTGTAACATATCTATACATCTGGTAACATATCGGCGCTGTGGTAACATATCGGCACTGTGGTAACATATCAACACTGTGGTAACATATCAGCAACGTTGTAACATATCAACACTGTGGTAACATATCGGCACTGTTGTAACATATCTATACATCTGGTAACATATCGGCGCTGTGGTAACATATCGGCACTGTTGGAACATATCAAGACATCTGGTAACATATCGGCACTGTTGTAACATATCAACACTGTGGTAACATATCGGCACTCTTGTAACATATCAAGACATCTGGTAAAATATCGGCACTCTTGTAACATATCAAGACATCTGGTAACATATGGGCACTGTTGTGACATATCAAGACATCTGGTAACATATCGGCACTGTTGTAACATATCAAGACATCTGGTAACATATCGGCACTGTGGTAACATATCAACACTGTGGTAACATATCGGCACTGTTGTAACATATCGACACTGTGGTAACATATCGGCACCGTTGTAACATATCAACACTGTGGTAACATATCGGCACTGTGGTAACATATGGACACTGTGGTAACATATATGCACTGTGGTAACATATCGGCACTGTGGTAACATATCAAGACATCTGGTAACATATCGGCACTGTTGTAACATATCTAGACATCTGGTAACATATCGGCACTGTTGAAACATATCAAGACATCTAGTAGCATATCGGCACTGTTGTAACATATCTAGACATCTGGTAACATATCGGCACTGTTGTAACATATCAACCCTGTGGTAACATATCAGCACCGTTGTAACATATCAACCCTGTGGTAACATATCAGCACCGTTGTAACATATCAACACTGTGGTAACATATCGGCACCGTTGTAACATATCAACACTGTGGTAACATATCAACACCGTGGTAACTTATCTCAAAATATGCGTAATTCGATATTCTTTGGATGGTCCTTGGTTGATCTCACTGGTGACTTTATTATAACGGTAATGCTAATTTTGAGGGCATTATCATTTGCAGATGTCCGAGGTCTTCCATTAACTGCCCGACGAAGGACGGCAGTTGAAAAAGACCGAGGGCTTCTGCAAATGATAATGCCCTCAAAATTAGCATTACCGTTATTATTGCTAAAATACATGGAATTTGTGTTGAAAAGAGAAAGGAAACAATGAAGGAATTTGACTGTAAGTTTACCCAAATCATCTTCTGACGGGGTGACTAACCGAATGCACTTACGTCATCGAACAATTCAAGTGACGTCACAACAGAAAGTGACGATATTCAACCTTGGCCTTTGACACAGACAATAGCATGTCAAACTATGTCAGTGTTCGGTTTTGGTCCTTCAACAGCCTTAATAGTGCATTTGTTAAGCTTAGCACCGACAAGAAAGCCAATATTACCGCTATTTAAAGCGGGAATTCGGGTTGCTTTGACTTGTTTGACCCAGAATATCTGCCAGTCGAAAGCCAATTAATGTCGAATGAACCATAATCCCACGCACCCACTATGACGTCACTTGACAACAGAAGTGATAGCGGCCCGTGGTTAAGGTTGAGCGGTCCAATATCATTTTCAGCGGCCCGCAAATTTCTGATAATGGGAGGGCCGTTTCATGAAAATTCCATGTATTTTAGCTATCAAGAGGAAACAAGACACCACTCTGAACGGAATACCATCCGCTTCAATAGATTTACCGTTGTTCCCACCGCAGCATAAGTTACTGTTATACACGCCCATGCACGTTCTCTAGCATGAATCAAGCTTCAGGCACACTGGCCACGAGAATGAGACATGTTTCAAAGTACAGTACGTATCAAGTCTCGGAAAGCTGGTCCTACGCAATAACTGTGAAATATATGTTTAACCCCAACGATTTTTAGGTAAATAACTCATACCTTGAAATTTTGATAGTTACGTAAAGCCTATGCAAGTCTAGATTAAACTAAACCAAGTCTAGTTTTCCACAGGTTATATATGCAGCAGAAAGTGAGTTTACTTTTAAGCCGGATTTAGCAATAATCCAGCAATATCATGGCGGGGGACACCAGAAATGGGCTTCACCCATTGTACCCGTGTGGGGAATCGAACCCGGGTCTTCGGCGAGAATAAAAAAGTTCATTTTCTGCGTCCTCTTTGATTTTTGGGCGGGGGGTGGGGGGGTGTTAGCCTAGTGGTTAAAGCGTTCGCTCGTCAAGCCGAAGACCCTGGTTCGATTCCCCACAGGGGTGCAGTGTAAAGCCCATTTCTGGTGTCCCCGCCGTGATATTGCTGGGATATCTCTAAAAGCGGCATAAAAATATACTCACTCACTCTTTGACTTTCCTTCCACAAGATGCTGAGACAGGCTGAGATATATCTGAAATCTGAATTCCACTGACACGTGTAAGTATATCAACACAGATAATTACAAATGTTGCAAGATCAGTGAGTGAGTGAGTATGGTTTTGCGACGCATTTAGCAATATTCCAGCAATATCACGGCTTTGCAAGATCAGTGTAATTTGTATAACTGACTCCATTACATCGAGCCCGTCAATTGTGATTGTGTATAAATGTCACTCGAGTCTAGACAATACGATTTTAACGATTCTCTTTTCTTGAAAATGTTTGAATAAATGATCATGCTTCAGTCTGTTGAAACAGATGGTGAGTGAATGAGTGAGTTTAGTTTTATGCCGCTCTCAGCAATATTCCAGCTATATGGAGGCGGTCTGTAAATAATCGAGTCTGGACCAGACAATCCAGTGATCAACAGCATGAACATTAATCTAAGCAATTGGGATACGATGACATGTGTCAACCAAGTCAGCGAACCTGACCACCCGATCCCGTTAGTCGCCTCTTACGAAAAGCATTGGTTGCTGAAGATCAATTCTAAACCGGATCTTGACGGGTTTAAAACATTATTAGACACAAAAGTAACTATGTTGCAATAAAGGTCTTTTTATATTTAGAATTTAATTTAAAATACAGCTAATAGTTTACAAAATATATCTTTTAACCCAGGGGATTTAAATACTCCAAACTGTTTGTACCGCCATATTATTATAACAATCTATCCCATAATAAAGTTGTCTCACTACTGTCAACAACAAATTCTTTTCTTATAAACAGGATATCACTGTTCCTCAAAGAAATGTATCCTGTTAATTAGTCTTGCATTGTATATCAATATATCTTGGCACTGTATTACTTGTAGGGAAGTATGTATAAGAGCTGTTCCAGTCAAAGGATATCATAAGAGTGTACTATATGTTTTTTGTGCATCGCATAAATTGAGTGTTTAGTTAATACGTTGTTTGAAAGATCATAAACAACTGTTATGCTCGAAGTGTAATGCCTGATCAGTTGAAGATGAATTTAATTTCCTTCTGTGGTGCCCTTATTATAAGACATATAGAGCTCTTACCACCATATTATTATAACAATCCATCCTACAAAAAAAGTGTCTCATTAATGTCAACAACATATTCTGTTCGTATGAAGAAGATATCATTGTTCCTCAAAAAGTAATATTTCATGGTAAGTATTCTTGCATTGTATAATCTATATACATATGTTTTGCGCACTGTATGATGATATTTGTATCTTAGCACTATGGACCATGAGGCCTCAAATGCAATAATAAACTTGTCACTTGTCACTAAATACTCCAAATACAGATATAGGGTATATTGACATTGATCATTAATATTATATGCATTTTGCTCGAAGAGTAAAGTGATTAATATTACGCCCATATTGAGTCCTTAGTTTACATTGCCTGTGATAAACGTTTCTCATTTCATGTATAGAAAAACGACACATTGGCCAAGCATGTTCAACTGACCCAACCACCCTATCCCACTGCAACAAAATTCACACTGACCCAACCACCCTATCCCACTGCAACAAAATTCACACTGACCCAACCACCCTATCCCACTGCAACAAAATTCACACTGACCCAACCACCCTATCCCACTGCACACACTTATCCAACCACCCTATCCCACTGCAACAAATTCACACTGACCCAACCACCCTATCCCACTGCAACAAAATTCACACTTATCCAACCACCCTATCCCACTGCAACAAAATTCACTTATCCAACCACCCATCCTACAACAACAAAATTCACACTGACCCAACCACCCTATCCCACTGCAACAAAATTCACTTATCCAAACACCCTATCCTAAAACAACAAAATTCACACTGACCCAACCACCCTATCCCACTGCAACAAAATTCACTTATCCAACCACCCTATCCTACAACAACTAAAAATTCAAAATTGACCCAACCAAAATTCACACTGACCCTCCTAAAACAACAAAATTCACACTTATCCAACCTGCAACTGCAACAATTCTACACTGAGCCAACCACCCTATCCCACTGCAACAAAATTCACACTGAGCCAACCACCCTATCCCACTGCAACACAATTCACACTTATCCAACCACCCTATCCTAAAACAACAAACTTCACACTGACCCAACCACCCTATCCCACTGCAACAAAATTCACTTATCCAACCACCCATCCTACAACAACAATATTCACACTGAGCCAACCACCCTATCCCACTGCAACAAAATTCACACTATCCAACCACCCTATCCCACTTCAACAAAATTCACACTGACCCAACCAATCTATCCCACTGCAACAAAATTCACTTATCCAACCACCCATCCTACAACAACAATATTCACACTGAGCCAACCACCCTATCCCACTGCAACAAAATTCACTTATCCAACCACCCATCCTACAACAACGAGATTCACACTGACCCAACCACCCTATAAAACGAGTGAGTGAGTGAGTTTAGTTTTACGCCACACTCAGCAATATTCCAGCTATATGGCGTCGGTCTGTAAATAATCGAGTCTGGACCAGACAATCCAGTGATCAACAGCATAAGCATCGATCTGCGCAATTGGGAACCGATGACATGTGTCAACCAAGTCAGTGAGCGTGACCACCCGATCCCGTTAGTCGCCTCTTACGACACGCATGGGTTACTGAAGACCTATTCTACCCCGGATCTTCACGGGTCTATACAACAACGAGATTCACAATGATCCACCGGCTCCTCCCCACAGCACCAACTACATCCACTTTTCCTAATCCCAAAACAAGTCAGTCATAAAACAATCACTCATACCCTTCAACCTACCCCACAACCAAAACAATCAGGACCAGCAACCTACCCCACAACCACCACACCGACCAACCCAACCACACCCACTAGCCCGACCCCACAACTAGAACACCCGTGAAGATAGAGGTTAGAATTGATCTTCAGTAACCCATGCTTGTGGTAAGAGGTGACTAATGGGATCGGGTGGTCAGGCTCGCTGACATGGTTGACACATGTCATCGGTTCCCAATTGTGTAGATCGATGCTCACACTGTCGATAGCTGGATTGTCTGGTCCAGACTCGATTATTACAGAATGACGCCACTCAGTTGGAATATTGCTGAGTGCGGCGTAAAACTAAACTCACTCACTCAGCCACATCCTCCTACCCGGCCACATCCACATCCTCTATCCCACAACCCAAACAATCACAACTCGACCCCACACCTATCAATCTCACTCCAAAATACCCCACAAATAGAACAATCACAATCCGACCCTACAGATACTCATCTCACCCCAATCAGTACGTACCGATGAAAACCAACTCATCCCGAAATCTACTGTAGCGACTACCTACCTGTCCAACTGTTCAAAGTCAGCCACAGAATCCAAACACATCTCGCTCCTCCATGAGACTACGTAATGCCGAATATCACCACAAGCTAATCACACTACAGCATGCAGAATTCATTACCTGACACACTCATCCCGAGACAGGGCAGCGCGAACGACAAGGATGCCATACAATGACCTTTACCTTATATAAGGGTGTTGATGGACCGTCTGGCTCGTCGCTGGACAACGTCGGAGACACCTGACTAGCCTCGGCCCCCAACTCCTTCTGAGACCGCTGCAGCATCGGTTGGAGATTTTGGGTCGAGTTCTCGTAATCGAGAAAATGCCAGACAAGTTACTGTGGCGCCCTCGTTCGGCAGAGATGCTTACGGAGGAATTGGTTTGGTTTGTTTGGTGTGTCACGCCGCACTCAGCAATATTCCAGTTATATGGCGGGCGTCTGTAAAGGAACGTTTCGAGTTATTCAGGTTTTGCTTCCGCTTTCAAATGTTGGTTAGATGTTGAATGGGATGTAAACCACCCTCTCCTCAGTCAAAGTTCGATTATTTACAGACCCCCGCCATATAGCTGGAATATGTCCGGGGGCGGCGTTAAAACAAACAAACAAACATGTCAATAAATCTGAAGTGTTGACGAAGGAAGCTATGTTGATATACATTCGCCTCAATCAGTCATACAACATATTACAGTCCGTTTGACTTCATTTGAGACAGGGGCGGTGGGGTAGCCTAGTGGTTAAAGCGTTGGCTCGTCACGCCGAAGGCCCGGGTTCGATTCCCCACATGGGCACAATGTGTTAAGCCAATTTCTGGCGTCCCCCGCCGTGATATTGCTGGAATATTGCTAAAAGCGGCGTAAAACTAAACTCAGTCAGTCAGTCATTTGAGACAGATGATTTGCTCACTAACACAAATCTAATACACGCAACAAAATCAAACGTTGCACAGTCACATGAAATCGACAGACCAACTCTGATGATTTGTCTCAAGTTTAAATGATAATTTCCCAAAAATGATAAATAACAGACTTGGGTATTATTATTCGCCTATCTAGACTTCCCTCATCGAAGGATAGAATTACTATACATCCATGGGCTCAGCATTCAGTACAGCCTTGGAGCAAGGCTAGGGAGCCCCACAGAGCAAGTTGCTGTGGACCTCTGCCGCTGACGAAATCCGGACACTGCTTCATTGTTGTCATAAGTGATCGTTTTTAACTAATATTATTAAAAAGACCCTTGATTGTACACATTGACATGCATCAACCCTGTTGGTGAGGAATGAATGAATGAGTGACCTTAGTTTTACACCGCTTTTAGCAATATTCCAGCAATATCACGGCGGGGGACACAGAAATGGGCTTGATCCATTGTACCCATGTGGGGAATCCGGGTCTTGGGTGTGATGATCGAACGCTTTAACCACCAGGCTACACCACCGCTCCTAGTGAGACGACGGCTGATTCAAATATTCTCCCCTTACAACATGCCCACGTTACTGGGGACCTTATCCTTATCTCTATTTACAAGCGACCTAAGTCCCCCTAAATACATGGAATTCCAAGATTAATCATTAGTTCAAAATATACTACCTCCATATAATATGGGTTTTAAATAGAAAAAACAGAAATCATACCACTAACATTTCGGAAATGTTCGGAAAGTTCAATTTAACAAATATCCTGTCATCAAAGTCAATTAGAGTTCGCATATCCGGTTTTAGTACAATTTCTACGAGCATGGAGGAAAGGGAAGAGCTATCCATGTCACCGCCTTGATGCAGCACTGGGGCTTACCGACAACTATTAATAAGTTTTCTCGGGAAATGGGTTTTCCCGAAAAATGTTGCCAAAGGTCACCGCTCTGACAGCGAGGGCTAACTATTACGTACGTAGCCTCGCGCCGAGGAATATCTGTCTATTGCCGTAAACGTGATTTCTCTGGAATAACACTTTCTGGGAAACGTATCCATACTGGAAGTATGGGTCAAAGTAAATAAACATGTTTTCTACTTGTAACATTCAGAAGCCACATGCTGCTGTGGCGATATTTCTGATTCTGAATACAAAAGTACCTTATGTCGTTATTTATGTGAAGGTCCCAGGCCGTGATATAGCTGGAATATTGTAAACGCCACTCTACGTGAAATTTTCGTGTCTTTATGACGTAAACGCCAATCTTCGTGAAATCTGGACGTCTTTGTGAAGTAGACGCCAATCTTCGTGAAATCTGCACGCTTTTGTGAAGTAGACGCCAGTCTTGGAGAAATATGCACGTCTTTGTGAAGTAGACGCCAGTCTTGGAGAAATCTGCACGCCTTTGTGAAGTAGACGCCAATCTACGTGAAATCTGCACGCTTTTGTGAAGTAGACGCCAGTCTTGGAGAAATATGCACGTCTTTGTGAAGTAGACGCCAATCTAAGTGAAATCTGCATGTCTTTGTGAAGTAGATGCCAGTCTTGGAGAAATATGCATGCCTTTGTGAAGTAGACGCCAATCTACGTGAAATCTGCACGTCTTTGTGAAGTAGACGCCAGTCTTGTAGAAATCTGCACGTCTTTGTGAAGTAAACGCCAGTCTTGGAAAAATATGCACGGGCTTTGTGAAATCGTCACGTGTCTCTGACGTAGGCACCAATCTGCTTCAAATATTCACGTGTTATTGTGAAGTAGACGCCAATGTATGTATAAATCTTTGTGAAATTACACTAAGTGATGTGAACGCTTTCAGAGATGGAGCATGTACTGTAACATGTTTGCTTACATTTTAATTTGCCCTAACTGAACCCATGCCATGTGCTAATCGTACGTACGTGTTCATACGGATTACGGATATAGGTTACCCTTTGAGAGAATAACTCCTTATAATTTCTGTCCGTGAAGATCTGGGTTAGAATTGGTCTTCAGTAACTAGGGGTGACTATTGTGCGAGAAACAACTATTGCGATAGCGAAAGTCTATTGCGACATACTGTTGCGATAGTTGTTTTTCTTCTTGGATTATCGCATTTGAAGTCATTTCCCAAATGAATATATAGGTTATATGAAATAAAAAGAAGCTGAAGTAGTCTCGGTCTTTTTTCTTAACTGACAAGAAACTTGAAACACAGACCAAGTTTGTTCAATTGTTCAAGGGGTAACAGGGGCGGCTAACTCTAAATCAAAGTAAACGGTACATCCTGTATTTTGCGCTGCGCATTTATCAAAGGAAGTCAATTAGTACACTATAGATAGTCACAAATACTATCGATGCACCGATATTTTTCTTTTCTGTCATCGATTAATTGCTATCGGAGGCTAAACAATCACAATACATCGATAGTTCGATGCAGCGTTACTGCCTCATCAGTAACCCATGCTTGTTGTAAGAGGCGACTAACGCGATCAGGCTGTCAGGTTGACACATATCGTCGTATCACAGTTACGTAGATCGATGCTCATGCTGTTGATCACTAGATTGACTGGTCTAGATTCCATTATTTACAGACTGACGTCATACAGCTGTAATATTGCTGAGTGCGTCTTTAAACAACAACAACAACCAACAACAGTTTCTATCGATGAGAAACTGATCAAACTTTCAACCATGTTATGAAAACTTGTTTAAGTGGCATTTAGAAGGTGGTGTGATGAACAACAAGGAGAGTTCTATGGATATACACCTTCTTTAATAAGATATGAGCGACGTTTCGGTGTAGCTACTAACACCGTTATAAGCTACACCGAAACGTCGCTCATATCATATTAAAGAAGGTGTATATCCATAGAACTCTCCTTGTTGTTCATGTTATGAAAGCAGGGAAAAGTGTTCACTCTCGCCAGAGATATAGGTACATGGTCTCTGCTCTCACTGTGTACAAATGCACTGGATAAGCCTCAGGTTATCACTGACAACGTGTTCTTGTTCATTCAACACGCAAACCGGAAAATCACATCACGCGGATTTCATAACAGTCCTTGCGTAATTCAACAACTCGTGATTCCAAGTAAAAGTAAATCCATCGTTTATCGTGGATGCTGGTTTCGGTTTACGTCATTATATAACACAAGTGACATGACTGATTGTGAGCGTGTCAGGGCATGAGGGTGTGGGTTAATAGGTTAGGGCCAGGGTTGGATGTGGGGTTAGGGAAGTGGGGAGAGAGAGAGAGAGCGGTGGGGGGGGGGGGGGGTGTGAAAGGGTGCACGCACATTTTGCTTACGTGCCTGTGAGAGCGGACTGAGTCGTAAAAAGGCAACTAACGCGATCGGGTGGTCAGACACGCTGTCTTGGTTGACACAAGTCATCGTATCCCAATTGCGTAGATCGGTGCTCATGCTGTTGATCACAGGATTGTGTGGTCCAGACTCGTTTATTTACAGATCGCCGCCATATAGCTGGAATGTTGCTGGGTGCGGCGTTAAACAACAAACAAACAAACACAACAGTTCGTTGAAATCACTCTAAGCCTTGTATTTTGAGTGAGTGAGTTTAGTTTTACGCCGCACGGCGTTACACATCCCAACGATTCAGAGTGAAAATTACTTTGTTTTTGTTTGATGTTTATCGTGGATACGATGACGTGTCAACTTAGACAACGAGCATGACAGCCCAATCCCGTTAGACGCTTCTTATAACAAGTATGGGTTGAAGGAGCCCTGAGACTTTCTTCATTTTCAGAGACCCTGACGCTGTGGAAATCTAGACTTGCCACATTTTCTAGACTTGCGTGGGATTTCTTGATATATTTACTTCAGGGTCTGCATGACAGACTAGTATATTCATATCATACTCATATAAGCAATTGCGCTTGCGGGTGTCGCAGCAGAGATCTCAACCCGGTTAAGAATTATGGGATATCATCCGGGCAGTCGCGAGGGAAAACCAATAAAGCAACAACCAGTCCCGGGGAATTGCTCTGGATCAGTGTCCCGTAAAGTGTATGGGGCACAGCTGGCTTCTACCACGTAAGACGTCAACAGAACGCCGGTTTGCCAATATATACATGTAACTGACTATTGTATCTGTGAAGCAGAATGTAAGCAGATCGCTGTGTTGGCGTGTTTCTCGCGTGTTGCAGACAGCAGGAATCATGAGCAGTTGGAATAAGGGACGCCACTCATCGGCGGTTCCAAGAAACGTCTCATTGATGCATTATTAAATGTTGTTTCTTGTTTGTTCGGCAGTATTCCAGCTATAAATAATCTAATCTGCACCAGACAATTCAGTGATCAACACCACGAGCATCAATCGACTTTGATGAAATGTGCACAACGTCAGCGAGCCCGACAGGCGCGTAGCAAGCCAAGTTTTTCGTGTAAGCCCGATAGGTCAAAACACTATATTTAGATAATATTGAGGACTTGCCCTACCTATTTAGCCAAAATCATGTGTAAGCCCGGGCTCTTTTTAATAATGGTAGCTACGCCAGTGCCTGACCACCCGATCCCGTTAGTCGCCTCTTACAAGTATGGGTTGATGAAGACCAATTTAAGCCCATCCGGTCTGATTATTAAACGTTTTATTGGTGTTCGGGCATCTAGGCCCATTTACACTTTGCATTATAAGGCGTGCTAAGTTTATAAATGTCTTAAAGTAACAAAGCAAGAATTACATTTTGAACTTCATGGCGAACATAATAATCCTGGAACATAATAGTCCAGCCAATGAGAGGTCATTCCGCCATCGCCTTACGTTGAGTTACATATTTCTTGGCAGTGCAGTAAAATTAATAATAAGCCACATTATCTGGCCGATTACACTCTGTTCAATTCGCAGAAATATATATAGTAATAATATTGAGACATGCACCTAGACCACAACACCCCCACTCGTAAAAGAACCTCTTCTCTCCGATTGTTTCGAGATAAATGAGATTTAGTAACAAAAGGCTCGATGCCATAGAAATGGCCCATTTTTTGAGGCCCATTTTGTGTTTGGGTGTTAATTTATGGAACGAAATATAAAACATCTAACCTGTGTGAGGTTTTCGTCAGAGTGGGACGCTGCAGCTGATTGTATCCGTATCCTCAATGTAAACTGTTGTATACAAGATCACATGATATCTGAAATGTCACATGGCAATCACCTGTGTCCCCGTTTTCCGTGTGAGCGGAGCGCTAAATGATTTCTGACTCATCTAAAAGCTAAACCGAATGTTTGCACTTTTCATGGAATATATTTATACCATTTTTTAAACACCGAGTGTTTATATCACACATTCATTAGAAAGCACATGGTAAACAATACCTACCCATCTTTCAAAGGTAACTGACTCAATTATAGTTCTGACTTATCTAAAACCTTCACCGAGTGTTTATATCACACAGTCAGTACTATGCACATGGTATACAATACCTACCCATCTTCAAAGGTAACTGTCTCAATTACAGTTCTGAGTTACCTAAAACATTCACCGAGTGTTTATATCACACAGTCAGTACTATGCACATGCTATACAATACCTACCCATCTTTCAAAGGTAACTGACTCAGTTATAGTTCTGAGTTATCTAAAACCTTCACCGAGTGTTTATATCACACAGTCAGTACTATGCACATGGTATACAACACCTACCCATCTTTCAAAGGTAACTGTCTCAATTATAGTTCTGACTTATCTAAAACCTTCACCGAGTGTTTATATCACACAGTCAGTACTATGCACATGGTATACAACACCTACCCTTCTTTCAAAGGTAACTGTCTCAATTATAGTTCTGACTTATCTAAAACCTTCACCGAGTGTTTATATCACACAGTCAGTACTATGCACATGGTATACAACACCTACCCATCTTTCAAAGGTAACTGTCTCAAGTAGTTGTATCTTCCTTCTCCTCGGGAAAGGACTCGCCATTGTGGCTTCAACTGTCACTTCAACATTCACATCGACCTTGAAGCCCGTCCGCCTTCATGCGAGGCTTGTTTAAAAATGTTACACATATGTATCCTCTATTATTCCGAGACGTTGGACCCAAACAAGTCTTAGTTCACATAGTGACCTTTAAAAAAGATAAACACACTGGGTTTCTGCAAAAGTCGGATCCTGACTGGGTTGGGCTCTCTCTGGAAAATGTTTCTTCTTGGAAAAGTGTTTTTTTTTTTTAAATCAATTCAATCAGGAATGGTGGATATTATTATCGAAGGATATTGAAGGCGGACAGCTTTGTTGGAACTTGTTTTAAAAATACCTGCGGGCCTTATTCTTAAATCCAAGCAACTGTTACGTGTGTCCTCAAATTCTGCAACAACGCAATGCGAAGGAACGACATATGCGCTGAATAATTTGGACTCACTTCATTAAACAGCAAATCTATGAATTTAATACTTCCGCTTTCTTGGCCGCTTCAATAAATGTCTGTCAAAGTATGTTTCGGTTTAACGTCAGTACAAATCTTTTCGGGTGAAGATACGAAAAATATAACAATTTTCTCTTAGCGTTATAAAGGGTACCTCGTTATCACGGCTGGTCCCGCCGTGAGGAACGTTCTCCCAACTTGTAAAAGTGTCATAGATCAAGTACAATATGTGACACTGTACAACTCCCTGATTAGATTGTTTTGTATTGCTCTTGTGGCATTCATATTTGTTATTGGTGTTGGTGGTTGTTGGGTTCCTGTGATATTACTTAAAGGTCACATGCAACCAAACAATCAAACATAATTAAAACACAATTATCATTTATTCATGACATATAATATGCATTGCTGGTTATGAAAAAACATAAAAACAAAATTATAAGCGTACAATTGCAAATCAAAAGTGCAATATTTTGTACTTGGGTTTACTTCCCAAGAAACGAAGCAACCGGGATACCGAACCCAGTCAGAGCGGGTGGGTGTGCACTCAAGTGTAACGGCTGGTTCATTTGCAGATGCCGTCACGGCTGATTGTGTGTATATATAGGGATGTTGGGTTTTGTAAATACATGCTAATTTTTTGTGTATAAAATTTTGCAATCAACAGACATCATAACATGTCATGTGTACAAGTATCACACCTGCCTGTCTGTGTAATTACATAATGTGACAGAGATCGAACTCGGGCCATAAATCAATGCATTTTGTTTATGGTGTATAGCCTCATTGGTGTTAAGTTCAAATTGCATGTGGTAAGTGATTGAAATTGTGTGTTGAATATTGTCATTAGCAGACGGGCAGGCAGACATATAGGTGCCAATAAAACTGACTTTGAGTTTTGTCTGTGACAACGACATATCTATATCACAGTTAGAAATTCTGTCGACGCTAAATAATGACATTGCTTTTAAGTATCGAACTGAGAAAGTGACTCGGTAAGAAGAACGTGTGGTGAAAAAGACAAATGAAATTATATAAACAGTTAAATCGGTAATCTACTGTAATAACATATAAAAAGCTCGCGCCTGTGAAATATCAACAAAACATTAGAAAAATAGCTCACACCAAAGCCTTCACCGAATATTCACCGGACAACCCGCTTCCAAGCTCCGCGAACCTATTTCACTGCGCATGTGCTATGAGCGCAGCACAGCTGTTGAAACCACTTCAATTCCCCCAAGCGCTGGGGGAAAGTTAGTGAATCGTTTGAACTACGATTTCGCGCGGTTTTTTCATCGCGTTATTTTTCAACTTTATAAGTTGAATTTGCATTTTTGATGATTTGTTACGGTAAGTCCATACCGAAAGGAATCAGAATCTGCAAAGTTGTGTTTTACGTTGCATGTGACCTAGTGGTTAAAGCCAGTGTATGAAATATGGCCCGTCCGACCGCCCGAGACGGTCTAGATTTCTGACGGACGGTCTACATTTACAGCTAGCCAGCCCGATGGTCTGGTAAATTTTTTAAATGTTCCATACATCTGAATAAATTCACCATATTTGGTCTGAATAAATCCATTTTGGGCTGGTAACATTTTGAGCTTACCAGCACTGATGTCTGGCTGGATTTTTGGCTTATTTCATACACTGTTAAAGCGTTCGCTCGTCACGCCGAAGACCCGGGTTCGATTACCCACATGGGTACAGTGAGTGAAGCCCATTTCTGGTGTCCCCCCGCCGTGATATTGCTGGAATATTGCTAAGAGCGGTGTAAATAAAACTCACTCTCTCAATCACTCGCGTAAATAAGGTCATATTTCAAACAAGTAACGTCACACTCAGCTACATCACCATGCGCATAACAGTCGAATCTGGACCAGGCAAACCGGTGGGTGAGTAAGTCAGTGAGTTTAGTTTTACGCCACACTCACCAATATTCCAGTTACATGGCGGCGGTCTGTAAATAATCGAGTCTGGACCAGACAATCCAGTGATCAAATGCATGAGCGTCGATCTGCGCAATTGGGAACCGATGACATGTGTCAACCAAGCCAGCGAGCCTGACCACCCGATCCCGTTAGTTGCCTCTTACGACAAGCATGGGTTGCTGAAGATCAATATTCTAACCTCGATCTTCACAGGTCAAACCGGTGAGTGAAAGCAATGGGATCGGGATACAGACCGCCGTCGTGTAGCTGGAATATTGCTGAGTTAGACGTTAAACAACAAACAAATACAACAGTTTGCTGAAGCACAATAAAACTGTAGCGCAAATAGAGCTGCGCAACAGAGAGAGAATACCAGTCTTCCTATATGCCAGCGAAGCGAGCAAAGATTGGCAACGTACATCCCACGCTTCGGTTCGAAAAATATTTTACTGTCAAAATAAAATATCGCCACCATCAAAGGTAGACACCCATTTCCTCACAGGGTTGTGCTCTCATATGGGTAGGGATTGTATACCATGTGCATATTTCATTCAACATTTTAAACACCACTCGTGGCATATCAAATCGCTCTTCGCCTCCATTATACCTGACAGCTTCCGGTTCAACGAAGTGAAGGAACAGGGGAGGTAACTCTAAATATACTTATTGAATCACATGTCCACCATATGGAATACTTGCAGAGTTATCTCACATGCATTCATTCATCCGCTTCGTCAGAAGTTTCTTTTTTAGAATAAATGTGACGAAAATTCTAACATTAACGACTGTAGATACGATAAATAACCTTCAACAGTTTAATGGTAATATCAGGCAATTTGATATTTATTTTCAATTTCTGCTTGCTCTTGTTCCTTCACTCCGTTGAACTGGAAACTGGCAGGGGTAATGGCATTCTCTCCCCACAGAGGTTACTTGTCATTTCTTCCTACGAACCTCTGTTCTAATACGGCCATGTTTCCCGGTTCTCGTAAAATCCCTAGCGGCATAAAATCGCAACACGAATTATCTCCCTTCTTTCTGTCCAATCAGAACACGTGTTACATCAACTTGACTAATACAAGCAAATGTTTGGTCACAAATATCCCTCCTCTGCCAGGAACGTGTGCTGATGTGACACACAAGACATTTAATGGCTAGCTTGTCCGATCCACCATTTACATGACTGAGTTTTGTCTATAAGAAACGTTTGCGCATCGCGCAGGGAAAGAGGTTCCAGTTTTCCCGAAGCATACGGAAATAACCGAGGCCTTGCGAATGATCACTTTTGAAACAACGTCCCTGATTGCACAACTAAATCTGATTGCAACCAATCACGAATCCTGAACACTCGCACCATGAAAGGGTCGTATTAGAACAGAGGTTCGTAGGAAGATATGACAAGTAACCTCTGCGGGAAGAGAATGGAGTAATGGAGGCAAAGAACGATTTGAGAGTCATGAGCCGTGAAGGGTCTCTGCTGGATTTTTGCAGCAATGCAAAACCAGGAAAGTGTACAAGATAATTTTGTTATAATTCACAATACTGCTACCGAAGCATTATCATTCTGAATTTATGGTGTCATATACTATGTAGATAATAACACACTGGTTTCCTGCTAAGTTGTTATTAATTCTCCCATAACTACGTGACATACTCGAATTTAATGGGACAATCAATCATATTAGACACTATAAATTTCGATTGAAAATGCGTCTAATTTTATGACCGCTTCACTGCGCACGTATACAACACTGACGCACTAACCACCAACTAGTGGCTTATATAAAGAAAACCTAGTTTTTCAAATACGCACAACCATGCCAGAAATTGTTTGTTTTTAAATTTGTGTTTCTTTATCATTTCTGTGAAGTACAATAGAAAAGCAGTCCGCGCACATAGTAATTGTGATTTTGTAATGCGCCTTTTCCACATGCATGTACGAGGCACAAAACGCTAACACACAATCTGATTATTATTACCCCGGATAACCAAAGCTGTAAGGCGCTAGAAGGTTACTAGTCACATCCCACCGGTTACCGTTTTCTGCTGGGTGATCAGTGGCAAGTTTGAACAAACTCACTAGCCTAAGGTGAGACCACATGTATCACGTATGCTTTGTTATGGGGCAGGACTGAAGTCCTAGAAACTCTCAGGAGTCAAGCTGCCAAACGCGGTCAACCATTCAAGACCTCTTCGCACCCATCGTTGCTTAACTTTAACTGACTTGTGACCTGAGGTCTATGACCAGGACCACACCGTGACCACCACATAACTATCAGCTTTATCTCCCAATGTGCACATATCACTTTTGCCTAGCAGCGACTGGTTCTGTATTTCGTGAGGTGAGGTGAGATGAGGTGAGGTGAAGTGAGTTGAAATGGGGTTTTACGTCGTGCTCGAGAATATTTCGTTCATATGACGACGTGCATGCGTGTGTGTATGTATGTGCGGCTGCTTGTACTAGCCCAGACGAGCTGGTTATATAGTGCTAGCCCACTGAGATACCATGCCGCAGTGAAGCATGAATACCCCACTTAGACACATATACTGACTCCGAGCCGACCAGTCCTTGTTGTACCCATTAATGCCGAGCGCCAGGCAGGGACCAACAAGTACCATATTTTAACGTCTTTTGGTATGACGCGGTCGGGGATCGAACCCGAGACCTTCCGCTCTCCGGCGGACGCTCTAACCACTACACTACGGAGGCGGTCTATTTCGTAGTCTGTGACGTCATTAAACGTTTGAACCTGACGTCAATTAACAGGGCAGTCATACTTGCTTACCGTCTTTTACTGCACAAATGTACATGGATAAATGGATAAAAAGGAATTATTACACTCTCAAGTGTGGCACACGACTTATACGAAACTGGTGCAAAATTGTGTATTGCCGAAGCTCTCGCCCTTTCAATACAAAAGTTCAAACACGTCGTATGAATCGTATGAGTCGTATGACACATTTGCTAGTGTATTTTAAAATCTCTGTTAACGTTATGCGAGACATCAGATGTAGAACATTACATGAATGACAGTAGGAGCGTCTTGTCTGGTAATCAAGTTCAAATTTCGTTACATCTCTTGACGTCTCGTGATGTAGGTTATGTAGATAAAACGGTTGAAGACGGATGACTGTCAAATCCTGTTCAGCACCATGCACAAGTTTGTAGCAGTTCTGTTTCTGTGTATTTTGCAGAGTAGGTCTCTGTCGGGGCTTATCATGCCCACGCCGAAGCCGCAGGTTGCAAAACTGATCTCACCATCCCCTCAAAACTCGTGACCCAGCTTCAGCAGACTGTCGCCACACTCCAAGCCAGCAATGTACAGGCAGCTGCGGACATAACCTCACTGAACAACACAGGTGGCATCCCTTAAGCTTGGTAAGTTAATACTTAGTGCAGAGAGAGGATGAGTGAATTTAGTTTTACGCCGCACCCAGCAATATTCCAGCCATGTGGCGGTGGTCTGTCAATAATCATCGAGTCTGGACCAGACAACCCGGTGTTCAACAGCTTGAGCATCGATCGAGTTAACATGTTAATTATTCAGAAGTCAATAACACTGACTGACTGACTGAGTTTAGTTTTACGCCGCTTTTAGCAATTTTCCGGCAATATCACGGCGGGGGACACCAGAAATGGGCTTAACACATTGTGCCCATGTGGGGAATCGAACCCGGGCCTTCGGCGTGACGAGCCAACGCTTTAACCACTAGGCTATCCCACCGCCCGAAGTCAATAACATACTGTATTGGAGGTAATTAACCTGACAGAGATCCCAATATGAAACAGATGTCCCTGTTCTAGTTCAGACTGATACAGCAGTAGACACCACGCCTGTTGACGTTCACATGTTGATTTTGTTTGTTGTTTAATGTCACACTCAGCAATTATTCAGTATATGGCGGAGATCTGTAAATAAACGAGTATGGAGCACACAATCCAGTGATCAAATATTCCAAGGATGGGAGGCATACAGTTCTCTGAGGTTCAGTGGAGTATGTTTTTTAACCAAGATTTCAAAGAGTGTATTCCAATTCTTGCTCAGAATTTATTCCACCAAGGCTACAACACTCAACGCTTTGAAGTTTTATGGTAGATGTTTGGAGGGCATTTCCTGATCTGAAGCAACATCAGTGACAAAGGTGATGTCCGATTTAAAGGGTTTTGCCACTCCTGTATCCATTCAGAAATAACTCACTACATGTACATTTCCGCTATATTAAGTTCATGATCATAAAAAATTATGTGTTTTCTGTAATAAGGGCAGCATTTCTATTTTCTGTGTTTCTCCGCCCGACCGACCCTTCTAATCTTATTGCCGACACACACACACACACCCCAAAAATTTTTTAAAAAAAATAAAAAACACACACCAAAAAACAAACAAACACCCCCCCAAAAAAAACAAAAAACAAACAACAACAACAACAAAAACCCAAAAAAACAACAAGCAAACAAACAAACCCAACAAAACAACTTTTGTTTTCACTCTCCTGAATTTTAGTCATATCCTCAACAACGTTGGCTCTGGTTACAATATGGCAGCAGGGACGTTCATTGCACCAGTCTCTGGAACCTACCTGTTCTACCTAAAGGTGGACGTGTTAACGAGGAACGCTGAAATCTTCGTCTTTATGAAGAAGCTGGGACCTTCACTGCACCAGTTTCTGGAACATACTTGTTCTACCTGGAGCTGGACGTGTTTACGAAAAATGCCTACATGTTCGTCTTTACGAAGAAGTCGGGAGGACTGTTCAAGTCAGCCGGGTACCAGGAAGCGGGTGATTCTGCTGTAGCTGTTCGTCATCAGGACAAGGGAGAGGAGGTTGGTGTGATACCAGAGCAGCCGAACTATTACTATACCACACCTGCTCATTACTTCGGTGGTGTGTTGTTGACAGCGGACTGATCCTTTGGAATGTTGGAAAATACAACAAAGCAAGGTAGCTGTTCAATATCAGCTGCATGAGATACTCTTTTGATTATGAGACATTTTCCAAGTAGCCTTTTGGAATGACTGTCTGTGAAACAATCCCTTCAGATACCTGAAATAAACGTCATACATGAGTATTGTCTGTTTGCAGTGAAAACGTACCGGTGAATTTCACTTTAAAGTGAGTGAGTGAGTTAAAATTTAAAGTCACATCGGTAATATTTCAGCCATATCGTAACTAAAACAAGTTTAGAATTCACCATAAATACATGTAAATTATAAAAACCTGTCACCGAAGGACAATAAAACCATCTAGAATATCACAGTATCAAGAAATAAAACTAGCATCTCTCTCTAAAATTGGTTTTTAAATTAGGACAATACAGTATAGAAATGGGCTATAGATCGCCAACAACTGAAGGTAGATCACCATACCAGGGACCATGGGGACTTACAGTGCTGTTGCTACCTGCATGGACCCTAGTTGTATTTACACCATCCCTTCAGCCGTCGGCGATTGTAGGAAAGTGAAGCCATAATTTAATACAACGAATATGCTACGATTAAAAGTTCGGTAGAGCGAAATTGACCTTAAACGTTTTTGGACTTACGTACCCTCTCAGGAGGACAATATTTTTACTGTTTATTAACCCCCTTTGAGGATACAGCCACTAACAATCGAAGTTGATAATCTAAAACTACCAATTATAAAACCTTACCTATTTACAAAACATATATCAAAATTTATTTAACAAATCTATCTCTTTTAAAAAAATCAATAATTAAAAGATAATTAACATTATTAAAAAGGTCCTTTACTGTTTGATATTGAAATATTTATCCCTTATGATGGAGAATTCAACACAGTCAAGCAGGATATGCTTGACAGTGACTCTCTCATCACAAGGGATACAAAACGGAGGATCCTCGCCTTTCAATAGATATACATGAGTATATCTTGTGTGACCAATACGACATCGTAGCATGATGACCTCTTCAAATCTGGACTGACAACCCAAGTAGGTATAACCAACATAGGGTTTTATTTCATGTAATTTATTAATACCTACTTGGGTGTCCCACTTCTTCTGCATCAGATCACGGATGTACGATCTAATCAGAGCTTTGTAATCAGAGTATGGAATAAGAAGTGGTGTCACAGATTCTTGAGTGCTGCCTTAGCAGCAAGATCGGCCATGGTGTTCCCAGAAATGGCAACGTGGCTGGGTAACCAACAAAAGACCATGTCGTATTGGCCAGAAGAAAGATCATTATATATAAAGTGAAATTAAGATTGCGAATCTTCATAATTTTACCTTGCTAACTGAACATTTAAATCTCAGAATTTTATTTAACTTAGGATAAAGTTGTTTAACAAAGACCATAGATCCATATCGCTATTATTGGTTTGTATTACAAGGGGGCAAGCGCAGTAGTTGGACTAATAATCATAATGTGTCCATTTATATAGCGCCAAACTCCACACTAGGTATGCTCATAGCGCTAACAATCAAGGCACAGCACATTATTACCCCGGATAACCCAAGCTGCCTGTTAGGCGCTAGAAGGTTATAGTCACATGACTTTTTCCCACCGGGTACCCTGCTGGGTGAACAGAGACAATTTTGAACAATCTCACTTGCCTAAGGTGGGACCACATGTGTCACATGTGCTTCGTTGTGGGGCAGGACTCAAGTCCTAGAAACTCTCAGGAGTCAAGCTGCCAAACACGGTCACCCATCCAAGGACTCTCCGAGCTCGACGCTGCTTAACTTCACCGATTTGTGACCTGAGCTTTGAGCACAGGACCACGGTTGGAACAGTGAAACAAATGCACGTACGTTAACTGAGACCAACCGAACTTGATCTCGGTGTTTCATTTAATGTGCATATCCCCTTGCAAACAGACTATAGAATTTGTGTAATCGCTGAACATAGTAAACACATACTTCATCATGTTTCTCTTTGATGTATGCGGCAAACACACTGCTATCAATAGGGCCTGTAAGTCTCGCGAGGCGCTACTTCCGGTACTAAGCTGGTTCCCGGCTCTCTTTGCACGCGCCAACTTGCGCTATGCGAGATGGGAGCCAAATTACTTCCGGTACCAGAGTTCAAGTGACAAGCGTATATTCAAGAACCAATTCAGGTTCCAAATTACGCGACCGCCAAATATGACTTTACTAGACCGGACCAAGTGTGCAGCCATGCTTGACTGTCACAGCTGCTGACAGTCGTAATAGTTGGCTAGTTTAGGGGTGGTTAGATCGGAAATTCCTGCAAGAAGTATCGGCTCCTTACTGCCAAGTGACAACCATAAGAGCATTCGAAAAGGTATGAAACGTTGTTTGTCACCGAAAGTATTAAAGTCTCGCGAAATGCCGTGACCTACATACGGGCCCTATTATGGCATACTTTCGGGACACCAACTCGGTCAGTAATGGCAGAGTTATACCCCTCGCTGTGAGTGAGCTAAAACCAAACTTCACTGTGTTTCAGGAAAGATGCTATGAGCTGTTCTTTACTGTGTGAGCAATAAGTCATATTTTATGAGGAAACATGCCTACACCAGTTAAACAGTTATCAGGAGCAAGATGGCTCCCTTTATAATCAGATGTGACATGGATATGGGATGCAACTGAAGTGCCTTAGACCTCTGCAGCCCATTTTGGCTCCATTAAGTACTGGCGGGTGTGTCTTGATTTGAAACGTAGTAAGTCGATGTGGGAGTACAGCCATACATGAGGCATGTTCTAAACGTTGACCACTAACCCTTCGAACATGGCACGGAAACATATTCAGGGTGATTCGGGATGCAAACCTGATCTTAGGTTCCTACTCGCATAAGATTCAAGTCAAAACAGTCTCGTTTCCTGTTGACTGGGTTCTGTCCTATTGCGCAACTTAGTACAATAACAAATTCAGAATTTTGAGACCAACTCATTCAACTGAATATATAAATATTAATCAGTATTTTTGATACATCTAATCAATTGTGTATTGCAACACTACGCTCCTTCTAATCCTTGTAAACACGTCGAGCAGCGTGCTCTGTCGTACAGCGTGCTCTGACAAACGAAAATCTGGAAATTGAGGAAATCTCAAAACGAGGCTTGGCCGCAAGAAAAGTTTGGCGGTCGGGTACGGACTTGATATTATATCAATCACATTGTAAGTTACAAAAATACACTTATTAAGCGCAGTGAGCCAGATGAATTGTGAATCATTGTGCGACTTCTTCAAAAAGGGGCAGTATGTGACGTCTTAGTTAACGACATGCTGCCTAAATCTCGACATAAAAAGTAGAATTTTTAAAACAATAAAATTAAAATCAGTTTGTAAATCCCATTTTCTTATGAAACAAGTAATTGGACTTTAGTGTAACCATAGTTGTTTGTAGTGTCTCTTTTCACTTTCACAAGAGAAAATTCGGATGGGTTGAAAAGTAGGTCTTTGTCTGAATTGGTTAATAAGACTCATGTTTTGGTTTCTCATTTCAAGGAATACATTTGTTTAGCAAGATTTTTACAGGATTATTTGTAGAATGTGTTTGATGATTGATCCCTTGATTGGTCTCTGATGTGTTCAGCTACACAGTTTACTTGGAAATGCATTACAATATATGCTTTGTAAAAAGTTAAATACTCCTCGACACAAATTGTCTATGCATGACTATAATGGCATGGACATTGGCTAGTGGTGCCACGAATAGACCAAGCAGTGCACCGTCGAAATGTTATCGTTCTAAGGTCAACCCGAAGGCATGTCCATTCCTCTTTTGTACTGGTTTCAAAAGCCCCTTCAACATCCGTAGAAAGAGATGTGTCCAGGACATGTACCACCAAATCCCTGTCTCAAAGATCAGCCACAATGCTTAATACTTCACTGAAGGACCTTTTATATATATTCACAGTAAATATTTAAGACAAACGGAACCAATACCATGTGGATTCGCCAAAACTCAGTGGATTTGCTTGAATGTTTAGTCTCAGAATCAGTTCGAGTTCATTTCTGTCAAATCATTTGATTTTTCAACTAAGTACTGCACAATGGAGGAGTTGTGAACGTGGTGAACACTGATATACTTATGTATCTATCGTCAGAGGTTCAGGGTTATTTGCCAAAAATGAAAGCAAATGTCATTTGAAGAAACTAAGAAAACAATAGGTATAAGGCTGGACTTCCCCACTGATAACATCTTTGCAAAATTTTGCGGGTTAAACATTCTAACAAGAAGTAGGCATTCACCAGTTCCATTATAAATTCACGTGCATTGGGTATTGGTGACGACATCCGATCGCGAACAGCCTTGTAGGCTTCATTCGTATCGTTGGAATAATGTTGAAAAGGAGGTCATAGCTGGAGATAATTGACCAGAGCTCCAGATAAGTTTTTTTAAGTCATTGAGTTATGAACTCGCTTGTGTTCATCTCAATTGGGTATCCTAATTTTCCTTTGAGTAACCAAATAAATTGTACTCACCTCACTCAAATTCAATTGGGTATTTTGCCATTTTCCATTAATTTTAAAAATATAATGAAGTTTAAATGTTAATGTTTGTTATTTATATTTGATCTGTAATATGAGAAACGCTAAGAAAGACTGCAAGTTTTCAAGTTCATGCCCTGAAATAGAACCTCTCAGTATACCTCAGTTATTTTATCTATCCACCGGTACGCAAGCTAAGATTTGGCATTTTTGTGTGTACGCATGTAAGATGACATTTACTGAGTATTTACAAAAATTCAAGCGTACTTGTACGCAATAGACTTAAAAGGAATTGTGTTTTCACATAAATATTAGCGTAATTTACGCAGATACGCAGATTATCTGTACCTCTGATTGACATAATTAACAGTTGTGTTTTTTCAAGGATGTCTGTCGTCATGAGAATTTGCTAAAGCTTGATAAACGGATAAAGAAATAATGTATAACAGCATACTTATTTTACGAAACTTGTGTTAGAATTCAGGTATGATTCTTACTCAGGAATCACAAGATGTCTGACGCTCGTTTCGTAAAATCAGTATGACAGTCACACTTTCCCATGTAATTGGACCTTTACCTGTGTGAACGTATGTAGGTGTCAAGTTGATTCGTCAATCCAACGTTTGTTAAATCGGATGATTTCACTGATGACATTACCGTTCGGATATACACTAACATAACACTAACAATTTTAGTCGGGTAATTATGTAAATGATATTTATCATGGGACCCTCTATATATTATCGCGGTAGTTAATGTTATCGCTATCAGGATTATGAACACCAACCGATTTTTGGTATTTTTTTAGATATTTCTAGCTTACTGGTGTTGAATCTTCATTTCTGTCGTAAATATTGTCGTATGCAGTCACTATCTGTTCAATTCGATCGCGGCGATCCAACCTGTCCCGCGGGAAGCGGGAAGGGAAGGACTTCAAGCTGCACATGCATGTGAAACACTTTTTTGACGTTTACTTACTTACCACAGGTAACAAATCTTATCCATCCGCATGTGTATTTATATCCCAAATGCATTAAAGCAGGTTAAATGTCGAAGTTTATTTTGCAATCGTTGAAAAGTAAAAAAACCCCCCTCCCCCAAAACCACACACAAAAAAAACAAAACAAAAAAACCTCAACCCCCCCAAAAAACACTAAAATCCAAAACAAACCCCAAAACAAACAAAAGAATAACAACAACCAAAAAAAACCCACACAACAACAGCAACAACAACAAAACTGACAAACAACAGCAACACACAAACAAAACAAAAACAAAACAGTTTGAGTCATTACCAACAGTGTGGGCAAAGAAATCCCCCAGTCTGTCTGACAACTCTGATGGGTGTACAGAAGGTAAGGTGTGTCCAGTGACCACACTTGTCACACTGTGCCCACTTACCTATGACATGGTTGACACAGTTCTTCAAGTCAGGAGGAGAAAATTTTCCACAGACACAGCAGTTGTTAGATTCATCCTCGGACATAGACATGGTTTCATCATCATCATATCATCATCATCATCATCATCATCATCATCAGAGCTGACAACATAAAGGGCTGATGGACCTGGTTGTGGACTTGGATTCTTGACTGATTGAACTTTGTTTTGTTTTTCAGAAGTCACAATCTTTGAATCGGAGATCACTATTTGTGATGACTTTGATGTATTTGATATCTTCAGAATGTCAATGTTCTTCTTCATTATACCTCCTCCAAGGAATGGTGGGATACATTTCTTCGTTGGTTTCTTATCAGTCGTTGTTCATTGTTTTGGCCTTGGAAAAGTCATCGCATTTGTCATCATGCTTGTTGGATACATCAGTAGGAGTAGCAGAAGAAAAGAAGTTGCTGTTTCAGGTTGTGATTCAGTGGCATTTCCTGAATGATTTTCCATGTCATTTTGATCTTTGTAGAAATCAGAAGGTGCCTGATTATCTAGGACTTTAGATCTTGAAAATGGATAGACAACAGGAAAGCAGAAGGTAAACTTTCTGCACATGTATGGCATGTATGGAAGTGCAGTTAGCAGTGCAACATTATACTTTGATATTTCCATTCCTGGATATCTGTGTAGGTGGTTTTGACAGGCCCTGTGATACATGGACTTGAACGGCCCAAATACACCAACATCCAAAGGCTGTCTAACATGACTGGTGTGAGGAGAAACGATATAATATTTAGCCCAGTCAACCAACATCATTGATGTGTGGGATTTGTGCTCATCAAATATGATCCCTGTATGTTTCACAAAGTGTTTTGTCAAATAATTAAAAAAGACATCGGTATTTGACCATCCACTTTCAGACATTTCGCCATCAGAATAATCTTGCTTCCATCTCTTACCAGGAAATATGAAATATTGTGGAATATAGTTACCTCCTCCAATTATTGTGACAGTTGATGATCTTGGAGATGTTACTGCCTGGGGCTGAGAGTTGGAATGACACACAACCTTAGGTGTGAGTGCTCTCTGTTGACACCTGTCTCGTCAATGTTATATATTCTTTCTGGTCTGTCTTTAAGATTTTGAACTGAAAGAATACCTGACAATTCTTTGTAATAACTGTCCAGGACCACCCTTGAAGAGTACTGTGCTCTCATTAGACTTAACTTCTGAGGTTTGGCAAGTTTGACTTTACGCCATCTTCTCATAAATCCATAAAACCAGCAGTCGCTCAGTGGTTTGTTAGTTGCTTCCTTCTTACCAAGTGAGTGAGCATAGTCGGCTGCAAGGTACTGCGCATTTGACTTGGAGTAGCTCTAACCAACACCTGCCATGTATGGTGTATGGCTGACAAGGTCCTCCTCCTCTCCACAACTGAAACGTCTGTCTGGTCCAGAGAAAATCTCCAAAAGGATGTTACCACGTGTACGGTCTCTGAGCGTTGACTCAGGCACACCATATTGTCTGGCTGCACGGTAAACTGCCAATCCATTCTGAGTAGCATCAAAAGCAAGACGAAGACCACTTGGCAAATACAGCTTCCTGATAGTGGTCAAACCAATGGATATTTTAGTATACTTACGATTAGACGGGATATTCTGCAGAAACAATCACTTTTGACGGAGCGATGAACTCGTTGACATAATTTGCATATATAAACAACCGTCAGAGGACGTGGTATTTCCGCCTTGCCGATGTTTTCACGTGCCGCGATAATAGAGAGTCCAAGTATACTATTGTCAAGGTATATTTCGGTTCATAGTAACTGCTATTTCAAAAAAAGGATGTCGGAATGTAGAGTTCAAACATGCCCATGTATTAGGAACTATGTGTTTGATTTAAGTCTGCTAGATCACCTCGACGGTATTCTATTATCTTTAACATGAACTACGTTTGTAAACGACTCAACTTGCCTGTGTGTCTAGAAGAAGACTAAGACTGTCGTGGTGTCACCTATATCATGGCGAACTAAAGGGAGATAAGCTATTTCTCCCATTGTGCATATTAACTCTCTTTACGTTATGAGAGACAACAGATGCGGAACATTACAAGAATTGCAGTAGGAGTGTCTTGCCTGGCGACATCTCGTGACATCTCGTGATGTAGGTTATGTAGATAAACGGTTGAAGACGGATGACTAACAAATCCTGTTCAACACCATGCACAAGTTTGTAGCAGTTCTGTTTCTGTGTATTTTGCAGAGTAGGTCTCTGTCGGGGCTTATCATGCCCACGCCGAAGCCGCAGGTCGCCACTGATCTCACCACCCTGTCAAAACTCGTCGCCCAGCTTCAGCAGACTGTCACCACACTCCAAGCCAGCAATGTACAGGCTGCTGCGGACGTAACCTCACTGAAAACACAAGTGGCATCCCTACCCAGTGCAGAGAGAGAGAGAGAGAGAGAAAGAGAGAGAGAGAGAGAGAGAGAGAGAGAGAGAGAGAGAGAGAGAGAGAGAGAGAGAGAGAGAGAGAGAGAGAGAGAGAGAGAGAGAGAGAGAGAGAGAGAGAGAGAGAGAGAGAGAGAGAGAGAGAGAGAGAGAGTCACCCCATTTTAATTCAGAAATTACTGACAATTTTGGGTTATCTTAAGTTCAAATACACGAAAGAATAGCAAAGAAATGTAAAGATGTGTAGGTCAACTGAGCCCTTCTGTTTTTGTACTGTATTTCAGCATCAAAGACCGTGTCATTCCATGTGTGGAGGCCATCAGCTGACGCTCGCACCAGCAGTGCTGGGTACGCTCCCCTGACGTTCAACCGTATGGACATCAACGCTGGATCTGGCTATAACATGACTGCTGGGACCTTCACTGCACCAGTTTCTGGAACATACTTGTTCTACCTGGAGGTGGAAGTGTTTACGAAAAATGCCTACATGTTCGTCTTTACGAAGAAGTCGGGAGGAGTGTTCAAGTCAGTCGGGGTACAGGAAGCTGGTGTTGCTGCTGTAGCTGTTCGTCATCTGGACAAGTGGGAGGAGGTTGGTGTGATACCAGAACAATCAAGCTATTACTATGCAACACCTGCTCAGATCTTTGGTGGGGTCTTGTTGAAACCGGACTGATTACTAACTTATTAACACTGTACATCAAGCTCGTTAATTGTATGTACTCAAATATCCTCCATGTATATATTGTCCTTGTCCATGTTGTGTATCACTTGCTTGATAACGATGTTTGCATCTACACCGAAACGTCCCAACCATTGTAATAAAGATGTTGTCTAGCCATAAAACGTCGTTCCTTGGTTCCTGTTCATCATACCAGCTTCTATTTGCCACTCAAAGAAGACACGATGCTGTTCAATACCAGCTGCAGCATTCTATTGACCCTCTCGATTATACAGACATACTTTCACCATTAACCTTTTATAGAGCCAAGTCAACTGGAAAAGAAGGACAGCCAAACCATCATCCCTTCAGATATTTAAAATATACGTTATATCTGAGTAATTTTTTAATTAGAACCTGCTGTACACAGTAAACAAAACTTTATTCAAATACAAATGATGATTCTCTTTGATTCACATAATATCCTAATCTGGTCAGTCATGAGTTGCGCCACTGGGGCTGAATGAGCTTAAACACCATCGTGCAGTGTTTTGAGAATTTCGAGGACATATGCCAAGTTGCGTTTGAAGGAAATAAAACATATCATACTGTATGAGCAGTTACTATTAATAGTTATGGATGTCACACAAGAGTAGACCAGTTTATGTCATGAGTTCTTGTTATCAGTAACAGTGAATGAAGTAGCCTCGTCATTTAGTCATTTTCGCACCATTGAATACGAGTGGGTGAGCCTAGTTTAACCTGGCTTGGGAATTGATTTGTTTTCTGGCGAGTAATGCTGATGTGGGAGGAAACCTGTGTTATACGTTAACTCTATTAGGGAACAGGGTCGCGATCCAAAAAGCATTCATAGCGCTACGAAATTCGTAAGCTTATGGTAAACTAAGTAGTTACGACAGGTCGCCGTACGCTTTGTGGATTGGGACCTAGGCAGTCACAGAAACCTGATCAGGATGAGTCAGGATTTAAACCAGGAACTTAGGTTCCTTACACACAAAAGATCGAACCCGGTCTTCGGCGTGACGAGGCAACGATTTAACCACTAGGCTTCCACACCGCCACCGGTAGGTTTGAAGTCAACTTGGCGATCAAGATCACAGGCTGTGCTGCCATCCAACTGATCTAAAGCCAACCTGCTTAATAAAAATATGTCGACACTTTGCATCACAGCTTAAGATAGGCTTCCCAAGGGCAAGAACATACATATACATGCGACGTTGTCAGCAACTAGATCAACACCTGTGTGTTTCTCATTTGGTTTTTACATTCCACTCTGATAGTTCAACGTTGAAAGTATATTTCGCCTTTACAACTACAACAGATCCTGTTTATGTGCTTGTGGCTGTCCAGAAAGGAAAACATTTATCTACCACTATCACTAAAACGCCACATGTGCCAATTCGTAGGAAGACCTTTCGAAATGGTATGTCCCTGTCTGCTTCTAGAGTTGAAGACCCAATTTTCTTAAAGGAGCTGACTAGCTATGCTCGAAACGTTCGTAGCCGTACGAACTTCTTAAGCCCATTCTTAACACACAGGCTACGATGAAAGTTAAGAATTCTTTGGGCTAAGAACGTTTCGAGAATAAGGGCCCTGGGCCTAGATTTTCGCAGCTCTCGTAGCGCTAAAATAGTCGTAAGTTTATGTTAATGCACATCACTTACGACTATCTTAGCGCTAAGAGAGCTTCGAAAATCTAGGTCCTGGTGCGTAACATTTTACACAAAACCAAGGTGATGCGTACTCAGAGGTTTATATTTTACCGATTACTACGCGGGCCATCTCAGGTTAGGTCGCTTCTTCTATAACAATGTATCATTTTTCATTCAGCATTTTGACTTGTACATGTCTTCCAATCCGCAAAAGTAGTGTATATTTATCGTTTCTGAATGATTTCATTTAACGCTCAATAGAAAGGCATTTCCTTGTCACCTCGTGGCAGTCTATTGAAGGACGATTCTGTTGATGGTTCCTTATTGCTGGGCTGTGCAGACATGAGTGTATTCAAACAAGGAGCCATGGCAAACACAGCGTTTCTAGGGAAGGCTCTCTGAACGAAGCCTACATCGAGTTTATATCCGTGAAGATCCGGGTTAGAATTGGTCTTCAGTAACCCATGCTTGTCATAAAAGGCAACTAATGGGATCGGGTGGTGATCGCTGACTTGGTTGACTCATGCCATAGTATCCAAATTGCGTAGAACGATGTTCATTGTGTTGCTCACCGGATTGTACGAAGCTTCCCGCACGTTTCGTGTTGTCACCAAAAGTGTGGACGGCTGCAGAAAGTCCTCGTGATATGTTTATCTAAGCAATATGTAGAGAGATAAGCTAGTGTATCCAGGATGTGCATTTGCACATTTAACCTTCTAGATACTGTCCGAGACAGCAGATGTGAGACTTTACTAGAAGACGTGTAGTCTAGGAGTGTCTTTTCTGATAGTCACACTTAAATTTGATCAGCCACGTACCAGGCTAGTATTAGCGTTGCCCGTGTACAGATAATAGCACTGAAATCATCTCACAGACGAAACGTGTTTCAACACATATGCAAAATGTTTGTGGCAATTCTATTGCTTTGCATTTTGCTTAGTGATTCTATTTCTGGTCTCATCCTGCCTATGACAAAGCCGGACGGCAGTACTGATCTCACAAGCCTCTTAAGTCACGTAACTCTTCTTGAGCAGACCGTTGCAAACCTTCAGAAAGATGTACAGGCCAACAAAGCCCAGGCAGCCGAAGTGGTATCCTTGAAGACAGAAGTGAACCTGTTGTCAAATGAACTCGCCGTGGTGAAAGCAGAACTGAATGACATAAAACAGGGCAACGGAAATTCTAAAATACCAACTTCTGCAGGTCTGCAAATAACACAGAGGAACCTTAGCCAACTGACAGCGGAACTCCAGTCAACTAAGGCGCTGGCACAGAATACATCAAAGCAACTGGAAATACTAAAGATGGACATGAACTCGACTACTGCAGGTCTGCAGGGAACACAAAGGAACGTTAGCATCATCAGCACTGAAGTTACAACCTTGAGAGGTGACCTGCACGTTGTACAGAACCAGTCCCTGGACAACAAGCAGTTGCTGGCGATGCTTGGTAAAGTAGAACTTATCATACTGGTTGTTTGTCTATCTTGATTCTTGAAAATGACTGCACTTGTTAACGTCATACGACCATGGCTCCAAGTACTACCAAATGAATCATGTTTGCCATGTTTGGTTCACTCGTGAAGGTCCGGGTTAGAAATGATCTTCAGCAACCCATGCTTGTTATAAGGGGCGACTAACGGGATCGGGTGGTCAGGCTCGCTGGCTTGGTTGACACATGTCATCGTATCCCAATTGCCTAGATCGATGGCCATGCTGTTGATCACTGGATTATCTGGTCCAGACTCGATTATTTACATACCGCCGCCATTTAGCTGGAATATTGTTGAGTGCGGCGTTAAACTAAACTCACTCACCTTGACTGTTTCTGTGTTATTAATGACAAAAGACTTTCTTGACAGATGGGATTAGTAGAGAGGTGGCGTATTTCTCTCACACATAAGAGATGTGATAGTCTTTTAAAACATATTCAAAGTCAAAATACATCATAGACTAAAATACAAAACACAGGCGATTGTTATTTTGTCAGATCATCCTAATACGAACATTGTACCAGGAAATTATTGCAAATGGGGCGAATTCTAAAAAAGATTTTCTCTTGTGTAACATATATCTTCGTGGTTTATAATTTACATAACCAGCTCTAAATCTGACAATAATGTTTCCAGACTTTATACCAGGTAAGACAGAAAGATATGTTTGTGATTGAAATAGAAAGCTCTTTAAATCATGGATCGTAGTTATGCTTAAACTTTGGCTTTTATTATTTAGTTTCCCTCTCCAAAAATATCAATCGTGAGAAGCCCTTGAGTGGAATCCTATGAGGAACCCTGTCCTTCACATTTCAGATAATTCAAAATGTCCCTTCAACAGTGAAAACAGAGTCTTCTATTTGCTGAAATAAAATGAGACCAAATGCAAGGTAATGAATAAAACAACAAACATGTATTCAGATATTTGGCCATCCTTCCTGGGGGCGGGGGCGAACCCTAATGGTCCGCTGGTCAAGCTGAAGACCTGGGTTCGATTCCCCACATGGGTACAATGTGAAGCCAAGTTCTGATCTCCCCCGCCGTGATATTGCTTGAATATTGCTAAAAGCGGCATAAACCCAAAACTCATTCATTCACTCATCTTTCTGATATTTTCCCCCTTCAGCATCAAAGACAAGAACTGTGGCTTTCCAGGCGGACGTTCCAGTGCCATCACCTACTGGCGTTACGGAGACAGTGACATTTAATAACACCATTTACAACGCTGGGTCCGGCTACAACAGCACTACAGGGAGGTTCACAGCACCAGTCTCTGGAACCTACATGTTCTGGACGCAGCTGGAGCTTGGGGGTAGAAACACCAACATGTACGCCAGTATAATGGCATCAAGGTTAATGCTGGCAGAAGGGAAGGTGACGTTTACAGACCACAATATTGATGACGTGGATGTTTCTGCTGTTGGTGTCACCCATCTGAACAAGGGACAAGAGGTATGGGTAGAAATATATTTCTCCCAACATATTTATGCCACTTCATACTTTGGTGGGGTGTTGTTGTCAATAGACTGAAAACCTTTGAAAACACGAGAAACGTTGATGTTCCTCATTAGCTGTGCAGCACCCAACACATTTTCTACACTCCTGAAGATCCAGATTAGAATTGGCCTTAAGTAACCCATGCTTGTCGTAAGAGGCGACTAACGGGTGGTCAGGCTCGCTGACTTGGTTGACACATGTAATCGTATCCAATTTAACTCTGAATTTCCAAACATGGCTCCTAGAATATCCAATATCTCGTGGGCAAAACAGCAATACAGTCATTTCCTTTGTACATATGTTTCAGTGTTTAAAGTTTCAGATCCTTTAGCTCAAAGTTTATGTTTAAATTGTGCTTTGCAAAGTTTAGCGAAGTTTCAAACTTCAACGGTGCAACCATTTTCATGCTCCGAAATGCGTTTTACTACGCGCGATTTGATTGGTTTGCCACGATTCTTGACAATAATGGCGTACGATAGGGGTACGAGTCTTTTTGTAGGTCACGGAAAGAGGCGAGTAGTTACAAATGGGGTACGAGACGCCATCCGGCTTGCCGGAATGACACGAGTAGTTACGAATATCAAGTCAATATAACTTTTGGTCGGACCTGGGTTGGAGTCAACATACCTTCCTGTCGTAGGTCACATGACCGCCTCTAGACCAATCAGGTAGCCGGAAAAATATGCTTACATAATGAAGTAAGTTATGCTGATACCATCATGGTTTGGTGTAATGTACAATGTTTAGCTTTATAACGGTGTAGGAATCTACATCGAATCGTCACGATCAACAAGAAGTTGTTATCCCTAAATTTGTGTGTTTCATTATCCCAGTTACTATTCAGTTACTTAGTAGTTCCTAGTGTCTTTAAATTACTATCCGATTTGCGGTACATGCTTGCGATGAGCCACCACACATGTACATCGTTTGCTGTTTAGTGAGTCAGTGAGTGAGTATGGTTTTACGAATATCACGGCTGGGGACACCAGAAATGGGCTTCACACATTAACCAGGCAGTATTACTGAAGTAGAGTAGTACTCTCTGACCAATATGAAGTTGCCAGTGTGTTATTGCTGAAGGTCCTGTATTTGTGCAATACTAGTTACTATTCATATAGTAGCTAGTATTTTACTGTCGGACCTCTTCCAGACTACTGTATTCATATAGTAGCTAGTATTTTACTGTCGGACCTCTTCCAGACTACTGTATTCATATAGTAGCTAGTATTTTACTGTCGGACCTCTTCCAGACTACTGTATTCATATAGTAGCTAGTATTTTACTGTCGGACCTCTTCCAGACTACTGTATTCATATAGTAGCTAGTATTCTACTGTCGGACATATACTCATCCGTATTCCTATGGTAGCTGGTATTGCACTATCGGACCTATAGCAGTCACTAGTCATATGGTAGCTAGTATTTTACAATCATACCTATAATAGCCAATATGTATGTAGATGCAAGAGTGGGTCCGCCTAAAGCCTATTTGAAGAGTATTTCAGGGCTATCGTGATGTGTCACCTTCATGTAGGAGATGGCGCATTCAAGAACACAATTTGAGCAACACAATATGACGACAGGATTCAAACTTTGAATATAGGTTCCTCTACACCTCAAGGACCTAACACTGTACGGTGAATTGTTCCGCCTTAAACATCTGTCACTCCTCAAGGACCTAACACTGCACAGTGAAATGTTCCACCTCAAACATCTGTCACTCCTCAAGGACCTAACACTGCACAGTGAAATGTTCCACTTCAAACATCTGTCACTCCTCAAGGACCTAACACTGCACAGTGAAATGTTCCGCCTCAAACATCTGTCACACCTAAAATGACCTAACATTGTTTGAACTCAACATCTGGGACATCTGTGCTCCCCACCAGTTCGATCCATTCTACCGTTCCATCCCTTGCCGCTCCACAAGGATGAAAGGTATACAGACCAATATCACAGCAGACATACACCAGATTCCTCATCATTTTTTTAATATCCATCAAGGCAAAAATGAAACAATAAACAGCTCAAAAACAGTCACATTTAATGTAACATCTTTGTATATAAGTAAAAATAAGTTATACATGTGCTGAGCACAAATTAGCAAAAACTAAACACAAAATACAAAACAATCACCATAGCAGCAGAGTCAAACAAAACAATAGCACAATACTGGACTTGTAACAGTTCTCAAGATTGCATGTAAATATACAACCGGAAAAGGGTTTCTTTGAGAGGCATATTAGAAGTTGCAAAGATGAAGTAAAACCAGGTTCTATGGATAGTCAACTTCTTTTGATGTTTCGGTGTAGGCACTTCCTTGATAATGCCTACATTGAAACGCCAAAAAAGTTGACTATCCATAGAACCTGGTTTTACTTCAGAAAAGGGCTGCTCAATCATATCTATAAATCACTTTCAGGTCAAAAAGCAAAACAGTTTTCTTCAAAAAGTTACTTCAACATAATGCCTGTGTTCAGTGTTATAAATGTTGTCATCATTTAATCCACTAATACCTCGTTCATTATTGTGAACTGATGTATGCTCAATTTGTAGATCTTTATAACATGAAGAAGAAACAATACTCCAGAATGAAACAATAATACTCTTAAAACATATAATTTTATTGTTTTAACATCGCTTGATTTTATTGTGTAAAGTTTTTGCCAAATTACTGGCTATTATATTTGGGAAAAATATCCTATATCAAATTCATGTTTGGTCCATAATAATTTGTCAGTTATTTCACCAAGACAATGATTTTTACCGATGCTATTTCAAATGTATACAGCATGAGGGGCGGTGGGGTAGTCTAGTGGTTAAAGCTTTGGCTTGTCACGTCGAAGACCTGGGTTTCATTCCCCACGTGGGTACAATGTGGGAAGCCCATTTCTGGTGTCACTCAGTCATATTCAGCTGACTATGTTCTTATGGAAATGTTGATTATAAAATAAATATGGCATAAACATTGTTCATGTGACATTTTCATTAAATGTTCCTGACAGGCAGTAATGTTTTCAGCTGAAGAATATTAAGGCCAGACCAATTTTATGTCTTGTTTTACGGATTTTTGTCCTCAGAAAACCTAAAGGCAGGAGGGAAAAAAATAAAATATAAAAATCACCAGTCAAAGTAACATTCCTTTTATAGACTGGAAGTTTTTTATTTTTGGAAATTTATGAAGTGTATATGGGGCAAAAAAAATCAAACAATTTTTGTTGTTGTAAGTTTACATTTTTGGCCAATAAAAACATGAGGATTTTAAGTTTTGAGCGGGGAAAATTAATTTCTATTTTTTTGTTTATTCTTGAAAAAAATACGACCAGCGGATCCGTAAAACAACAAATAAACTTGGTCTGGCCAAAAGACAAAAGTGTCCTTCACATGAGTTCATTTGGCCAATGGGCATATAGGTATGGCCTGACATGATCATGATTATTGTATAAAACATTTCCTTTTCCATGCCACCAAGGTAAACAATTGTGAAGCTGAATATCATTTGGTGTATATCGTGAGCCGACAAAACAGTGCCAGTACTCATGGTACAGTAACTATATGAATACACAATGCCATTTAGAAAGTGGTCAAATGTAACATATGTTAGATTTGGGATTAACACCATAGAAAGTGTAATCCCAAACATAAGATATGTTATAGTAAGCATATTCATAGATTACACACACACATTCATAGATTACACACACACACACACACACACACACACACACACATGGTGCACACACACTGATATTAGCACAGAAAGTCTTTAATGGACCGTTCATAATTTATGGTTAGGGGGGTGATGATGACTTTTATGGAGAAGCATGTACAATGTGAATGACAACACCCACCCCCCAAACAATTATGTACAAAGTAAGTGACCCCCCGTGCATGTCATGTACAAAATCAATGACCACCCTTTTTTCCATAATTTTAGGTATAATATTTATATGTACAAAATTGCTGTGCCCCCTAGTTCATGTGTACAAAATTGCTGACCCCATACCTCCCCAGAACAAAAATGGTCCCCCTACCCCCACCCAAAAAAATAAAAAAAATAAAAAGATCATCATCACCTCCCTAGCCATAAATTATGAATGATCCGTAATGTTGAAAAGGAGACAGAAACTTGGTCCACGTGGCTGTTTAGTTCACTTGTATCTGAAACAATTCCTCTTCAATATTTGCATCAGGTTAACAAGTCATGAAGTACATAGATAAACAACAACATGCACATTACATCATCACAACTCTTGGCACAAGAAAATAGCATGAAAGCTTGTGAAGAAACCCGGAAAAGAATAAAGGAACATTTGTTCTTTCAGGTGTTCCCTTATTCGTTTCCATGAGTATATTAACAGTACTCTTTGATCAAGAAAATAACATGAACATATTTTAATATCATATGCAGAAATGGGAAGTTCAGTAATGAAAATTGTCATTTTCAATATGGCCGTCAAATGATGGAAAATGGCCGCCATGTCAAATTTAGGATCAGAAATCTCTGAGAAGAGTTTTACAGATTCAAATGGTGGGATCAGTATAGACTTAATTCAGCTTCAAAAGACGTTCTAATGAAAGAGTAGAAAATATAATAAATGACAAAAATATACTTTATGTTATTGCCAATAACACACTTTTACCAAATGTTCATGACAGGCAGTAATGTCTGATTAACGGAAACAACTGACATTTTGATGTCGGTGCTGTGGAGGTAAGTTCAAAAATCATAATGGCTAAATTTGCCAGATTTTAACTTGAAATGACTTTAAAAAACATGTTGAAAATGGATAGACAACAATGGATAGACAACAAATTAAGAGCAACACCATTGAACTGAAGGTGAGTCAGTGAATGAATGAGAGCAATTACAATGTTTACAATGTAGAGCTATGCTTGATCCAGTGGCATGAATTTGGAATGGAATGCGGTTAGTATGTATGCTACTTCAACATGTAAGAGGTACTACAGTTGAACATTAAGAACACAGAAGTTTATAGCCTTTTTGCTATTACAGCTGAAAAATATGAACTCTTTGGTCTCTGACATGGCATGGGTTAAGTCTAATGTCATAACAGGTTGAGATTTCACATTAAACTCACCAACTGCCTCACCAACAAGGTGAGTCAAGTAAAATGGGGTGTAACATTTCATTCACGGTTATTGTCCTTAGAGTAGAGATGTCATGATACATAAGTTTCATGAATCGATACGTATCACGATACCCATGTCATGATTCGATACGTATCACGATACCTGTTTTCACAGCATTACTGCGTAAATAAAGTTACATTTTGAACATTAATATTTCATGTTTTATAATTGTCCATGAAAAGATCAACAGTTTTGATTCTTAGAGGTTAAAAAGTTCTAATTTCTCATCTTTGAACATGAAAAATAATCATTCATAACTTTCATAACATCAAAAAACATGATACAATTGCAAAATTTAAATGATACATAAACATATTTAAACCGATACTTTGAAAACTAAATATCGATACAGTTTTGAATGTATTGATAATTGTATCGTCTTAGAAAAAGTATCGATGCGTCGATGTACCATGGCATCCCTACCTTAGAGCAACAGGCATACACTAGGGTGAGGATGCATGTAAGCCATGTTATAGTGCTAGTTCACTCACATAACATGCTGCTGTTCAACATGGAGTGTCCCATACAGACAAGCACATTTTGGTTTCTTTACCATTCTCAATGCCGAACGCCAGGGAGGCTATCAACAATTACCAGCTTTTAATGTCTTTTGGTATTCAAAACCCGTTCCTTTTACTATCCAGGCAGATGCTCTATCCACTTGGCCACAGTGGGGTAACCAAAAGCATGTGCTCGTCATGCTGCCATTGCATAAAACCATTCTCGCTCACCGACACATAATTATGATTACACTTTACTCACACAACAAAGGCATCAAATTTGTAAAGTGAGTATGTTTTACAGCAATATTCCAGCAATATCACTGTAGGGGACACTAGAAATAACTTCACTAATTGTACCCTTGTGGGGAATCGAACAGAGGTCTTCGGCATGACAAGCAAACCCTTTAACCACTAGGCTACCACTCCACCCCAAAATTTATATAGTGAGTGAGTGAGTGAGTTTAGTTTTACGCTGCTTTTAGCATTATTCCAGCAATATAACGGGGAGGGACACCAGAAATGGGTTTCACACATTGTGCCCATGTGGGGAATCGAACCCGGGTCTTTGGCGTGACGAGCGAACGCTTTAACCACTAGGCTACCTCTCCACCCCAAAATTTATATAGTGAGTGAGTGAGTTTAGTTTTACGCTGCTTTTAGCAATATTCCAGCAATATCACAGCAGGGGACACCAGAAATGGGCTTCACACATTGTACCCATGTGGGGTCTTGGTGTGATAAGCGAATGCTTTAACCACTAGGCTACCCCACCGCCCCAAAACTTATATAGCATGATGCTCTGCATTAGTAGAACTAGACAACAACCCCCACCTTAATCATTGTTAATGCAGCAGATATCAGAATCAGACTTACAGGAACATACAGCTTCAACCTTTCTGGTGAATATCAAAGGAACTACAAATTATGTGAAATTCATTTGACATTATTTGGTAGTATGTTGATTTCATGACATTGCAGGAATATCAAACAGTAGAAAAGAGAAATAGTCATGGGTTTCCCACTTTGGGAATCAAACCTTACTTTGAGTGAAGCGCATTTAGGGGTCCCCTGCCATGACATTGCTGGAACGTTGCTGAAAGCAGTGTAAAGCCATACTCACTCACTCACTCATCATCACATAACTATTTTACAAAGTGTTGGCAGAATTTCATTCCTCATAAACATAAACCAGACAAACGTATTCAAATATCTCACATGCCAGCTCTTAACCCTTTCCATACAGAGGATGAAAATAATAGGGAAAAATATGTAGACACAGAGCTGGTAGTGAAATTCATGGCCTTATTAAAGTTCTATCCTGGTAATTTAGAGTGAGCCAGAGGACCACAATTCTCAGTGGGAAGAGGCTGGAAGTATTTTGTTTTTCTTGGGTTAGGGATGCAGACATTGACTGTCTGATATTGCTCATAACATCAATCACTGGTTCATAACCCGTGAATATCTGGGTTAGAATATTGATCTTCAGTAACCCATGCTTGTCATAAGAGGCGACTAACGGGATAGGGGGTCAGATTCGCTGACTTGGTTGTCACATGTCATCGGTTCCCAATTGCGCAGATCGATGCACATGATTTTGTTAACTGGATTGTCTGGTCCAGCCTCGATTGTTTACAAACCGCCACCATATAGCTGGAATATTGCTGAGTGCGGCGTAAAACTAAACTCACTCACTCATGTCAGCCGACACGTCATCCTATCCCAACTGTGTAGATTGATGTTCATGATGCTGATCCTGGGATTCTCTGGTCCTGGCTTGATTATTCACAGACCACTGCTATAAAGCTGGAATATTGCAGAGTGCTGCGTTCTACAACCAAACCAAATCACGTGAGCCCGGTTATAGTATTGTCAGGCTTGGTTGGTAAAATGCTGACAATTTCACTCAGATTCCCTTACAATATTAATCATGTGTTTCTTTTTTCATCTCAAAATGTTTACAAAACAGGAACCTGTTATTTCTGAGAAATTCAACCAATGCCAGGAGCGGTGAAGGTGTTCGGGGCGTACTGCTGGAAGGAAATGTTCATAATGGTCGGTGTGTGTCCAGAAACAGGGAACCTTGGCGGAAACTGGGGACCAGAGTCATTCAACCTTGACCTTTCATGATCATCGCCACGTCCATGACCACATGTGACACTGCTTCTATCACCCTGGCTGCTGTTGGAACTCATGTCCACAGATCTGTGACTACCATCATGCCTGATATCCACAGACCTGTGATCATCCAAAAGTTTGCTAGAAACAGGTCCACAACAACTACCTGCTCTGATGTCCACAGATCTGTAACAACCACCAGCCCTACTGTCCACAGATCTGTGACAACCACCAGCCCTACTGTCCACAGATCTAGAACTACCCAAAAGTTTGCTACCCAAAGATCTGCAACTACTGGAACCCATATCAAAAGGTCCATGCCCATTGTAATCCAATGACCCATCAGTATGAACGGAACCAATGGTTAAACGCCCATCAACATGGTCAGATTTATTGCCCAATAATCCATGGCTATCATCACCACCATCATCAACATGTCCATGTCTGCTGCTATTACTACCAGACTTTCCTTCCTTACAGTCAACTGAACTGAGAAGCATTAATCCTTCACTTCCACCATCAGCTGCAGATCTCTGAATGTCAAGTTTGCCATCAGACAAAAGTTTAGAATTTTTCTTCTTAGCATATTTTTTCTTATCATTCGCATCTTTCATCTTGCCAATCATCTTCATCACTGTATTAGGATCCGCTGTGGATGTTTCTTGTTTCGCTAATGATCTCACTGTGAACATCTTATTATAATGAGCTTCAAGATGTCGAGCCAGAGTGCAAGAGACGTTAAACCTCTTCCCACATAGTTGGCAAGAATATGGCTTCTCTCCAGTGTGTATTCGCTTGTGATTGGCTAGCTGGTTGTACTGCACAAAGGACTTATTGCAAACATCACAAACATAGGGTTTCTCTCCAGTGTGAATACGTCGATGACGAACAAGGGAAGAACGGAGAGAAAATCTTTTCCCACAAACATCACACATGTATGGTTTCTCGCCCGTGTGAGTTCGCTCATGTGTCACACGCTGGCTCAACTCCGTGAATGATTTTTCACAGAATCGACACTGGTAGGGTTTGATACCCGCATGTATTCGTTTATGGTTGTTGAAAGAATTTGGTGCGTTAAATTTTTTGCCACAAATGTCGCATTGGTATGGTTTTTCTCCTGTGTGTGTGCGTACATGTTTTACAAGGGAGCATTTCGTTGCAACAATCTTACCACAAACTTCGCACTTAAAGATCTGAGGCTCATTAACTTTTCCAGTTTGCTTCTTGTGTCCATTTTTTATTACACTTTCCATCATATTGGCACTTTTTTCCTCCTTAAAATCAAGGCATAACTTAACTCCAGCTAATTCTTCCTGCAACACGCCTTCATCGTGTGGAACCTTTTTAGGGGTTGTTGATTTTCGTTTTCTTTTACCTCTCCCTCTTTTCATGCCTTTTGGGGAAGACTTTTTAGCAACTTTTGATTTTGATTTTCTCCTCCCTGCCTGGTGTTCAGTAATCTGAATCTTTCTCTGCATTTTCTTCCTCTGACACAGCAGTATTCCATAAATTCCATTCAAAATCTTCATCACTTTCATCATGGAATGCCGCAACCTTTTTCTTCTTTCGAGGTTTTGATTTCGTTAATAGTTTGATTTTTACATTTTTCTTCACCTCCTGTGCAGAATTTGTTTCAACTAGCTCAACATCCGAGTCAATTTCTTTCTTGATTTTCATTTCTGGATCATACATTTCCAGATTTTGATTCCGACTTGGAACATTAGTGCTTTCTACAAAACTGGACCGGACTGATTTTGACTCACTGGATGGTTTCTCCATCTTGTTTTTCAATTTAGAGTACATTATTTTCAGCTTTGCATATTTTTTTTGTAATTGAAGTCGTTCGGGTTGGGAAAAGCTGCTGCTTTTGAGAGAATCTTCAATGGAGTCGTCCAAGTCTGACAATTCTGACATTCCAGACAGATCATCTTCCAAGATGTCTGACACATCAGACAGCAATGGACTCCCTTCGTTGTCTACATCAACACTGCTAGGCGTTAAAGGCGTCATTCTGAGACAACACACTGGGTGGGAGTCAGCACTTTCTGTTTTTATGGGAGATTTATCCATCGTCACTTGATCTGAAATAAGATATAATCACATGATCATGTAAACGTACACCTTGATATGATATGGTGTTATGGTCGTTATAAACTTTCCTGATTATTGTAGCCTCTTGATTAACGCTGCACACAGTAATATTCCAGCCATATAATGGTGGTCGGTAAATAATCAAATCTGGACCAGACAATCCAGTGATTGACATTTGTGGCATCTACCAAATGGGATACGATGACATGTGTCAAAAAGTCAGTGAACCTGACCACCCGATCCCCTTGGCCACCTCTTAAAACAAGCATGGGTTGCTGAACACCCGGCAGCCTGTACAGAATCACACCTGGCCAGACAAACCAGTGACTGACCCCTCATTTTGTATGTCAAGGTTAAACTCTGGTGCTGCTCTACACAGAAGGAATATTGAAGCTAATCAACACCAACATTTTAGGTAACAAACACAATCTCATTCAAAAGACATGATTCAGGTTCATCCAAAGTCAAAGGGAGACAACTCCATCATGTCTATTGTGTGATTTCTAATGCTCTGTCACCATACTAAATACTAAGGTGAGGTGAGGCGAGGTGAAATTGGGTTTATCGTCATGCTTGAGAATATTTCGCGCATATGACTACGTGCATGCGTGCGTATGTGTATGTGCGGCTGCTTGTACTAGCCCAGGTTGAAGCTGGTTTTATAGTGCTAGCACACTGAGATACCATGCCGCAGTGAAGCATGAATACCCCACTCAGACACATTATACTGACTCCGAGCCGACCAGTCCCTGTTGTACCCATTTATGCCAAGCGTCAGGCAGGGACCAACAAGTACCATATTTTAAGGTCTTTTGGTATGACGCGGTCGGGGATCAAACCTGCAACCTTCCGCGCTCTGGGCGGACGCTCTAACCACTACACCACGGAGGCGGTCCTAAATACCAAGACAGTATAAAGACTCATTGTATTGATTAAGTAACAACATTTGTCTTCATGTCTGATGCATATAGTGCTGATATGATTAGTATCTGAATCACAATAAACTATATGAAGAACAATAAAGTGTGAAGATCCTGGTTAGAATTGGTCTTCAGCAGAAAAACCTTGGTGTAAAAGTTGGCTAACAGGATTTGGTGGTCGCTGACTTGGTTGACACATGTGATCACATCCAAATTACATAGATCGATACTCATAATGTTGATCACTGGATTGTCTGGTCCAGACTCGATTATTTACAGACCACCGCCATGCAGCTGGAATACTGCTGAGTGTGGCTTTTATCATGTTTACATGGTAAAAACAGAACGGCGTTTCGAGTTAGGGTGGTTCTGGGGTCTGTGAGGAATAGGCCAGTAATAAATGACTCAAGGGACATGCTAATAAGAATGATTAATCTTTGTCCTTGAACATAAGGTAACCTGTGACTGGAATCCCATACATGTAGAAAGAATAAGCAGACTTATCTTGTTCCATTGTTGGATTTACTGTTGGATTTACTTGATAATCTCCAGGGTATCCTTGAACTATACCCTGGATGCATTCGATGATATTACCTCCTTTGCTGGCTCTGCATTATCACAGTAGCCAATCAGATGGGCACCATCACATAAACACACAGACCCCTGCATTGCCGGTCTCACTGCATCAGATTGCATAGGGACCATTAATTTATAGAGATGGACACTTTGGCTTTCAGTTTCAAGCTTAAATCTTAGCAGTGCTCACTGGTCATGACAATACACACAGCTCACAAACATTAGTGTTTTGACATTTACCAAACCTAGATAGAGTTGTGTAGCAGCCATAAAAGTCTGGGATTCGAACCACGGACCTCCTGATTCGATGTCCACATGACCAAAGAGGTTAACCCCGTCAAGCAAGCCATGTGTGGGATGACTCCATGCCCTGCTACAGTTACATAATTCAGTGAGTGAGTGAGTTTAGTTTTACGCCGCACTCAGCAATATTCCAGCTATATGGCGCGGTTTGTAAATAATCGAATCTGGACCAGACAATCCAGTGATCAACAGCACGAGCATCGATCTGCGCAATTGGGAACCGATGACATGTGTCAACCAAGTCAGCGAGCCTGACCACCCGATCCTGTTAGTCGCCTCTCATTACAAGCATGGGTTACTGAAGATCAATATTCTAACCCGGACCTTCACAGGTAGTTACATAATGCAAGAATTTTAAGAAAAAATGGATGTTTACAACAAATATTCTTTCTGTCCTGAAGAAGGAAACGGAATCAGAAACTATTACATTTAATTTGAGCATATATAATGATAAAGAGCTGCTAATATAACTTCTTTGAGTGGCATTTTTAAAATTGGAGAGTCAGATAAGGACTTGTAAACTTTATGGATGAACAGCTTCTTTTTTCATGTGGTTCGACGTTTTGATACAGATTCTTGTGTCGCTGTCATACCTGCTGTCAAATAAAGCCTCATTCTGATGTAAAAATTGAACTGTCATTTGGTAATCTAGATGATATGATTCTGATGCAATGACAGTGGCACTTACGAAGCAACTGGGTCACTATCCATGGACCCATCTGTAAATATAGATTGTAAGTACTGTAGGTGCTTCTTAATATTGATTATGTTCTTGCTGCTACATAAGTTTGATTGTGTCAGATGTTTTAGTTCACTTAGCGAAATATGTGTGCTAAATTGATGAGATTGCATGCCACCATACCCTGATGAATTGTTGCTTGTGATACCAATCACTGGTTTGTATGGCCCAGGCTTGATTCTGTGAGAGAGTGAAAGAAAATGGTTTTACAGAAATATTCCAGCAATAGTATCATGGTGGGGGACACCAGAATTGGGCTTTACACGTTGTACCCATGTGGGGAATCAAACCCGGGTCTTCAGTGTGACAAGCCAACACTTTAACCACTAGGCTACCCCGGCGCCCCTGAGTGATTCTGTACAGCCTGCAGTAATATACCTGCAATATATCGCTGAGTGAGACATTAGCCAACACCAAACAAACATGAATATGTTTTATGTTACACTTTACTGGGCAAAATATCAATTTCTTCGAAAATAATGCTCTTTACCTCATCCACACAGTTTCAAAAACACTTTGGTGAGGGGATTTCGTCTTTTAACCAGGAATAATTCAAACAAACAGTTCCCGTTTCATTTCAGTAAAAGTATAGGCGATTATAACACTGCTCACCACCACCAAGGACACATGTCACAAGGGTTGGAGAAACCTACCGATCGGATATAATAGGCCGTTCCGCCTATTTTGCTATAGGCCGATTGGCCTATAACTATGATATTTATCAAATAAATTTGAAGTGGTGCATTTCCGCACGAGGATATTAACATCATTCAAGTTTTGTGTCCTAAGGTTTTCATTCAAACCCTTTTTGAGCATTTTCATCACATAATAAAGGAGTTTGGAAATTGCTAATTAAATATAAGACTATAATATTTTTGACAATTTTCACTGAAAATTAATGACATTGATATTTAGTTTTAGTTGTCAAAATGAAAATCTGTGCAAAATTGTGTTCTTAAATGAAACATCTTTTCCTCAACATTATATAAATTTCCATTTTGTCCAAAAACTTATTTTTTTCAAGCTAAGGAGGTCCATTAACTATTCATCTCTATGATCATATAAAACCATTTCGTGCGGAAATTGATAGTTTGTGAAATAATAATAATAATGGTCAAATAGAGCCCGATTGGCCTATAGCAAAATAGGCAGAACGGCCTATAATATCCCGTTCGGTCTTTCATAGGCCGATTGGTAGGTTTCCCCAACCTGTTATTCACAATGACACCACATCATAACTCATATTCATAATTCACAGCACCATCGATTTACGACCCTCTGCTGCTCAGCAAGTGAAAATGATTTTTTTTACACAATTACTACCTCTGCTTTAAATAATCCTCCTGGGTTCAGTTGATCAGCATTTTTGAAGAGTCGCACGGAGCAACCACTGAATATTCCTTTCACATGACCGTAAAATGTGGTCTGGAGTATTCCGGCAAACCATGAGCAGACAACTCTCAATGTTTATAAGGTTAACACTAAAATGCAACTTCAATCCCGAAACGAAAATTGCACATATAAACAATGTTGTGCACCTATCTTTTTTAACAGTTGAACGGCAGCTCAAAATCGTAATATTTCACGGCACCGGTTGTAGTCAAAAGGGCCGAAAATAAAATCAAAGGGCCGAGGCTTAAAGTCAAATGGGCCGAAATGAAAAGTCAAAAAGGCCGAAAAAAAGGGCCGAACAGTGTGTAATTATGAACTTGTGTACATTATGAACGAATGAATTTGTGTATATTATGAACGAATGAACTTGTGTATATTATGAACGAATGAACTTGTGCAAATTATGAACGAATGAACTTGTGTAAATTATGAACGAATGAACTTTTGTAAATTACCATTATATTATTTTTGTTGATTATGTGAACTTGTGTTAATTAAGTAAATTATGAACTATATGTATTGCCATTACATGTAAACTTGGCTACATGCTTGGCTATTACCATGCCATTACCATTTTATTAATGTTATGGGGGTATTATGTTCAGTGCTATATGTGTCAATAAATAATGTATAAACTTTCTAAACTGTTTTTCGGTTCGGCCCATATGACTAGGAATAAGGCCCTTTTGACTTTTTGCCACGGCCAATTTGACTTTAACCTCGGCCCTTTTGACTTTTTCCACCGGCCCTTTTGACTTGGCACTTCTAGGCCCTTTTGTCCTTCGGCCCATTTGACTAGTTCCCCACGGAACATGTTGTCAACCTAGCTGTTAGGTAAAGGAACGAACCGATGCCAGTCTGAAACAACGCTTGGCCATTTCGTATATAAATACAACTGAAATCTTTATGATACTGTGCAATATAAATTTCATTTTGCAATTGGACAATGAAGACATATCTTATCTTAAGTCGATAGGTGTCAAATAATGCTATTACAATGTACTTAATCCAATTGCATGGACAAAACTGCATCATATATAATCATTCCATTCGTAACATACCACTCGTGGCATTCCGAGAGAAGCCGAGCGGCGATTCGTGCAGCTCTCTCGAGCTTTTCATTTACTTGGTTTGTGTTGTGATTTATGGTTGAACTGTCGATCGTTGATCATTGATCTTTTTTAAGGGTCTTCTTGTCATCTACAGAAAGAGTTGAGCATTTTAACGAAGACATTGCTTGGTTTGATTTTTATTGTTACTCAAAATCCATCTTGCTATGCTGAGAAATCAAATTGTATGGTCCACTAATTGCATATGACGAAAATACATCTCCATCCAGAAATAGGCCTCAGATCATGGAGGTTCGTCCCTCTTGTGTACAGCATTTATCCACCTCAAAAGAAACACGCATGGAATCCGGGTAACAATAGCTTTCCCGCAACCACGATTGCAGTAAGTACCGTATTTCCTCTAATAAGCGCCCGAGCATTTAATTTTGTCGACGGACTTCCAGACCCGGCGCTTATTAGAGGCCCGGCGCTTATTTGAGAGCGGGCGCTTGTTGCGCTTACTGGGTAGCATACTAGTCAGAGGCATTACCAGGACATAGTTTGGTCTGTTAACATTCATCTAGCACCGGATCCCGTACATATTTATATACATGAAGACCCCTGATTGCAGCTTCGACGATTACATGATAGCCATCAACCTGTGTCATGTGGAGGACAGGAAGTTATGACTAAAGGGACCCTTCCTTAATCAATCTATTTTTGGATCAAGGGAGAATACATTTATTAAGAAACCCAAAACATACTCAACGCTTATTGGAGGAAATACGGTACGAATTTAGCATTACCCGCTAGCAAGCTCGGACTTTTCTTGGCCCGGGTTTTAGGCAGCTCCCTTGCAGTACGCCTCGCTTCAACTCAAAATATCGGGTGGTCAGGCTCGCTGACTTGGTTGACACGTGTCATCTTATCCGAATTGTTTGAATCTATGCTTATAATATCAATCACTGGACCGCCTGTTCCAGAGCTCATTAGTTATATACATCCATCATATAGCTGGAATGTTCTTAAGTGTATCGTAAAAGAAACAAACAATTCATCCCAATTGCATTTTACGAACGCTTCATATGGTTAAACGGGGCCGGTTAAACAAGTCCCTCCACTGATTTAAGTGAGTGAGTGAGTATGGTTTTACGCCGCTTTTAGCAATATGCCAGCAATATCACAACAATGGACACCAGAAATGGGCTTCACACATTGTACCCATGTGGGGAATCGAACCCGGGTCTTCGGTGTGGTGAGCGAACGCTTTAACCACTAGGCTACTCCACCGCCCCCCACTGATTTAAGACACATGGTAAATTTATTTATTACATTTTGTTAGGCTAGCGGTTATTAAAACTGTATGCATTGGCAAGCGTCGAGTCCGCGAGAAGTGTGCATGTGAGAATGATGACACTGATGACGTTAGTGAGTGAATAAGGTTTTACGCCGCTATCAGCAATATTCCAGCAAACCCAATTGTCAAATCGAGTAATACATGTAGGGAAGGTTTGAGGAGTCATTATATAAGAGTTGCATGAGGTAATGCCTGCCATTCCTGCTGAAGGAAAACAGCGAGCTGTTGGCAGAGGATGGCACTCAGGGGAATAGGCTGGCCACTGTATTCTCGCATTTGACCATGGGTGAGACGTCAGTAACGTCTTCACTGTCGTCATGGAACATGGCACCATGTCCGATGGTGCTTAGTGAACGAATGACAAGTGGTCTTACAATCTGATCTGTAGCATAAGCTACTAGGGTCTAATCTGTAGTTCAAGTCACTAGGGTCTAATCTGTAGTTCAAGCCACTACGGTCTAATCTGTAGTTCACGTCAATAGGGTCTAATCTGTAGTTCAAGTCAATAGGGTCTAATCTGTAGTTCAAGTCAATAGGGTCTAATCTGTAGTTCAAGTCAATAGGGTCTAATCTGTAGTTCAAGTCACTAGGTTCTAACTAATCTGTAGTTCAAGTCACTAGGGTCTAATCTGTAGTTCAAGTCACTAGGGTCTACCCTGTAGTTCAAGTCACTAGGGGCTAATCTGTAGTTCAAGTCACTAGGGTCTAACTAATCTGTAGTTCAAGTCACTAGGGTCTAATCTGTAGTTCAAGTCACTAGGGTCTAACTAATCTGTAGTTCAAGTCACTAGGGTCTAATCTGTAGTTCAAGTCACTAGGGTCTTCCTGTAGTTCACGTCACTAGGGTCTAATCTGTAGTTCACGTCAATAGGGTCTAATCTGTAGTTCAAGTCAATAGGGTCTAATCTGTAGTTCACGTCAATAGGGTCTAATCTGTAGTTCAAGTCAATAGGGTCTAATCTGTAGTTCAAGTCACTAGGTTCTAACTAATCTGTAGTTCAAGTCACTAGGGTCTAATCTGTAGTTCAAGTCACTAGGGTCTACCCTGTAGTTCAAGTCACTAGGGTCTAATCTGTAGTTCAAGTCACTAGGGTCTAACTAATCTGTAGTTCAAGTCACTAGGGTCTAATCTGTAGTTCAAGTCACTAGGGTCTAATCTGTAGTTCACGTCAATAGGGTCTAATCTGTAGTTCAAGTCACTAGGGTCTAATCTGTAGTTCAAGTCACTAGGGTCTAACTAATCTGTAGTTCAAGTCACTAGGGTCTAATCTGTAGTTCAAGTCACTAGGGTCTAACTAATCTGTAGTTCAAGTCACTAGGGTCTAATCTGTAGTTCAAGTCACTAGGGTCTTCCCTGTAGTTCACGTCACTAGGGTCTACCCTGTAGTTCAAGTCACTAGGGTCTAATCCGTAGTGTAGTTCAAGTCACTAGGGTCTAATCTTTTGTGTAGTTCACGTCACTAGGGTCTAATCTGTAGTTCAAGTCACTAGGGTCTAACGTGTAGTGTAGTTCAAGTCACTAGGGTCTAATCTGTAGTTCAAGTAACTATGGTCTAATCTGTAGTTCAAGTCACTAGGGTCTAATCTGTAGTTCAAGTCACTAGGGTCTAATCTGTAGTTCAAGTCACTAGGGTCTAATCTGTAGTTCAAGTCACTAGGGTCTAATCTGTAGTTCAAGTCACTAGGGTCTAATCTGTAGTTCAAGTCACTAGGGTCTAATCTGTAGTTCAAGTCACCGGGTCTAATCTGTAGTTCAAGTCACCGGGTCTAATCTGTAGTTCAAGTCACTAGGGTCTACCCTGTAGTTCAAGTCACTAGGGTCTAATCTGTAGTTCAAGTCACTAGGGTCTAATCTGTAGTTCAAGTCACTAGGGTCTAATCTGTAGTTCAAGTCACTAGGGTCTAATCTGTAGTTCAAGTCACTAGGGTCTAATCTGTAGTTCAAGTCACTAGGGTTTAATCTGTAGTTAAGCCACTAGGGTCTAATCTGTAGTTCAAGTCACTAGGGTCTAATCTGTAGTTCAAGTCACTAGGGTCTTCCCTGTAGTTCACGTCACTAGGGTCTAATCTGTAGTTCAAGTCACTAGGGTCTAATCTGTAGTTCAAGTCACTAGGGTCTAATCTTTAGTTCACGTCACTAGGGTCTAATCTGTAGTTTAAGTAAGTGGGGTCTAATCTGTAGTTCAATTCACTTGGTTTTAATCTGTAGTAGAAGCCGCTAGGGTCTAATCTGTAGTTCAAGTCACTAGACTCTAATCTGTATTCAAGTCACTAGGTTCTAATCTGTAGTACAAGCCACTAGGGTTTAATCTAAAGTACAAGTCACTAGGGTCTATTCTAAAGTACAAGTCACTAAGGTCTTATCTGTAGTACACGCTAGAATGATCCGATGAGTAAATTAACGAAGGATTCTGGAAAACTATAACAAAAACGTCAACTTGGACAATCCCAAAACCTTTTATTCCAGAAACATCCAACATCCTTTCACAATATGCCCATTCATATCAAACAGTTAACTGGTATTTTTGTAAATATTTATGTTGCTGTATAGTTATGAAGCATAAACATTATAACACATGGCATGAGATAATGGACATTATGACACATTCATCGACATAGCATGAGATAATGGACGTAGTGGGAAATGTCTCTTCAGGATCGTACAATGGAATATCCTTCAGCCCACACTTTGTTCACTCAGATATCCAGCACTCGCAGCTATTCCGTTTAAAACCATGCGTCCACTTTTCATTGTACCACCGACTGAGGGCCAATCAAATGCTTTGTTACAAGTTAACCGTAACATGTCACTGGGAAATGGTGGTTTTAAATGGCTGAACCGCCGATTCTGATTGGGCACAAAAACAGCGCTACATATTTGATTGGCTTAAGAGGAAAATGTAAACTGACACCTCTATATCGTTACTCAGTTCTCTTGGCTGACAAAAGCAGAAGCGTGGCGATGGCGATGGTGATTGCAAAGTCAAAACGGAACATCTGCGATACCTCGGAACTATCCATATTGCTGTTGATACCTGCAGATGAAACATGGTCAGCAGGACTGCTCTCACAGAGAGGAATCAATATCTACTGTAGATATCAATAACAAGAACATGACGAAAAATACAACAAATTGACATGAACTTGTGATAAAATACAACTTTATGAAATTTTACGAATTCGACAAAATACATTTATTTAGCGTGATTTGTGCTTCGTGTTTGCCCATACAAACATAACAATATTGTGGGCTTTATTGTCCAGCCCTTACAGTTCTATATGCTTCGTATCGCATCCTGGCTTGTTCCAGGATCTGCTGATCGTAGGTTCGAATCTCATATTCTTCCTGATAATGAGAAAAAGCCTGTCAGACCCAGATCAAGCAAACCAAAGTGATCAATATCTATCAGCAACGTCTCTAGTGAAACATAACAAATAAGTCTCCTTACACGAAACCCCAAATCTCGATTTTTCACAGTAAACTTTACCATGGTCAGGTGTCCAACACTGGCATTAACCATATCTCCCGGAATGACACGTTAACCCTATTAACAATTACAATGTCTAAAACGCAGACAGAATGCACCCTGGTCAAGTTTCATGACAATGATGAGACATGATCAATCTTCAACTTCGTAACAACTACAGCATTTTGCATGCGCATAATGAATATCCGCGAGAGCTTCCACGAACATGCTACGTGAAAAAGAGGTATTCATTATTAACAAAAGCATAACAAATCTTAACCTGATTCGATCAACTAACATACTAACTCATCTCCAACACTCTTGTCAGACTAACAATCACTCTGCGACAACATACATCCACAACACTAACACAACATACAAGTATATATGGTCATATATGTATATAAAAGTATCCAAAACATATATTTGCGTAGCTCGCGCATCGGCTTTTATAGATCCGCACGTGTATCTCGTTATGAACTTGTGGAGGACGTTAGGGGCAATAACTCTTCCCAACAGGATAAAGTTCAGGGTTAACGCAAGTTCACCACAAGGTCTCATAATCAATAATCCATATTCCTTTATGCCCTAGACTTGAATATTGCAGAAAGTGTGGTCCAGTTTCCGCTTCATTTGAACCAGGGATATTTTTTAAGGTATCCACTGATTCACGTCACTGGTGTCCAATCCTTTCTTGGTACTTCACACGGCGGCAGAAAATATATGACAAGTCGATACGACCTAAAGCACTTCATTTTCAAAACATTTGTGTCGTGAAATTTAGTCCGATATGTGGCAGCCGTTCTCTATTTAACGGGCAACAAATAAAAATATGGCGTCGATTGACGTGATGTACTAATTGAATACATGAGGGTCACGTGACAAAAAGGTGAAGGCATGAGGTGCTCTATGCACATATTGCGCACATATCACAAGGGCAACACAACGTATCATTTGTGAAGGCATAATGGTCCAGAGAAATATTCCTTTCACTGACAGCATCATAATGCAGATAGGCAGGACATCAGCTGAAGGCCACGATGATGGAAGACACGATGTGCTCACAAAATATTTCTTCATGTCGTTGTTGGTGTTTCTAATATCTCCCCAATCTCGGTCTCCGACTTGACGTGGCGACCGTATTCGATGTCCCTCGCGCTCACGCCGTCTCTCATGTACTGATAGCGCTGCACACACGGGATGAAGAACAGCATCAGCCCGCTGATGGCGATCATGGCGCCGTTCACGTGAAATGATATGTCGTAACTTCCGGTCCAGTCGTACATCCAACCTGAAAAAAACAACATGTCTCTAGATCATAACCTCGCAAAAAACAATAAAGAAATAAAAAAAGAAAAAAGTGCACAAGCAGTAGTCAACCTATATTTAATGTTAGTTAGACTTTGAAGATTTCTTCTTCTTTTCTCAAATATATGGGAATGTTGCGGTAATTACAGTCCTGAATAAATATTATCACTGTGAAGTAAACAATGTTTCATGCATCCCGTTATTATTATTCAATGTCATATTTTCATAATCAATTAAAACACCATAACGAATACAGCTTTACCGCCAACGTAAAGGGACGTAACTCTTACAGGCACATTGGTCAATGTGCATATTGAATGTCTGCTCTCAATGGGAAATGATCATGGAAGTGGTATCACTTTTGTAAATCCATGGGTCATGGTATGGAGCTAAAATTGATTGTGTCAATACCAGTGATAATCCTAGGCAACCGGTCAACCTGTGTCGAATTTCTCAGTCAAATGAATATGGTAATGTGATAATTATATCGCCATTGATCTAATTAATCTCTCCCACGCAAACAGCGAGTCAATTTCCTCCACCTATCCATCAAACCTCTTATCTATCTGACCTCCAAAATGACCCCATTCACTAACCTGCCATGGGAGGTCCGATGAACGTAGCGGCTCCTTGAAACAACAACAGGAGGCCGAAGGAGTTGGTCAGGTGGTCCAATCCCAAAAGGTCAACAAGGACGACAGAGGTCAAGGACACGTAAACGCCTGTGGATGGAAGAAACACCATTATGTAATTAATAAAGTAAATTATATCTATCAAAATCCATGCATCACATCTCGCTTGTGCGTCAAGGTCACCATGTTGTAAGGGTCAAGGTCACGAGTCATGCATTTAGAGCCAACATGCTACCATAGGTCTAAGGAATGTGTTTTAAGATTTTAGTGATAATTGGTATATATTTTGACGATAAGGGCGGTGGGGGTAGTGTAGAAGTTGAAGCGTTGGCTCGTCACGCCGAAGACCCGGGTTCGATTCCCCACATGGGTACAATGTGTGAAGCCCCTTTCTAGTGTCCATCGCCGTGATATTGCTGGAATATTGCTAAAAGCGGCGTAAAACTAAACTTACACACTCACTATTTTGATGCGGTAATGCGGCTAGGCATTTTGGTTAGGTACTTTCACCACAAGGCAAGATAGCCACATGCCCACAGATGTGATGTTCACCAAAGCGTACATATGTACATTAGTGTATCTGCCACATCTCTGTGGTACTCCGTAAACACGATTTTGACCTGTCGCTCTGATAGTGTTTTCATAAAAGATCCAGGATCCAGATCTGCATAATTATACTTTATCTGATCTGCACATATAGTTTATCTGATCTGTACATATGTTTTGTCTGATCTCCACACATATTTTATCTGATCTGCACACATATATTGTCTGATCTGCACACATATTTTGTCTGATCTGCACACATATTTTGTTTGATGTGCACACATATTTTATCTGATCTGCACACATATTTTGCCTGATCTGCACACATATTTTGTGTGATCTGCACACACATTTCATCTGATCTGCATACATATTTTATCTGATCTGCACACATATTTTGCCTGATCTGCACACATATTTTGTGTGATCTGCACACATATTTTGCCTGATCTGCACACATATTTTATCTGATCTGCACACATATTTTGTCTGATGTGCACACATATTTTGTCTGATGTGCACACATATTTTGTCTGATCTGCACACATATTTTGTCTGATCTGCACACATATTTTGTCTGATCTGCACACATATTTTGTCTGATCTGCACACATATTTTATCTGATCTGCACACATATTTTGCCTGATCTGCACACATATTTTTCTGATCTGCACACATATTTTATCTGATCTGCACACATATTTTGTCTGATCTGCATACATATTTTGTCTGATGTGCACACATATTTTGCCTGATCTGCACACATATTTTGTCTGATGTGCACACATATTTTGTCTGATGTGCACACATATTTTGCCTGATCTGCACACATATTTTATCTGATCTGCACACCTATTTTATCTGATCTGCACACATATTTTATCTGATCTGCACACATATTTTGTCTGATCTGCACACATATTTAGTCTGATCTGCACACGGGAAGACAAATGCAACACGGTTCATTTCCCAAGAAATTAGCCTTCAATAAGATTACTTATATTTGAGATTGTGCAACAATCTCATTAAGCTGAACATCAGACAGAACATTGCCCAGAGCGTTCAGACATGGCGGCCAAAAGTCTGTACCCTCTCGACGATTTCAACCAGATATGCACATAGAAACTGCATGATTGAAAACATAAGTAGACATGCGTAAGACAAGTGCTTTAGGAAGGGAATCGCATTGCAGTGGAATTACAATTCAATTACATTAATGGCCATGGGTTGTTACTATTGTGGGTTCCAAATATGGTTATGGCGGTGGGGTAGCCCAGTGGTTAAAGCGTTGGCTTGTCACGCCGAAGACCCGGGTTCGATTCCCCACATGGGTGCAATGGGTGAAAACCATTTCTGGTGTCCCCCGCCGTGATATTGCAGGAATATTGCCAAAGGCGGAGTAAAACCATACTCACTCACTCCTAATCCGGTCAGGGACTCCGTTAGGAAATACACGATGAGACCAGCAAAATCGTTCAAAGGGCACAGAGGTACGTGTACCAAAGTTAATTATCTCCGTGAAATTAAACTAATTAGGGACTGGTCATTTTTGTATAGTGCCCTTATATCATGTAACATTTAACTCACACGTCTATCCGGGGACTCACACGTGAAAAAACCCGTGTATTATCTAACATTTAACCCACATACCTACTTATATAATCCTTTTCATGTTACCCACGTGCATCTTCCCAGTTATTTATGATAGATAACCATTCCCCTTTGAGTCGTCATTCAGACTATTTCCAGGAATCATTCGAAAAATCAGACACCGAATTCCCGTTAATCCTGACCCACATATGACGTAGTTTAACAAGGTAAGGTGTCACATAACGTCATCCACTGTATTCATGTGCATGGTTAGGGCCCCAATGAGCAATGACCGATCCCCAACATGGATAAAATAAAACCGATGGCCGTAACCGCGGAGACTCTTTTACAGCTGATGGATGGTAATGACTGTCTAAATGAGTGCCGTCAGACCAGGTCTTTTAGAACGGGAGCCTGGGGACCCTTGGAGCAGTTCCGTGACTGTTAAGGCTATTATTGTGCTCTAAAAGCTCACGATCGATTGACGCATACAACAGGTTACATAAAATAGTGTCCTTTTTTTCGAATGGAGGCTTTGTCGTTATAATCAATCATGCCAAGATTGTCTTTGGTTTTTGTATGAGGTCATTAATTCCCCTCGAACGTCTCTTCTAAACATCACGTAGTCCGCCATCTATCAGGATTCGTCGATCTAACTTTAGACACGTAAACATCTCTGATTGCTCTGTTTCGCTCGTATGATCTTCTAACCGTGAAGATCCGGATTAGAATTGATATTCATTACCCATGCTTGTCGTGTAAGAGGCGACTAACGGGATCGGGTGGTCAGACTCGCTGACTTGGTTGACACATGTAATCGAATCCCAATTGCCTAGATCGATCCTCATGCGGTTGATCACTGGACTGTCTGGTCTAGACTCGATTATTTACAGACTGCCGCCATATAGCTGGAATATTGCTGAGTGCGGCGTAAAACTAAACTCACTCACTCACTTCAATGTCTACCCTGTGGTCAGTGTCTATACACCTTATGTTCATCTCGTCCGTGTGATGTAGGCTTCCATGCGACTTTACATCTATGTGATACTGACTTTACATCTATGTGATACTGACTTTACATCTATGTGATACTGACTTTACATCTATGTGATACTGACTTTACGTCTTTAGGTCAGTGTCTGCCGTATGATATAGACTTGTCAGTATCTACCTGTTAATCTGTGTCTTCAATGCGATCACACCTACCTAATGAGATACACTTTCAGACCAGCAAATTGAATGGCAAGGTACTCACCAATGAAGACCCCAAAGCAAGCAGCATATACAATCAGCAACGGGTAGCTTCCTCCACAGAACGGACTCAACGCAGTAGCGACGCCGCAGATAGTCAACGCAGAGTTGTAAAGCGCAAGACGGTTGACGCCCTTCCGATCTGACAGCCAGCCGAAGATGACCCTGCCGACTGTGTTGGCGATACCGATAACAGACAACAGAAAAGCAGCGTTGTGTGTTTCAACTCCTGACTCTATAGCACGATCTGGGAGGTAGATGAAGGGCATGTTGAATCCAATACTCGTAAAAAAATTTGAGATGGCGAACAGTAGAAACACGAGATTTTTTAGAAGGGAGAAGGACAGCATTTCTTTCATAGCGTCACGAAACTCTGGTGACGGTTTGAACACTCCGCAACATTTGCCGTTGTCGTCGTCCACCGCCTCGGGGATGGAGGTGATGCTGGCGATGTAGACGTCATGATGAGAGCGATACATTGGGATGTTCTGCAAGCTTGCACTGTAAAATATGTCCTTCCGGTACAGCAAACCGGAAGTTCCGCCCCCAGATGTCTGTCTGTGGTATCTGTGAGGGTCAAGGTAGTCGGGAGAACCGACCGGGGAGGCAGACTTCGCTCTTCCGTTTTGAACTCTGTGCAACGCGCCGTCACTACGAGCCAAGTCGGCAATTCTCGGAGTGTCAATTGTGCTTCCTTTGGGATTGGCAAGTTCCCTGTTGCTGTTGAAAATGCGGTTCATTTCAATTTCTCTTCCAGGTAGGATCAACCTCTCGACATTAGGATTGGGCTTTGGTGATATGAGAGCCTCGCTTTCATCTTTACCATTAACTTCCGTTTTACTGTCATACTTCCGGCTTTGTTTCTCTTCATTTTCTAAAATGTCTTTCGCCTCTTTTTCCAATTTTTCCAGCAGTTCGTCTGTCTGATTCTTGTTTTTATTTTCAAGAGGCCTAAATAAGGCTCCACAAACAATAACATTTAAAATAAGCCCAGCTTGGATGAGAATCGTTCCTTTCCAGCCGAATTCGTCGATCATCCATTTTGTAAAAGGTGCGAGAATGAACGTTCCGAATCCGGATCCACAAACCGCCAAACCGGTTGCAAAAGCTCTCTTCTTCTCGAAGTAGTTGGCGACGGAGACAATAGCTGGGAGATAGATGAGCCCGAATCCGACGCCTAGAAAAACCGAACAGAAAAAATATTCAGAGAAATTGAAAACATAATAGTATATCCTAAGTCAATTTTTAATCGTTGATATCACTCATTTTTAGTTTTCCCCAGGTCGCTCAGGGTTATGAAGTTATACATGCATTGTTTGAAACGAGTCGGGGAAAGCCTAATGGGATAGCCTAGTGGTTCAAGCGTTCGCATGTCACGCCGAAATCCGGGTTCAATTCCTAACACGGGTACAGTGGGTGAAGCCTATATCTAGTACCTCATGCCGTGATATTGCTGGAATAGTGCTAAAAGCGGCTTAACTAACATCGATTTCTTAACTTTGATCGTAGCCAATGTGTTTAAGAAGTTCGTTTTAGGGCTACGAACGTTTCGAGAATAGCTAGCCTGGAATTGTTATTAGGACGAACTGGGATAACAACCCACGAAAACACATTTATCCCGTGAAAATTCGACAGCCCATTCTTGTCCTTAGAGGCGATTAACGGGATCGTGTGTGTGTGTGTGTGTGTGTGTGTGTGTGTGTGTGTGTGTGTGTGTGTGTGTGTGTGTGTGTGTGTGTGTGTGTGTTTGGACTGCGCATGTCGTATCGTACGCATGTAGATCAATCACTGGGTTATGTGGTCCAGATTAATTATAGGCCCCTTCACGTAGCTAAGATATTGCTGACTGTGGCGTTAAACAGGCGAACAAAGAAACAAACAAAGTAACAAGGCCTCGTTCCTCAAAGCTATCTTAGCGCTACGACAGTCGTAAGTCTATGTTAAAGTATTGGATCTTAGCGCCCCGATCGTTTTGTGGAACGGGGCCCAGGTCCATGTCATTGTGCCTCTGTAATTTTAACCCGTGAAGATCCGTGTTGGAAGTATCTTCAGGCTCGCTGACTTGGTTGACACATATCATCGTATCCCAACTTCGTAGATTGATGCCCATGATGTCAGTCACTGGATTGTCTGGTCCAGACTCGATTATTTACAGATCGCCGCCATATAGCTGGAATATTGCTGAGTGCGGCGTAAAACTAAACTCACTTACTCACTTACTCACTCTTTTTAAACATATACTCCCATTATCTATCAGACATGTTGCCATTATAATGCTAATACTGACTGACTGAGTTTGGTTTTACGCCGCTTTTAGCAATATTCCAGCAACATCACGGCGGGGGACACCAGAAATGGGCTTAACACATTGTGCCCATGTGGGGATTCGAACCCGGGTCTTCGGCGTGACGAGCCAACGCTTTAACCATTAGGCTACCCCACCGCCCCGTAAAAAGCTAATAACACAGCCTCGTAGAAAACAGAGTTAACTAGTGTCGTACTTTTATAGTCAATTTCCCAGTTCAATAGGCACATCACGGGGCAATTGTGATACACGTAATTGTTGTTATTATACAATTATCTTTATGTCTACTTAACTCGTTCCGTTATCATGGTATTGACAGACACAGTTATGTTTAAGATAATCATTGTGATCCCATTGTAATTTTAGAGCGAAGACTGTTACACTTTTTACCTGACATAATGCCGAAGGAAAAGTAGAGGTAGTAGATGTTGGGAGCAAACAACGACAGGATGAAGCCGACGGCGGCAATGATGGCTCCGGCAATGGTGACGGCACGGCATCCGTATCGGTTCGTCAAAGCACTGGCGATGGGACCTGCAACAACAAAATATTATTTTCAAATTCTTCACACCGTTTTTGCTTGTTGTTTAACACCGCATTTAGCAATATTCCAGCTATGTGACAGCGGTCTGTAAATAATGTGGACCAGACAATCCAGTGATTGGCATCGATCAAGGCATTTGGGATACGATGATAAGTGTCAACCATGTCAGCGAACCTGACCCTCCGAACCCGTCGCCTCTTACGACAAGCATGGGTTGCTGAAACCCAATTCACGGAGTGAGTGAGTGAGTGAGTTGGGATTTACGCGGCTTTTAGCAATATTCACGCAATATCATGGCGGGGGGCACCAGAAACGGGCATCACACATTGTACCCATAATACCCTTCGGCATGACGAGCGACCTCTTGAAACACTAGACTACCCCATCGCCGCCCCCAATTCACGGATCTTCAGGGGCTCAACACAACACGTGGATATATTGAGTGGACACAAACCTGCGCATTCTATTTACATCTGACGCAAAACACATATGGGTAAAGTTTTATATATATTACAGAGTTAAGATTTTTCAATTAGAACTTAAACCCGTGCCTCAGATTTGAAAATAACGCACATGTAGGATATCCTAATGAAAAGTTCTTGTGTGAGTGAGTGAGTTCGGTTTTATGCCGCTTTTAGCAATATTCCAGCAATATCACGGCGGGGAACACCAGAAATGGGCTTCACACATTGTACCCGTGTGGGGAATTGAACCCAGGTCTTTGGCGTGACGAGCGAACGCTTTAACCACTAGGCTACCCCACCACCCCAGTTCTTGTGTGAGAACACTCAGTTTTGTGATAAACCACGTGTCTTGAAGGTCAAGGTTACAACAGATAGAGGCTGTTGACGCTCACAGGTAAAATTTGTCCCAATTCTTACGTCAGTAAGAGCACAAATATTCCCCACTAGATTAATATGTGCAGCTGTAATAATTAAAGGGCAGTTTTGAAATGAGGTCTCAAACTGGTATTACCTGAGGTGATACATAATTAAATACTTTGGCCTGTCAAGTTAGTAAGACGACCTTGAGGCATTAAGCTATGACGGCGAGGTAAAATGGAGGCTAACGTTCTCCTTCAAGATTAGTGTACCAGTACAACCACGTCGGTGTCGTGTGTGTGTGCAGCTGTTTGTAGTTGTCGGAACCGGTTTTACAGGGCTTGCCTACTGAGATACAATGCCTCAGCTAAACATGGACACCCCACTCGGACACAGTCAATTTCGAACCGACCAGTCGTATTTTTATCCATTTAGAGTAAGTGAGTGAGTGAGTTTTACGCTGCTTTTAGCAATATTCCAGCAATATCACGGCGGGGGACACCATAAATTGGCTTCACACATAGTATCCATTTGGGGAATCGAACCCGGGTCTTCGGCGTGATGAGCGAACGCTTTAACCACTAGGCTATCCCACCGCCCTAATCCCCTTAGAGCCGCACGCCAGGAAGGATAACAAAATGTACGATCTTTTAACGTGTTATGGTAAGGCGATACCAGGGATCAATCTGCCGACCTTTTGCTTTCCTGGCAGACGTTCCAACACCAACATAGGCGGCCATTGCAGCGTCATCGGCAGCGACATTACAGCACCAAACAGTGTTAACCATTCTGATTAAATCAAAGAAGGGCCAATAGTATTAGCATTGAATTACGTTGTAGGGTATGACCACGTGCCCTACACTGGTTAAAGGCACATAATGCATTTCTCTCAATAATTCTAACTATCAGCCCTCGGGGAAGCTATAATTTACTCCCCAAACAATTATGTATTTAGATTACAATATTAAATTAAAAAGTTCGAGTGAATTAATGCAACGTTGCATGACGTCGACTCTCGCGCCCTCTATCGGTCGAACATTATTTCAAGCGAACCCCATAGAGTTATGTCCCTTTGGGCGCTCTTTACGAATATCCCATAACCGAACTTGTGATTGAGGCCAGTTCGGCAAACACCGACAACACCGCGTGCGTCAGTTTTCGATGTACGGAGCAATCATTTGCATTCCATATATGGCAAGTGTTGTCTGTTTGGAAGCTGTTCGCCTCGAAGTTTCAATTATCGATTTCAGGCAAGTCGTAAGGGATAATAAGTATTTTATTGCATCAATTGGAAGCTAAAGTGAGTGCATATGCCCCAATATATAAAAGTATAGGCCAGAATATTGTCGAAAATGTGTGACATTGTGCCTTTAAGGTTTTCAATGTGAAAATACGTTTTAGCGGAGGGTAACGTTATTAAGGTTGCTGCTTAACCAAAACACATCGGTCATCAAGACCTGATTAAAACCTCTCCGTTTTCACGGGCTTAACAAGGAAGTATGTTGTTGCGGACATGCCATATCCGCGCTTTGAAATGTTAACGAAGTGATAATCCAATTTAAAATAGAAACTCTTGTCCTTCATAAAACAAAACCCTGGCGTACATAGGCTCCAGAACTGCCCCTTTCTCAGAACGCTTTGATGAAAGTGGGTTACGATGCCACCATCCGCATTAAGATCGCATTGGCGGTGCGATGGTGCAAGAAATATTAATATCGCCCTGGGGTGTAAAGGTAACAAGGAATTAAGAAAACCCAGGGGCGGTGGGGTAGCCTAGTGGTCAAAGCACCCGCTCGTCACGTCAAAGACCCGGGTTCAATTCCCCACAATGTGTGAAGCCAATTCAAAACAAAGGATAGCAACCCAGTTTCTAAGGTCAAGGCAGTTTTTTAGGGAAAGGAATCTCAGATGCATAGCTTAGTCTAAAAACGGTCTGAATTAGCATGGGTGGAAGTAGACCTTAGATAACTTTAGACAACTCTTAGTCGTCTTGTTATTTGGGCAGATTTTCCATTTACTCCGGTGGGGTAGCCTACTGATATATTGCTAAAAGCGGAGTAAAACTAAACTCACTCACTCACTCATCTTCAGGCATCTTTCCCATCTCCTGTTTGGCGGTTGAGTGGCCTAATGGTTAATGCGTTCGCTCGTCCCCACATCTGCAAAATGTGTGAAGCCCATTTCTGGTGTTCCCCGCCGTGATATTGCTGGAATATTGCTAAAAGCGGCGTAAAACCATACTCACTCACTTAAGAAAACCCTTGTGTGTGAGCTCACTGCATCCCAAAACAGAGAGACGTCAGTCTACGTTCACACGCGCGTTACGTGCAGCACAATTTACAGAGGAACCCGTATCCGGAATTGTCAATTTCGAAATATATCCAAAATGCCCCGTACACAGATGATATGCAGAATTTAGCTTAGTTTTACATAGGCACGGGTATCGTTGTTAATTTCGCCATTATTTAGAATGCCCGGTATAAACATCTGCAGTAAAAGCCGTTGTCACATTATAACATGTGGAAAAAAGCATGTTCCATTCTATTCCTAGTTTATTCGTCGTTTTCCGGTTGTATCGAACCCCGGAAAATTCGAATAATTTACTTAGGTCCCGTAAATTTCGACACAATGGTATTTGACTATTCTTTAACCACAAGCTTGGTCTCTGATAGGTATGAACATCAATCATTGTCAATTTCAACAGAAATGCTATAGACATGGCACATGAAACTTGTACTTACCCACGGTGTAGGTGACAGCGGGGACGAGCGATCCAACCCAGGACGTCTCCCCTTTCCCTCCTTTAAAATAATCCAAGAATTCCACAAAAAACACACCGAACGAATACACAATCCCATCTGCAATGACGTGAATCAAGAACGATGAAAACACCACCATCCATCCCCAGCCCCCGTCTGGAGGGACGGGGAGGGACGCTGCAGCGTCCGTCTCCATCTTGCCGTTCCCCTGAACGTCCTCCGTAGTTTCCTGATGTCGACCTTTACCCATCAACCCTACTGGTCAGTCCGGTTACCTCACGTGCTTCCCACAAATGACCACTGGATCACGACATGTGCCTCGACTGGACGATTGGCGGTCTGGCACGAACTCCCTGGAACCGTAACAGGTGTCAATGTAATATCGGTAACGAGAAGCTGCTAGTTCCGAATCGTCACGTACGTGCATGAAAATTAATGTCAAGGGTACGGCTAAATTATCAAGATTCTCACCAGCGTAACAATGATAACGGAATTTTACAACCACGAATTACGGCTTAAGGTTACAAAGTTCAAATGGAATGGTAAACACTGGAATGCAACAAGCTACAGCGGTTGATCAATTATTAAAAACCCCATCCTTTATAGGTATTACCATGTCACGTGACTTCACGCTGTAACGCCATTGGTCGTTTCGAAAAACAAAATGGCGCGATCACCTGGCGTGACCCATGAAAACAATTCAGGATTAAAATATCGGCGGATTATTACGGCAGGTATCAAGCTCAGGTGCGAGAGGCAACGGCTGTCTGTTCATACCTGCTGGGTACAACTTCAGTGGACTTCGGAATCGGTGGGATAATCTTGGATTAGATGCCCCCTACGAATTGTCATCAGCTTGGCTTGTCTGTCCGTCATCTATTCGAACATAGCTGTGAACTTCTTGGGGTTTGAGACAAAGGCTGAGATGATGAATGACTGTTCAGATCACAACGGCTCTTGCTGAGGCCGATTGGTATCGCTTGCCATACAAGGATAGTTACAGATATCAACGTCGTACAAAGGATATCAGCTCTGTGGGATATCAACCAACGAAGGTGTGCTCAGACAGGTGGCGATCTGGCCGGTTCTATCTTCATACCTGCTGTTCGTGGGTTCTGAAAACAGGAACATTAAATCATTATTATGTGTATGGGAAATGTATAACCTGTAATTCAGCTCCTGAAACGTTACAAGCGTTAGCAAAACGCTTCATGGCTGAAAAAAATTCCCGAGACAGTTCTTACGAACTAAAACGCAATTTTGACCAGTATCAATTACATCACAATCGAAGAATCATTTCAGTCCTCATCAAACACAAGTGAAACTTATTTCAGTCTAGCGCTTTACATGCTTCTAGAGTTGACGCTCACTCTAAGGAGAATGTACAGACCAGTTAATATGTTTAACGGTGGATGCGCGCAAAAGACAAAATGGAGGTGAAAATGATATGAATTGAAATTCAGTGATGAAGCTGGGTATCCACTAGACTAACCACTAGTCTCTGAAATGAACATATCTTACAGATAAAACAGTTTATAATAAAAAAAATATATTATTATGAAAAGTAGCCCTGAGACTTTCCTCATTTGTGGAAATCTAGACTTGTCACATATTCTAGACTTTCTTGGATATATTTGTTTCAGGGTCTGTATGACAGACTAGGTATCCGCGGAAAGGTAAGCATGTACTGACCTACCTTGGACAGTTGGGTAGCTTAGTGGTTAAAGCGTTCGCTCGTCATGACGAAGACCCAGGTTCGATTCCCCACAAAGATAAAATCCTGGTGCCCCCGCCGTGATACTGTTGAAATAACACCAACTTCACTCTTACTTTACTGGTAGCACCAGCCACATACGAAATATCCACAAAAGAGTAAGTATTAGACAGTCAAAGCCGATCCCCAGAATACCAATTGATCAACCCAGTACCATCTCTCACATCTCAAGTTCACACAGGACACTGCGGATCTCGGCACAAGCTCAAGTCGGGTTAGTCAGGACAATACACATCTGTTTCTATTGTTAATTAGCTGACTACATCAATCATTAATATAACCACCAAACTGAACTTTGAACTGACGCCCTCGTTGAGTAACCCAACACTGTGTCCGTCGGGTTATTTAGGAAGCCACAAAGGATGCAGTCAATGCACGGAGACATTGTAACGGTACTTTGTACATGATAGGTTGGAGTGTGACGATGAATCAGGTTTCCTATGCAGTGACCTGTCAATACACGAGTGTAGGCTAAAGTTCACCAGCTAAATCCAAGGCCGCCAAATGTGTAATAATGTAAACGAGTCCTTAAATAAGCGCAGCCTTGACTAAAATGCGCCTTTTGTGATGAAAGGATCCATATAGAAATTGAATATGAATTTAAGGTGTTTGGCTGTCTAGCATTATAAATAATTCAATGGGACTGATTTTGAAAAATCAATCTGTAAATTTAATAGAGATGTCGTGAAGATTGCTTGATTCATTTTCAGTAATAAATTAATGATATGTATACAACCATGTTTTCTTTCCAAGAACCCTTCGTTACCTAGATTCATGGTAATGTTTGGATCTCTACGTTTTCTTTCCAATTTATCCGATTTTTGGTTATAAAACTGAAATAATGTAAAACGTCGTCTTGTAAAGGCGGTTTCCCTGCATTGTAAATTCATGGTTTGTACCAAAACCTGAGTTATCGTGAACCGGGGGACAAATATGTTTTGTCTATACAACAAACACAGAACTACAGCAGTGTCACATAAGTTGAAAAGCGTTAAATTTCATATGTCCTATTATCTCAGATTTAGAAGTGAGTGACTGGTATTAGGTCGCTTTTAGCACAATATCACGGCGGGGACACTAGAAAAGGGCTTCACGCATTGTACCCACATGGGGAATCGACCAGGGGATTCTGTGGGACAAGCGAACACTTTCACCACTAGGCTACCCCACTGCCTCCTCAGGTTAATAATAAAAGTAGGCCGGATGTTTGGTAAGATGAGATGGTCGCATCATTTGCCTTTCATTAGACGAATATAATCATGTTCGATCAACAATATAAACTCAGACATCTGTAACAGATAGCAATTCTTAACGATCAACTAACACAAACTGTTCTTTGTTCTAAGGAATCAAGAATTTAAAAAAATATTTTTTTAGGCCACATGAAACTTGAACAAACGCCATGTACAATATCATAAGTTTCACACAAGTTGTTAAATAATTGCACCAATGTGTTAATTCATCTTCAGATTCTACATACATAATATAATATAACGTATAATATAATATCATAAGCATACGCTCCACCAACAGAGATTCGGGTTAGAATTGGTCTTCAGCAACCCATGCTTGTCGGGATCGGGTGGCCAGGCTAGCTGACTTGGTTCACACATGTCATCGTATCTTAACTGTATATGTCGTTGCACATGCTGCTGATCACTGGATTGTCTGGTCCAGACTCGATTATTTACAGACAAACACACAAACAAATCATAACGGTACAACCAATATCAATGCCAATTTGGAATCAGTCTTCACATAATCAGTAACTGATGGAAAAAATGGATAAGAGTACAGGAGACAAGGAACATCCTTGTCTCATCTGGAACTGGACAGGCGATTTACTCGGACTCTACAAGTAACATCATTTTTAGGTGACATATGCTCTCAGGACAAGCCCACCTGTTACCAAATGTCACGTGACATTGAAATGCACGTGATGATATTGTTACTGCATCCATGACCTTTGTGTTGTCACGTGACTCGTAATGCATCTGTCAATCATTATGGGTCTGTTAATTGTATACTTGATACGTGTGTATCGTTTTACGATCTTTTTCGAACCTGTTCTGAAGGACAAATGACTATTAACAATATTCGTTGCCCTTCCACAAGTTTCTACAGTTTCATTGAACGGTGTGGAGGCATGGTGGTTACAGTGTTCGCTCGTCACGCCGAAGATCCGGGTTCGATTCTCCACATAGGTGTAATGTGTGAAGCCCATTCCTAGTGTCCCCCGTCGTGATATTGCTGGAATATTGCTAAAAGCGGCGTAAAACCAAACTCACTAACTCATTAGGGCATGACAATAGATTGTCTCTGGACACAGCTTCATCATGAACGCATTATGTACTGTAGAGAGTGTATCGTCAACGTCACTGTCATCATCATAATAATCATCATCATCATAGAAATGTCACTGCCACTGCAACTAATAAAATAATGTCACAACCATGACTATCAATAATTACATCTTGAAAACTGTCGACGGCGTTATCAAGGCAACCATCATCAACAACGCTGACATGACGTTGATCATCACCACCGTGGATTCAAAGTAGTGAATAAATGCTGTGTTACGCCGCAAGGGGCAACATATGGTAGAGCCATCGCGTGAGAAAGGCTGGGGCCAATGTCATCCCTTCGCTTTGACGGCTACTTCGTATATACCATGGCGGGTCTGTTTGATTTGGGAGCGAAACCCGGAGTGATGCAGGTCTGCGACGTTTACTACTTGGGTGACATGTTCGAGCAAGGCATGGTGCTGGCGAACTATGAATATCACAGATAAACAGCGTATATCATGGGATTCGAACCTATGAATACACGTCAAAGTGGGGCAACTGTACACAGCAAATTACTTCTGTAAAGGGAAACGGTCCATCCCTGCCTCCGGACCCATTTTCAGTTAGGAAGTAATTATACTTATACAGCCATGTTTTCGTTCCAAGAATACGTTCCCAAGATTCATGACAATCTGTTGATGTCGTTTTCTTTCCAGTAACTGACGACATACCTTTTGAAGAAAACAGAGTCTAACAGTAACTTTTCATTCTCGAGTTTTTCGGAAAGCGGTACTGAGCAATACTTTTGAACTGGAACTGGCTATATAAATCTTTTATGATGATGATGATGATGATGATGATGATGATGATGATAAACCTGAAATAATGTAAAATGTCGCCTTGTAAGTTGTAACCACGGTTTCCCTGCATTCGAAAACTCAGGAGAAATTTACCGATAAATAAAGTAAGCATTACCTCTTTCCAATGTATTCGAACAATCGGTTGTGGATTCAGCGCAAACACTACAGGAAACACTTCAACGCGTGGTTTTAATCAGACAAACAAACATTTGGAAATTACATCGATAATAATCGGTAAGGGAAGGTATTAAGCAAGTATGTAAATCCACAAGTTCTATGTCAAGTACCATTACACAACATGTAATGGCGTCAAAACCACGTGACCACCCCCTCGAGATGCCCAAACAATGGATTATAAAACAAGCCTGCTCACCAACGCCAAGAACCAAAAGTCAAGTACATTCAAGGGCATTTTCCGTATTCGCGCTTGAAGGCATGTTGTTTATAGCAGCACCTCGGGAAATCCAAATAACTCTCATACCAGTTCCCATGAATAACTAAAAAGCTTCGAGCCATAACCTAAATTTGTATTCTATTTCCAAGGCGGCTATTGTTGTTTTCAAAGATTATTCAAAAGCTGAGCAATAAATAACATTTACATACTAGACATGTCATTTCTGTTTTAGCTTTTATGCAGGGTCTTGCTCCAGACTATTTTTTAGATAAGGCAATCCATGTTAGTTTGTGTTCCTTAGCTTATAAGGGAGTGTTGGTCATAAAGAAATAACATAAAGGTCGTTCGTAAGACTGTGGTTCGGGGACCACCTTCACAAAGCGAAATTAGCTACACGACTTTCGTCAGTCTAAGTTAAAGAATGGGGGTTAAAGAAAAGTCGTCGTAACGCTGACATCGCTTTCTGCAGGTGGCCCGGGGACCGGCTTTCACTAAGTGAGTGAGTGTAGTTTTACGCCGCTATTAGCAATATTCCAGCAACATTACTGCGGGGGACACCGGAAATGGGCTTCACACATTGTACCCATGTAGGGAATCGAACCCAGGTCTTCGGCGTGACGAGCGAACGCTTTAACCACTAGGCTACCCCACCGCACCTTTCCCTGAGTGATCGAAGAGGTCATAGCCCTAAAACCGCTTTGGGAAACGGGGCCTTTATCTTGGAAAGGTGACTGAGATGGACCATAATAGTATTCTGTGCGGCAGGGTAGCCTAGTGGTTAAAGCGATCGCTCGTCACGCCGAAGATGGGGGTTCGATTCCCCACATGGGTGAACGTGTGATGCCTATTCCTAGAGTCCCCGACGTGATATTGCTGGAATATTGCTAAAAGCGGCGTAAAACTAAACTCATTTACTCACTAGAATAGTATTCCAGTTACAGTTTTATATCAGCCTGTCTGTCTGTAACAGACTTGTCTATCTGTAACTGTGACGCTTGTGTCTGTAACTATGACACAGTCAAGTTACAGACGTTTACCATAGTAATGAAATCAGCCAGCACAGATCTGGTGCAGACAAACCGGAAAACATATTCCAGGCGAATCGGGATTCGAACCCACAATCCTAGATATCTGTTCAAAGGGAACATAGTCGCGATCCACAAAGCGTTCGTAACGTTACGACCTATCGTAACTCTATACTTTATCATAGGCTTACGAATGGCATAGACTTACGAACGTTTTGTGGTTCGGGCCCCGAAACAGTACAGGGAAAAGACACTCATTAGCAGTCTTGTAGATGTTTTCCAAACTTTCGCTTCTTGAGTGAATGAGTAAGTGAGTTTAGTTTTACGCCGCTTTCAGCAATATTCCCGCAATAACACGACGGGGACACCAGAAATGGGCTTCACACATTGTACCCATGTAGGTAATCGAACCCGGGCCTTAGGCGTGACGTGCGAAAGCTAAATACACTAGGGTACCCCATCACCTCGCTTCTAGAAACATGCGATACTTTACGAAACCGCGTTTTTATGGAACCAAGACATATGAATACCGGTAGTTTTATTTCCCACGGGAGAGGAGAAATACTAATAAAACCCATCCAAATCGCACAATTCCCTTTTTTTCCATCGGATTATCTTAAACAGTGCGAAGACATGAATGAAATATCTGTTTTGACCCGAAGTACTAGTAATCGAACTTTCTTATTCAGACAGTTGGCGCTTGAGGCTCACATTGCGTCAAAAACGTCTGAAGGAAACTGAGATGAGTTGATATCATATGGTCGCGTGTTTTTTGCATCTAATGTCTGATGCACGTGTAGTCTTATAGAACTTTTATATTACCAGTAAAAATTTAACATGGTATTCAGTGTTGGCAGTATTGTAGCGATACAAATGTATGCAACCATACAATACACGTTAACAGTTTATCCAAACCTCTGCATAAAACGCTACATAAGTTGCTCTATTTCTTAACACTCCTATTTGTGGAGGATAATAACATGACAACCAGACAAGCATACAGCATGGGGTAGATAAGCATAACCGCGAATAAAAGTCGAATCCTGATTCCGTACAGTAAACTCCGGTTATAACGAATATACAACACATTGTAGTTCGTTATAACCCTTGTTCGTTCACACACACACACACACACACACACACACACACACACACACACACACACACGCGCACACACATCCATTCATACACACACACATCCATTCATACATACACACACATCCATTCATACATACACACACACGTACATACATACATACATACATACATCATGCATACATACACACACACATACACACACGTACATACATACACACACACACACACACGTACATACACACATACATACATACATACATACATACATACATACATACATACATACATACATACATACATACATACATACATACATACATACATACAGACATCCATCCACAGAGATAGACATACGTCCATATATCCAACCATCCACCGAGACAGACATCCAGACAAACAGACACACACATAGACAGACAGACATCCAGGCACATACATACAGATATCCATCCATCCCGACAGACAGACATCCAGACACATACATACAGATATCCATCCATCCATCCAGACAGACAGACAGACATCCAGGCACATACATATAGTGTTCCCCTAGGCACATTTAGGAGGGCGCTGCGCCCTGCCCTTTGATTTTGCGCCCTGCCCTTTTGTTTTGCCCCTGCCTTTTTCGCCTCAATCCCAGTTTTTTCCAGCTGTGCTTGATTTTACAACAACCCGTGTGTATTTTCCGGATTTTATTAAGGACGGAGTTTCTCTCCTTTCAAGGGGAGACACCAAATTGTTTTGATAATGATTAGGAAATTGGACATTTAAAACCATGGCGAAGTCAAATGTGTTTAATTCGCTTTACAAATCACAATGCCTACCAAGGAAAGAATCATATGGAAAAAGAGAAGAAGCGGTGAAGGTTGAAGCAAGGAAGTGTCGCCGACTAATAGATTTCTTCGCTCCTAACAGGTATGTGCCTCTAAGTTCGTGATTTTTAGGCCGTTGATTTCCCTTTCCATTTCACATGCCTTCAAATAAAACCTTCATTTATTAAAGACAACGATGTGTGAACTACATGGGATGTATTTTGGTACGTTTGGGGGACCGATATTCATGTGACTGTGCTGTTTAGGTGAAAATCTGAAACTCGAAAATGTCCGCCATTTTGAATCCATCGGCAATTTGAAATTGATCTTGAATTATTTTGTTGTTTGTCCTGGGAAATGAAATAGTTAATAACAGCTTGCATAACAGCTTCACTTGGTAGCCTTGTTTTAGTGTTTACTGTTGATTTCATAAAATGTAAGTCTTGAAGGCGTGAAACTATTTTACGATTTCAAACAATGGGAAGCTGCCACACCCTTGTCGAGGCTCCTTGACAGTAGATACTTACGTTCAGGTGTATTATTGTGTGATATTTTTGTTTTAATAATTATGATTGCAAATTTAATATCTTAGAATATTTTGAATATGGTATATGAACTTTGTATTAATTTTTTTCAGACCGGACGAGTCAGAGGTGTAGTTTCCTATGAAAATTCAAGGGCACAATGAGACAGAGTCGTTCAGTTAATCCAACACAGAAGAAAGATGGTGGTCACAAGACTGCATTTGACACAAAGTGGCAACAAAACCGTCCCTGGTCGAGGTACTCAGAAGATGACAAAAGAAGGGAATGATGTTTTGTTCATTATGTTCTAAGTGGAACACCAAGGGCAGAAATGGACTTAATGTCGACCAAACACAGATTGAGTGGAGTCAAGTAAAGGAGCTTGACACCAGTTCACCCCTCCACCATTTTGAAGACTCAAGCCTCAACTTGGAAACTTGAATCCAAACACTGTTCAATTACTGTCCATTCATGCAACTGTGATTGTCCACTTCTGAAGTTGAGAGAGTGTTCTCAAAAGTGAAACTGATTGTGACAGATCATAGAAACAGACTCAGTGTTCAAAATTGCAACGGACTTCTCATGATTAGCCACATACAGATATCCATCCATCCCGACAGACAGACATCCAGACACATACATACAGATATCCATCCATCCAGACAGACAGACAGACATCCAGGCACATACATACAGATATCCATCCATCCCGACAGACAGACAGACATCCATCCACCGAGACAGATATCCAGACAAACAGACACACACATAGACAGACAGACATCCAGGCACATACATACAGATATCCATCCATCCCGACAGACAGACATCCAGACACATACATACAAATATCCATCCATCCACCGAGACAGACATCCATCCACCGAGACAGACATCCAGACAAACAGACACACACATAGACAGACAGACATCCAGACACATACATACAGATATCCATCCATCCCGACAGACAGACATCCAGACACATACATACAGATATCCATCCATCCATCCAGACAGACAGACATCCAGGCACATACATACAGATATCCATCCATCCCGACAGACAGACAGACATCCAGGCACATACATACAGATATCCATCCATCCCGACAGACAGACAGACATCCATCCCCGAGACAGACATCCAGCCAGACAGACACATAGACAGATATCCATACAGACAGACAGACATCCAGGCACATACATACAGATATCCCTCCATCCATCCATCCAGACAGACAGACAGACATCCACCGAGACAGACATCCAGACAAACAGACACACACATAGACAGACAGACATCCAGGCACATACATACAGATATCCATCCATCCATCCATCCATCCATCCAGACAGACAGACAGACAGACACACTATCCCTTACCTGATCATGGATCCGAGCCGCTGGTGAATGTTTCCCTCTGCGACAGCGACCACGCGTGCCACAGCGGTCTAAAAATGACTCCCAACAGTGAAACAGGTCTTCACGCGTGTAACCCACCTGCTCTGTGTCAACACACCAGGAATATGCATCCTTGTTTAACTATAGAACGGAAGGAAAGCATCTACTGGTTGGCGCGAATACATTACTGTACAGACTCCATTGTCCAATAGTTTGATCTATGCTGACGTACAAAAGAAAGTACGCACCTAGTGATAGACTAACGTCTGGTCTCTGAAATAAGCACATTCTGAGGAGAAAAAACCGTTTCTAAATGATGTCCATAAAATACAAGAGAAAGGTGTCCATATACTCTCCATTATCAGAAACTGTGGTAATCTAGACTTGCCACATGTAATCGTATCCCATATACGTAGATTGATGCTCATGATGTCAATCACTGGATTGTCTGGTCCAGACTCAACTAAATACAGACCGTCGCCATATAGCTGGAATATTGCTGAGTGCGGCGTTAAACAACAAACCAACCAGCAGTTACATGTCCGCATGCACGCGTAATGTAACGCATGTCGTTACGTAAGTGCAGTAAGCTTGAACTTGACGCCTGAAATGACTGCAATGAGAGTCACATGACTATATGCACGGTATGGAAAGTGTGATGTTGTCACATCCTGTCGCAAATCAAATGCAGTCTCGTATATTGTCTCGTTACTGCAGCAAAATGAGATAGCGCAATGAGATACCGGTGTTTCAGGGCATTCTAACCTCATGAACATTCATAAGTATTATTATGCTGCACATCTGAACAGAAAACTAAAACAAACGTCCTCTCTTTGTACATTTTCACGTTCATCAGTTTGACTTCACAGCACCATAAACCGACAATCAATGTGACCGGGGTTATTCAAGATGGCCGTCTGGTTGACGGAAGGGAAAATGGCAGAAGGAAATTAGAAGATTGGAAGAATGATAGATCAGGAATATATGTTAATATTTCCTGTTTTCCACTCTCGTCGGCCTTCTTTAGAGACAGGATGTACAAACATTGTATGTTATATCGCTTGATAACATGTAATGACGTTTTCGGTCTTTACACGCCGGGAACATCACGTACGGGGTTCAGGGGTCGTGATGTCCTACCGATGTGTTATAGTGTGTGACATTGCTTGATGAATTCTTTAACTAACATAAGTTGTAGAAGCAATTGAGTGGTGTAAATACATGTACAACGGTTACAACCAGGCAAACGACGATCGAACGATGGGGTGAACCGAGATCAATAATGAAAAGCAGTAATACGCATGAGAGTGTCACAGAGAGAAAAGTGAGACCTATCCTGTGGTGGTTACCAACAGATCAAGCTGTGCTGCTCAAAGTTTGCAGAGTATCAAATTTTGATGATATCAGAAAATAATCCAACAAATAGACACTGTAATATCCCCGTACATAATGTCTAGGAAACCTCCATGTGACCTCAAAGCCACAGGGCATGCAGTGACGGGCACGATGTTCACGTGGTGGTTAAAAATGAGTGAATACAACGTCATAATCTTTGGTGTCAGCCACAATTTGGATCAACAGGGAATGGAATCGATACTAGACATTTTTCATGTACCTATCATGCAGATAGACATCTTTGTCTCGACTTATAATTTGGCAGCACACTCAGAAATGACCCGCGGAACGCCATTTACCTTAATGTGTCTACTCATACAGTTCGACATCGTTTAAGTTAGGCTGGTCTACAGCCACGAAGGGCATGCGTTTGCATCCCATACACATGGAATTATTAGCCATTTACCATGTGGAGTTTGAATCCGAAGCCAGGCCTTCGGTGTGACGGGCGAACGCAATTAATAAATACCAAACTGCCCCATGTAAAGCCGTTTCTTGGTGTCCATAGATAAGATATTGCTGGAGTGAGTGAGATTAGTTTTACGCCGCTTTTAGCAATATTTCAGCAATATCACAGCAGGGGACACCACAAATGGGCTTCACACATTGTACCCATGTGGGGAATCGAACCCGAGTCTTCGGTGTGACGAGCAAACGCTTTAACCACTAGGCTACCCCACCGCCCCTGATATTGCTTGGACATTGCTAAATGTGGCGTAATGGCTTACTCCCCTCCTCTCTCTCTCTCTATCTCTTTCTTTCTCACACACACAGACACACACACACACACAAACATGAATGGTCGCAACGGTAAGAACTCAAGCACCTCACAGCGTTCGCTCGTTCGTCTGTCTATACTATCGCTACACATCACGCATTACGTAGAGGGTAATGTCCGAGTAACTCTCCATTCCTGAAAAATAATGGAGCCGAGGCCCCGAAGGGGCCGAGTTACATTATTTTTAAGGAATGGAGAGTTACGAGGATATTACCCTACTTAAATTACATTCGAAGTATTGGGAATATTTCTGTTATCAAAATTAAATGTCAAAATGACAAAATGAAGGTTTTATTTTGAAACTGGTACACATCGCTCCATTCCTGAAAAGTAATGGAGCGAACAGACAATGGAATGACGTCACAAATGTAATTTAATCTGAAATAAACATCCAAGCGTTAGTCATAATGGATACCAAATCAAACCAAAGCAACAACACCTTTAATTAGTAAACCTACTCGGAGACCAGCAATGACTTACCTGGCGACACCAACCACAGCATACAATCGCATTACAGGGGGGTGTGGTTCCTGCTTCTCTAACCTCAGCAAGCTAGAGCACGGCTACATGGGAGTACCCCACACACTAACCTTTAACAATGGTTGAAAGAAGAATACACCCATAAGTCAGGCTCTCTTATGTCAGGGAAGCCTCGTGTCTAATCATAAGTATTTGCTTGTTAACTAGGTCGAGGATCAGCTGATCGGATAAGTGTTAAGTTGACCTATTTCAGAGTAATATTTCATTTCAATGCGTGTCAGCTGCACTGGCTCAAACAGGCGCCATGTGGTGCATGTTAGATCATGGGAAATTATCTGCGCACTTGATTCGCCTTTCATGATTTAGTACAATATGTCAGAAAATTATGCCCGTTTTGATTCAATGAATCAAATTTACGTCAAACGCAAAGAACGCTTACTGTTAAATCCAATCCTAAACACGTTTTTATCTGTTAAACACAATCCTAAACACGTTTTTATCAATTAAACACAATCATAAAGACGCTTTTATCTGCTAAACACAATCCTATACACATTTCTGTTAATCCCAATCCTAAACACGTTTATCTATTTAAAACAAAACAAAGACGTTTTTATCCGCTAAACACAATCCTATACACGCTCAACTATTAAACACAATCCTATACACGCTCAACTATTAAACACAATCCTGAACATGTTCAAATGTTAATTAAAACAATCATTTACACGTTTATCTGTTAAACACAATCAATATTGCTTTAATATTGCTTGAATCGGCGTGAAATCTTACTCATTGAAATGCATAGTCATTTAAACCTTAACGGCACTTTATTCGATGTACATCATAGGTGTCTTCAGTATAGCCGTTAAGCGTGTGTTAGATTGTGTTTAACAGTTAAACGTGTATAGGATTGTGTTTAACAGTTAAACGTGTAGAGGATTATGTTTAACAGTTAAACGTGTATAGGATTGTGTTTAACAGTTAAACGTGTATAGGATTGTGTTTAACAGTTAAACGTGTATGGCGTGTATGGGATTGTGTTTAGCCGTCAGTGTCTGATCAGCTTTGCGGGGTAACTATAAAAATTGTCCTAAACATGCATTAATTCCCCCATTAGAATGACTTACTCACTCACTCACGTAAGACATAAAAGCCAAGTCCCAGTTCACCAGAGGTTTACATAACAATTTGTAGAGGTTAATCTATGGCTGTTAATCTATGACTATTGTATTTCACGTGTCCTACTTATCATTCACATTGTATTGTCAGTATACGTGTGTTAAACACGAATTCGAATTTACGACGAGAGATGAATAATATACATCGATAGAGTTAGATCGCCACGTATGTTTGTCTGTTTGTTTCTCAGTCCGTCTGTATGTTTGTCGCTCTCATTTGTACATAAGTGAATGAGTGAGTTTAGTTTTACGCCGCTATTAGCAACATTCCTGGAATATCACGGCGGGGAACACCAGAAATGGGCTTCACACATTGCACCCATGTGGGGAATCGAACCCGGGTCTTCGGCGTGACGAGCGAACGCTTTCACCATTTGGTTTCCCCACCGCTCCATACATAAACCTCTAAAATGTAAAATATGTATTTCATCAGCTCATATACCCTGTTCCCTAAAATCGATGAATTTTCAGGTGGATGAAATGAATGTTATTCATCGAATTGCTCAATACAAGTCAAGTTTTGACATATGCTGACGTTTGGTAGGAATAATTATATATTATCGTAATCAAAATATGACATGAAGCGTGATGAAAGTGATATATTATACACATGAGGGGCTGATGATTGAAAAACTGGGCCCTAACGCAGAGTTGAAAATATACATCCCATACTCGTGTCACTTTAACTTTATTGAGATTCAATCGTATACTGAATTCAATTACCTGAATTAATGTGGCTTCAGACTGATGAACTAACATAATCACATATGAATCCTGAACCTTCAATGCATGACAATATGTCTCTTTATCAGAAACGCGTATTCATTCGGCCTGGTAAACATTTACACACATTAAACTAGTGTTGGGAATTGGTTGAAATCTCACAATTGATGAGTGCTTCATTACCAACGAACAATCATCGAAAAAATTGGTTAGCGTCATTTTTCAGATTTTCCTATCCAGGTTGTTATTGCAGGATATGTATAACATGATGCAACTTGCTACTTTAAAGTGATGACTTATATATCATGAAAATAAACTTCCTGGAGTCTTCAATAATATTCAGTCATGGTTTTTCAGTTAGTGAAGTGAGTATTCTAAGAATTAAACACGTTTTCAGGTCCTGACAACTTCAACGATATGTTCCATCGTCAAGTATTTCAAAGACTAAAACAGAAGTTCCAAAATCGTTTATGTTCGATTATGAGAAAATGTGATCGACTGCTTGGTCGTTTGGTCACTGCGACCAATCTTCGATTATTTAAATTACTCGGAACTGGATTGTTGCTGGAATATTGCTAAAAGCGGCGTAAAACCAAACTCAGTCAGTTATTCAGTCAGTCTTAATTGAGGGTTTGGGAGTCACTTTAATATATAATAATTGAGATTCCAATCTGCATCTGATAGATTTAATCAGCTGAACTAACGAAGTGTAACGGATGAAATACTAGAATCAGATATGAATCATGCATATTTAATGCATAGTGACAATAGTATGGCACGTGTTCAGTCGGCCAAGAAAAAATTCACACATATTAATATTGATCAGGTGCGATTTCGGTGTTCAGGAATCTATTTAATATACCACTTATTCACCTTGAATGCCTTACTACATTCACGTAAAACCTATTTATGACATCCCGTGAAGCTGCTGGTGTTTTTATTGATCGGAACCAAGTGTGTGGGGGTGTGGTGGGGTGTGTGGTGGTTATATCTACTTCCTATCCCAGATTGGCTAAGCGAATGACAAGAAAAATACTCCCTGTTCAGTGAAATTAAGGTGAGTTTATTTGTTTGTCGTTAAATGCCACACTATGCCAGATATATGGCGGCAATCTGTAAATAACTGGGTAAATTGCGTTGATCGATGTTCATGCTGTTGATCACTGGATTGTCTGGTGCAGACTCGATTATTTACAGACCGCTGCCATATAGCTGGAATATTGCTGAGTGCAGCGTTAAACAACAAACAAACAAAGACACGACATCTTTAGGAGTTTGGTTAACTTAATAAACAGTCTAGTGATCAACAGCATGAGCATCGATCTACGCAATTGGGCCAACCAAGTCAGCGAGCCTGACCACCCGGTCCCGTTAGTCGCCTTTTACGACAAGTATGGATTGCTGAAGACAAATTGTAACCAGGGTTGAGTCGCATCCGGAGTTCGAACCCACTCTCTGAGAGTCAGGCAACTAATCGCAGCATGGAAATATACTATAATCTGTACTTTACTGAGAATGTGCCCTCCCAAAATTAACACTTTACATTTGACCGCTTCCTAAACTGCATTGTGTATTCACATCCAGAACGAAACTAATCATTCCATTCACATTCCGAAGATTCGATGGAATAATTTCGTGACAGTCATATGAATAAAAACAAATCAAAACCTTGTATGATCACCAGAGTCTAAATAGGTCATCACTGGTCAATTAACAGCTGGTCTGTATGCCTTGTTGCATGACGGGTGGGCATTTAATACAATATTGATTACATGGATGATGAAAGTGCACCATTTCATTAAAATAACCCCATCCTCTACTTAGTAAGCACAAGTGCAATAAGACACAGATAATACATAGGCCAACATACATACCAAATATTTGAAAGAACTCTGAGAATGACACTATATCCGTGTTTTGACAACTGCGAGTCCAAATCTGGCGAATATATCTGTTTGGACTATTTATGTCACGTGACGCATCGTGACGTCACAAAGCACCTGGTGCCACGGCGCGACTGGTTTCATGTGGCCCATGTGATCGGAAGTGCGCCCTTCAGAACGGATATGTGGTTGTGTTCAGTGGTTTTGTGGAACTGTTTATGCCAAGAGTGTACATGTTATCGCAACTGAAAGAGTGTTCGTCGTTAGATTATTGATGACGGACTTTATATTGGTAGCTTGCTAAAATTTACCGAACTATTGATTTTCTTCTGAAGACCCACGATGGGAAGGGTGTGTGAATGCTGTGATCGCCATTGTCTGTTTGGTGAAGCAGAGACCATATACCGATCGGTATATGGTCTCTGGGTGAAGTGATTGGTTGATGGCTATAGCAGGAGTAGGTATGGTTACCGTAGCAGCAGCAGTGGTGGTAGTAGTGAGTGAGTGAGTTTAGTTTTACGCCGCACTCAGCAATATTCCAGCTATGTGACGGCGGTCTGTAAATAATCGAGTCTGGACCAGACAACCCAGTGATCAACAGCATGAGCATCGATCTGCGCAATTGGGAACCGATGACATGTGTCAACCAAGTCAGCGAGCCTGACCACCCGATCCCATTAGTCGCCCCTTACGACAAGCATGGGTTACTGAAGATCAATTCTAACCCGGACCTTCACAGGTGGTAGTAGTAGTAGTAGTCGTCGTCGTGATGGCGGTGGTAGCAGTAGCAGCGGCGGTGGAAAATGTAGTATAGTAGTTGTTATAGTGGTAGTAGTAGCAATGGCGGTAGTAGAAGTAACATTTTTAAATGTAGTAGTAGTGGTAGTAGAAGTAGTAGTAGCAGTAGCAGCAGCAGTAGTAGTAGCAGTAGTAGTAGTAGTAGTAGTAGTAGTAGTAGTAGTAGTAGTAGTAGTAGTAGTAATAGCAGTGGTGGTGGTAAGTGTAATATTGCAGTAGTAGTGGTGATGGTTTTATTTGTAGTAACAGTAGTAGTAGTAGTAGTGGTGGTGGTGGTGGTGGTAGTGGTAGTAGTAGTAGTAGTAGTAGTAGTTGTGGCTGTAGTAGAAGATGCAGCAGCAGCAGTAGTAGTAGCTTTGGTGGTGTTGTGGCAGCAGCAGTAGTAGTAGTAGTAGTAGTAGTAGTAGTAGTAGCCTCGGAACGGAATTTTTCAGACGACAGACTCACTCTAACAAACAAACAAAACCCGCACACCGCTTGGTGTGTCCTCCTTGTACATGACAAAGGCCTGAAGGCGCTGAGACCCTTGGTTTTGTTACGAACCAATGGCGAGAGGGCAAATACATTCCAGCAATAATGAAACGCCATTACAGATTCAAAATCCACTCATCCATAAAAAATAGATTTACACCAGTTTACTTGTTGTTTTAGGCAAATAGTAAGATCACGGCGATTTGCAAATAATGAGTTATGATGGGGTAACCTAGTGGTTAAAGCCTTCGCTCGTCACGCCGAAGACCTGTGTTCGATTCACATGGGTACAATATGTGAAGCCCATTTCTTGTGTCCCCGCCGTGATGTTGCTGGAATGTTGCTTTAATGCTTTAAGCGGCGTAAAACCATACTCACTCACTGTATACGTTAACATCGTTGATATGAGCAGGTCAAAGGTGGGACATGGTACAGACATTAATAAATGTGGACACATATATTTCCTCCAGCCAACCTTGACCCATGTAGATAGGAAAAGGTAGCGAGCACTGTGGCCATATCGTATTAAGTGCAGAAACTGAAATCGTCAAGAGAGTGACTTGAACACGTCACTCCATGTGCGGAGTCCCCAATTCTTGTTAAATATTAGCCCAAATATTTTAAACTGACTTCATTTCACCAAGCTGATTTGACATTACACCATAACGAAAGTCGCCAAAGTGGTTTGGTGATGCACGTTGTGCCCCATCATCATCATCATCATCAGCAGCAGCAGCAGCAGCAACAACAAAAACAGCAAAGCAGCAGAAGCATTGTCATCATCATCATCATCATCTCGCCAAGCTGATTGCTTATCGCTAATGTCGCGAAAGTGGTCGCGTGTTGCACGCCCTGCATCATCACCATCAGCAGCAGCAGCAGGAGCATCAACATCATCATTATCATCATCAGCAGCAGCTTCAGCAACGTCATCGTCATTTCGCCAAGCCTACTTTTTTAACATTACATCAAAACGAAAGCGGTCGGCCGAAGCACGTTCTGCATCACCATCACTACCACCACCACCACGACCACCACCACCACCACCATCATCATCATCATCATCATCATCATCATCATCATCATCATCATCATCATCATCATCTCCTTTTGTATCATATGGAAATATACAATAGAGATTTATTTGGGCAAACGTAGTTCAATAAAGATGTGCCAGATGTACTAAGGTGAGAAAATAGGTTGTGTCATGCACGCGTACGGTGTCATACATTCCATGGAATTGTATTATTATTATCATTTGGTGCATACGTGAATATTTACAGACAGCTGTCACATACCTGGACTATTGCGGCGTTAAGCGACAAGCAGACAAACATTCAGCACTAACCCAGCATAAATATCATTGCCATATTTTGATATCAATGATTTGTTGTTATAATCCTCGCCACCTATTTCTCTGTAAACAACAGGGTACATAAATATCTACAAAGAAGCTCTCAGAATAGATACAGCGCTATACAACATAATCAAACATTTGTGCTTATTGACTGCTAGATACCTTGTGCGAATTTTTAGCAATCCATCTACCGTTGTTTGACACCAAAACCACGCGAGAAACCACGCCACAATGTCTGGGGATCGTCTCAAAACTACTGCACCGACCAAAATCAAATACGCCATCTTTACCTGAAAGTGTGTTGATTTGTTTGTGGGTTTATATAGTTGTGTGCGTGCTTGAGTGTTTGAGTGTTTGAGTGAGTGAGTGCATGAGTGTGTGAGTGAGTGAGTGAGTGAGTGAGTGAGTGAGTGAGTGAGTGAGTGAGTGAATTTAGTTTTACGCCGCTTTTAGAAACATTCCATAAATATCACGGTGGGGGACACCAGAAATGGGCTTCACACATTGCACCCATGCGGGGAATCGAACCCGGGTCTTCAGCGTGATGACCGAACACTTTAATCACAAGGCTACCCACACCACCCCGTGTGAGTGTGAGTGTGAGTGTGAGTGTGATATCAACAGCTGTAAAGAAGAAAAGCGGTATGGAGATGGCGAGTTAAAAAGTCCAAGATGCTTTTGAGACGCCTGTAGGTGGCTGTGCCAGGAGGTGTTACTCCGCACATCGACAGACAGCTCTTACGTTCATGGCCTTTACTAAAACACCCGGTAGTGGGGCCAACACATTCGTCTATTTATTGACCTTGGCCTTTGTACGAGAGAAAGGTGGCCGAAATTGTGTAAACAGATCATATTTGCCGAGAGAAATGTGTTTATTTGCGTTTGAACACCAAGGACAAAAGAATGATCTTTGACATTTACCATTCTGGTTTTCAATCTGACAAAACTTCCTGTTCGAATTCCAGTGTTTGAGCTCTGTAAGAGTTCAGCAAGAGAGTTGTTTGCGATGCCTTGCTGACAAATCTCAGTGAGAGATCTTTGTAGAAAATCGTTGGATTTTCTTTCACAACGTTCAAGATTTCCTGGAAATACCGATGTAGGCATCGCCAAACTAATTGGACAGGATCGTGATGTCTAATATCGCGTCTCTGGTGTCTAATCTTGTTCCGCATTGAATATTTTGGGTTCATTCATTCTCTGATGATGTGATGAGCCAGTTATTGTTTTGAATCTATTTCAACGTATCCCTCACAATGGAGCTACACAATCACAAGCCTGCCTCACAGTGCCTGAGCCACATTATGTTTCCTTCCGGCCATCCCTTTCTGCAGTTCTAAAGCCGTAAATGAAGCAAGTCTAGATTTCCTCAGTTTCTGAATCTCTCGACCCACTGGGGCTCCTTTTCCATTAAAAGGAATTATTTGTTTCTACCAAAATATACTATTCACACTTTGATAAGGATCAAATCATTGATTCAACAGAAAACTATGATGTGGGGTTAAATTTGGTTTAAATATCTAAGCCAATTGTAAGCAAGGATCCAAGTTTTCAGTATGTCCCTGCATCTTGTGGATCCCATACCTGCTATTGACAGGTGTTGTGTATTTGTCAATGACCCGTGCCATGATTTACAAAATGTTTGATTGGTGCCATGAAAACCATTTTTATGGCTACACATGCATCATAGTGCATACACATAGCTTAAAGTAGCTGTTTTCCTAAAGATGTGTTACCATATCAATATTTATCCAGTTTTAAATGAATACAATTTCAATTTATTAATCTACGTTCAAGTAAAGTTGCGAATTTTTGTGATCCTTAGCAAAGTGTGACTAGTATATACATGTATATATATATTCAGAGACTGAGCGTTAGTCTAGGTGCACCTAACCATGTATCAAGTCGTGTTATATTTCTGTATCATCTTCCTCAGGAAATATCTACATCATGGCCGTAAGTATAGGTAGACAGATAGACTGTCTCACAGTCCATGAACCACACTATTTTCCATCATGCCTAACACTACCTGCAATGCTAAAGCTCTAAATGAAGCAAGTCTAGATTTCCCCATGTCCCAACTCATTGGGGCTCCTTTACAATTTAAATGGGTATAAGGACCGTTCATAATTTATGGCTAGTGTGTGTGTGTGTGATGATGATTTTTATGGAGAAGCATGTACACTGTGAATGATCGCCCCCTAAATTTATGTACAAAATAAGTGACACCCCCACCACCCGTGCATTTCATGTACAAAATCAATGACCAAGCGATAAATCACATACAAAACTGAAACACCAGCCAAACCCTTGAGCCATGCATATATGTCATTGCCTATTCTTTTAAACATATGACCCGTGAAGATCCGGGTTAGAATTGACCTTCAGTAACCCATGCTTGTCGTAAGAGGCGACTAACGGGATCGGGTGGTCAGGCTTATCGGTTCCCAATTGCGCAGATCGATGTCATGCTGTTGATCACTGGATTGTCTGGTCCAGACTCGATTATTTACAGACCGCCGCCATATAACTGGAATATTGCTGAGAGCTGCGTAAAACCAAACTCACTTACTCACTCCTTTAAACATATATCCCATTCTCTATCAGACATGTTGCCATCATAATGCTAATAACACGGCTTCGTAGACACAGAGTTAACTAGTGTCGTACTTTTATAGTCAATTTCCTAGTTCAATAGGCACATCACGGGGCAATTGTGATACACGTAATTGTTGTTATTACACAATTATCTTTATGTCTACTTAACTCGTTCCGTTATAATCATGGTATTGCCAGACACAGCTTTGTTTAAGATAATCATTGCGATCCCATTGCATTTTAGCCATACGTGTTGTCGAACGCAGACCAAGTGCGCTACACATATACGCGTACGCACACACACGTATACATACACGTACGCACATACGCACACACACATCCGTCAGACACGTGAACGATAGGGGGACTGCCACAGTGTACAGTGTCTCAGACCTTCGTCAATATTGAGATTTTCTGCCCACATTAGACATAGAACGTCAATGCCAGAAAGTAACCAGTCTCGATTATCTGCAAAACGAGCACTTCGACACATTTCCGATTTTCTGCCCACATTAGACATAGAACGTCAATGCCAGAAAGTAACCAGTCTCGATTATCTGCAAAACGAGCACTTCGACACATTTCCGATTTTCTGCCCACATTCGACATAGAACGTCAATGCCAGAAAGTAACCAGTCTCGATTATCTGCAAAACGAGCACTTCGACACATTTCCGATATTTTTGTCTAAATATGTGTAATTATAAAGTACATCAGGTTTAAGAAAACTCGCTCACGTTCACATTTTATGGACCCACAACACATCACTTTATCCTTAACATGCTACATGTCAAGTGAACGTTCTGACTCTTTGTAGTCTAACGACAAATGGCTTTTCCAGCATTATTAGGTTACTTCAAAACCAAATAATAAAATCTCAGTGACAGAAAATACCCAGTCCCGATTATCTGCGTAATGTATCAGAGCCGTGAATAACAGGGTTAGAATTGGTCTTGTCTCAGAAGGCGACTAACGCGATCGGGTGGTCAGGTTCGTTGACTTGGTTGACACATGTCATCCTATCCCATGCTGTTGATCACTGGATTGTCTGGTCCAGACTCGATTATTTACAGAACGCCACCACATAGCTGGAATATTACTGAGTGCGGCGTTAAACAACAAACAAACAACTTAATGCATCAGGTTGCTTTAACCATCATCCTTTAGCGATTTCTCAGAGTGAAATACGAGCTGGAGGAGGGGAACCATTCTTAGCAATTAAATTCTTTCCCGTTCACAACAAACACATGAATGTATACAAGCTAAATTCTCTCTCGCACAACACCAGCTGTAAATAAACTCACGGGCGAAAGAAACGTCACCGAAATGATTTTTTAAAATCTTTTATCGTACACTAAGTGATTATTCATATCTGTAGCTCACACTTTCATCATTCAGAATGTTGTAAATCCATTAATATATCCATATGATTGTTAATCTGAGTTTGTTGTTTTGTGACATGTTAAAATGCGAGGTGACGTCTCTTTCGCCCGTGAGTTTAGTATCATAAACCTTAGATATAAGTACATAGTGTTGTTTATGAATGTTCACGTGTAAATTAATACACCACATGTACTTGCTGGATGATAACGAGGCTTTCATTGTAAGACAAAATAATAAATCTCCACTCACCGGAGTTCATATATCAAGTACAGCAAGATCCCGTTTCGCACGTGTTTCGCGGATGGCCTCGCGAGATTTAGACGAGAAGGGAACAATAGCCTAGAAAATCACGTGAGTGTTGATCTTGCAAAACCAACTGCAATAAATTAAAACTTACTGAGCCGTGACCATTGTTTGTGATCTTTCGATTTCATGGTATTCATAGTGAACGCCAGCAATGGCCGACGTTCGTGTTGTTGGAACATATACCATACAACGGACGGCTATTAAGCAGTTCAGCAAGTACATAGACTTGCAAAGAGGACATTAAGTGCCTTTCTCACATGCACCGTGGATAAGAGTTAATGCTACAGCTAGTTTCAATGCACGAATGTTTTCGGATTATATATCCCGCACCTTTGTATGACGCGAAGTGATTCATCGACTCTTCGGCATGAGTCGAACTGATTCATAGACTGTTCAAATGATAACTGGTACCAGAATACACTGGCGGTTTGTGTAGTTTCACATGCAACTTGGCATGGATAGGAGGGGGTTGGGGGTGTTGTATGGGGCGCAGGTACGGTCATAGGTGTAGGTATGGGGGAAGGGATGAGGATTTAGTTCGTGTACTGGGGATTGTCTTGTGGGGGTTGGTGTTCGAGATATGGGTGGGACTGGACGAGGTTCGTGTAAGCAGGTAATGCTTGGGTGAGGATTTGTTGTTCGAGAGATGGGTGTGATTGGATGGGGTATTGGTTCGTGTATGGAAGGGTTGGTTGGGTAAGGGAATTGTTCGAGGCATGGGTGGTATTGAATGTCGTATTTGTTCGTGTATGGAAGGGATGGTTGGGGGAGGGTCTTTTGTTCGGGGCTTGGATGCGATAGGTTTGGAATCAGGTATGCAAGTGCAGTAAGGGTCGTCAGATTATTCGGTACATGGAACGTGTGAGTGAGTGAGTGTGAATGAGTGTGAATGAGTGAGTGAGTGAGTGAGTGTGTGGGTGAGTGTGTGGGTGAGAGAGTGGCAGTGAGAGTGAGTGAGTGAGTGTGTGTGTGTGTGTATTGTATGGCACTACGATGAAGACATAGAGAATACTACACGAGGTCTCATTGTACCATACGAATTATACGAAACGAGTGTCCTTCCTATGGTATCTGACCGAGCGAAAGCGGGGTCAGATAACATAGGAAGGTCACGAGTTTCGTATAATTCGTATGTAATGACACCGAGTGTGGTATTTTATTTATTACCCACGTCTTACATGCATTAAATTGACAAAATAGCGTATTTTTGTTCATATTTTGGGTTTCAAACCGAAACCGGTTTCATAAAGAGGTTGCGGAAGAGTTTTGTACTGTAGTACAATATTTGCATGACGTCACACTGTAATGACGTCACTGCCTTGGTAACCGACGTCACGATGCATGTCAGTTGTCATCGCCTCGTACAGCCTCCTACAGTAAACTACTCCGTAGCACCCCGTTTCTTGGTTTGCAGTTGCTTCATTCGGCTAACATCACTGGTGGAAACATTGCGTTTATGTTTTTCGACGGATATGATGTCTCAGTTCGACTCACAATTAAACAGCGACACGGCAACGTTTGCAATGTTTACATTCCCACAATGCATTTAAGTTGTAGAATGAATGAATTCGCGTGTTTGTTATGAATGAAAAAATAGTTACGTCAGAATGTGACCTAATTGAGAGGTCATCGGTTATCCAATCAAATCGTTAGATTCTGAGGTCAAGTCGTTACGACACAGGTAAACGCGATACGACACTCGTGTGACGTACGAGATCAGTATGCAACTACCCATACGTTGACCACGTGGGTAATAAATGGGGACACCGCATTGAAACATGGATGACACACTGCCAACTTCTGTATCTCGTTTAAGGTCGCATCCAACGAAGGGCACTGTGACTTTCTCCAACCCGTATGACAGTGGAGTTGGGCTTTACGTCACATCGGCATTATTCAGCCATATAGCGACGAAAACAAGTCTGCATTCATGGACAGTGTGGATGAGGTTGTATTATTGTAGTCGAGGTTCGGAGAGTCTCTAGTACTGATGAGGATGCGGACGTTCAGAGCTTGTTAAAATGCATCGTTATCTAGGTCAAGAGTATGCAAGTGCATGTCATAAGTAAATATGACAACAATACTTTCGCTCTCAGTGTGGTTGACACGCCACTGTACCACGTATACTATTGTGTTATGTATAGCCCATTTAAACACGTATAGCACCTCGCCATAAGGGACCGTCCATAATTTATGGCTGGGGTGGGGGTGGGATTGGTGATGATGAATATATTCTAAAATTTATGTAAGAAGGAAGTGACCCCCAACTTCTTGCATGCCATGTACAAAATCAATGACACCCCCCTCCTTTCTATATTTTTTTAAGGGAATATTGCCGAGTGCGGCGTAAAACTAGGCTATACTAACTAATAGTACACTCATTTTGTGTACAATATAGATGACCCTCGTACCTCCCAAGAACAAAATGGGTGACTCCCCTTAAAATCAACCAACAACACCCCTCCCCCACTCCCCGAGCCATAAATTATGAACCGTCCCTAGGCGTAAAATTGACGGAATCTAAGAGTTGTTTTGGCGACCTCTTGTACACACGCCATTTCACAGTGCGAAATGTCCCATCTGACTTACCTCACTGTATCCAAGTAGAGAGTGAGTGAGTATGGTTTTACGCCGCTTTTATCTCTATTCCAGCAATATCACAGCGGGGGACACCAGAAATGGGCTTCACACATTGTACCCATGTGGGGTATCAAAGCCGGGTCTTCGGCGTGACGAGCGAACTCTTTAACCATTAGGCTACCCCACCGCCCCTCTGTGTAAATATGTATCCCTTGGACTAACGCTTAGTCTCTGAATATATATAATTTTGATGGTAACAAACAAACCCATTGAAAAGGAGCCCCAGGGAGAAAATCTCGACTTACCTCATTTAGCATTACAGAGAGGGCTAGGCAGTAGGGAAAATGATGTGGTTCAGGGACTGCGAGACAGACTAGTGTCCCTGTATAGAGCTGATTCATGGCATCACAAACAACACCGCTGTTCAGTGGGTTCTGGAGCGGAACGCCACGTGATATGGCCGTGGTTTAGTTCCATAGAAAACTACTACGAAATGTAAACAGGTGTAGTTTCATCCCGAAGATATGTCAAGGTCGCACTGATGTGTAATCTCTGCTTCCATTGCCCAGCTGGGTGACAGTAGGAACAAACGGTATCCCGTTCTGTAGTGAACATGTTACTTTGACTACGGGCCTGAATACGTACGTTTAAATGAATTCATTTAGGTCCGTGCACTGTAGTACTTTTTCATTTTGGGAACACCATATAGCAATACCATGATAGGGGTAGACATTTTAAGAAATAGTTGATTTTAAAATATGTTAATAAAAAAATATTCATATTCAATTTTAGAATAATATTTTACCAATTGTTTGTGTGAAAAGGCTCGAGTCTGTTTGACACATGCATCTGTGACCTGTGTTACATACTAATGCAACACACAAAGATTACTGTTACAAACCGGGTCGGTGGGGTAGCCTAGTGGTTTAAGCGTTCGCTCGTTAAACTGAAGACCCGGGTTCGATTCCCCACATGGGTACAATGTGTGAAGCCTATTTCTAGTGACCCCGCCGTGATATTGCTGGAATATTGCTAAAAGCGGCGTAAAACCATACTCACTCAATGTTACAAAACACAGCGGCCTCGCTCTTCGATACAAACATGTATCCCATTCGTGGTAATATTTCTATAATTGACACAAACTATGTTTGCATACGCTTAAAGGTATCTATCGATCGATCACTCCATGCCCTGCTTATGTAACAGCGACGTGTCTTTGACGTCTTTGGGCATCGTACGATCACTTTCTAGAAGTCACATGCGAAGCTGGAGACTAACGAAAGCAGGAGGTAAATCGATCGCTTTATCGGTAATGCTGTGTCGTCTCTTCAAACAAATTGATTTCTGTTGTAACCAAACACGGTTGTTACATTGTACCTAAGTATATATATTGAAGCTAATTATGTTTCAAGTTTCAATCAGCCTTACGTAAGCTCTCGCTTCTTCACGTTCGGAGTCACGTGGAGAGGGATGTCGACCAAGGTTCCAGGTGGCGCTATGAGACAACCACCCCGATGAAGTCGTCCCCGGGGAGAGGCAACAAGAACTCAGTGGGTGAGGGGCTGTCGGAGGGAGGTGGTGGGAGTTTCATGTAGGTTAGTGGATAGGTGTTTTTCTCTATTCCTTCCAGTCCCTATTACTTATCCACAATGAGGGTAGCCTTGTGGTTAAAGAGTCATACCCAAATCCCGGGTTCGATTCCCAACGTGGGTACAATGTGTGAATCACTTATGGTGTATTATTTCTGAAATGTTTCCTGAGGTTAAAGATGACAAACACATCAAAACTACGGGTGGCATATGTACGGAAATGTTGATTAATACAGCTGTCAACGGCTATTACGTCACTCTGTAAATGTATAGAGTATGGACTAGTGTTGGGAATTGGTTGAAATCTCACAATTAATGATTGCTTCATTACCAACGAACAATCATCGAAAAAATTGGTTAGCATCATTTTTCAGATTTTCCTATCCAGGTTGTTATTGCAGATATGTATGAGATGATGCAACTTGCTACTTTAAAGTGGTGACTAATATATCATGATCATAAACTTCCTGGAGTGTTCAAGAAATATTCAGTCATGAATTTTCAGTTAATGAAGTGAGTTTTCTAAAAATTAAACGAGTTTGCAGGCCCCGACAACTTCGAAGATATTTTCCATCGTCAAGTGTTTTAAAGACTAAAACAGCAGTTCCAAAATCGTTTGTGTTCGATTATGAGAAAATGTGATCGATTGCTTGGTCGTTTGGTCACTGCGACCAATCTTCGATTATTTCAATTAATCGGAACACCAGTAGTATGGACCGTGCCAGAACACAACAATGTTAACATGTCGCAGTGGAATAATACCAGCTGTGAAACAATCCATTCACTCACTAAATAAAAATAACGGACTTCGAGTTAGCCAGTTCTTACTACACAACACAACTGACTACGACCCAAGGCGTGCATCACGTCTTATAGCCTGGGCATGATGCAATGCACAGATAGTTTGGTAAGGAGACACTTCTCGCGAGATCTGATTACGAGAGGTGTTCTCGGATACGTACTGTGACTTGACGAGACTTTTGAGCTTACGTACACAAGACTTGATTTGCCTTCCGTTGTCATGGCTCAAAGGGAATTGAATTATTGCAAGAAATAAATGACGTGTGAAAAAGACTCGCGTGGAAACGAAGGACGAAAGACGATACCCGTTTCTAAGGTCAAGGCAGTTTTTTAAGGAAAGGAATCTCAGATGCATAGCTTAGTCTAAAAACGGTCTGAATTAGCATGGGTGGAAGTAGACCTTAGATAACTTTAGATAACGCTTAGCCGTCTTGTTACTTGGGCAGATTTTCCATTTACCCCGGGGACGGTGGGGCAGCCTACTGATATGTTGCTAAAAGCGGAGTAAAACTAAACTCACTCACTCACTCATCAACAGGCATCCTTCCCATCTCCTGTTGGGCGGTTGAGTGGCCTAATGGTTAATTGCGTTCGCTCGTCCTCACATCTGCAAAATGTGTGAAGCCCGTTTCTGGTGTCCCCCACCGTAATATTGCTACAATAAAGCTAAAAGCGGCGTCCAAACCATACTCATCCACTCCATTTACTCCAGCGCTTTCCCCAGAACAATGTCCCTATCTATCTTGTAACGTGATATAGTTGCAGCTACTGTCAGCGTGTCATTAAGGTGCAGGCATCAGGCATTGATAGCATACCTGCATCACCTCGAGCTTTGAGCATTAAACTGATACAACCAGAAAACTCTCATACTTTTTGAGCAGCGATGAACCCGATTCACTCACTTATGTCGAATCCCAAAGCAATGCTACCTAAATAAAAATTGAGTGAGAATAGTTTTACGCCGCCTTTAGAAATATCTACGCAATATAACGATGTGGGACACCGTAAATGGGCTTCACGTATAGTAAGTGAGTGAGTTTACTTTTACGCCGCTTTCAGTAATATTCCATCAATATCACGGCGGGGGACACCAGAAATGGGCTTCACACATTGTACCCATGTGCGGAATCGAACCCGGGTCTTCGGCGTGATGAGCGAACGCCTCAACCACAAGGCTACGTATACCCCACCGCGCCTAACACATAGTGAACATATTGGGAATCGAATTCATGTCTTCGGCGAGACCAGCAAGCGGTTTAACCAATTGGTTACCGCGCCGCAAAAAATTAGAATGGCAAAATCAGAAAAGGTTGTGGTGGCTTCTGTCGTTCGGCACACGTTGCTGAGCACGAACGCATCGGGAAGCTGCGATAACACCATAAAGGCGGGATTGCGGTGGCCATATCGGTCCTACATGACGGCGTCCTACATGCGGACAAGTGTACCACATGTTATCTGAAGTTGTTATCACAATCCGTTATCTGCGGATCGTTATCGGGCGTACGTGATACGCATTCGGAGGTCAAACGAACGTGTTTCCGGTTTCCGGTGGACACATTTCTGTTGCTTCAAAACTGAACTGCTATTTTCACGAGCTGCTGCATAAATTTGCATCAACATCCCGGTATTGTTCGTGTCATGGCAAACAATTAATTCCTCCCTTCGTAGGAGTGAGTGAGTTTGGTTTTATCCAGAGGACACCAGAAATGGCTTCTGAGATTGTATCCATTTGGGGAATCGAACTCGAACAGTCTCCAGCTTGACGAGCGAACGCGTTAACCATTAAGCTACCCCACCGCCCCACATGAGATGGGAAAGAGGCCTGATGACGAGTGAATCAGTTTAGTTTTACGCCGCTTTTAGAAATATACCAGCAATATCACGACGTGGGACACCAGAAATGTGCTTCACACATTGTACCCATGTGGGAGAATCGAACTCGAACAGTCGTGGCGGTTAAACGCTTATACCACTAAGCTACCTCCTGACGTAAGCTGTATAGTATTGGTTTACTTGGAGTACAAGTGTACATTAAGCAGTTTAGTAATCTTCTAACAGGTGACATCCCTAGTATATCGACGAAAGTGTTCTTGGTTACCGGCGTATCTACTTGAACCTGAGTCTGTGTCTCCATTACCCACAAGCCGAGCTCCAATTAATAGTAGCAACTTTTATTTCTATTGTAATCTATCGTTGATAAGATTTCGGTAATGATATACCAATGACCCTAATGTGGTTATTGCGTGCAAAGGATGATAGTTGAGTGACCCACATAGTAACAGGACTATGTCACACAAACACAGCCTGGGACCATATGCACAAAGCGAACTTAGTGTTATGGCTTTAGTAGTCTTTTTCTTTGACACAGACAATTCTTTTTCTGTTGTAGTGTAACGGCCAACTCGTCAATTTTTCAGCAATATGATACAGTCGTATTATGCGCACCAGACCATGCTTTCAGGTAAGGCTAAACGCAATAGGACCTGTAAGTCCCGGGAGGCGCTACTCCCAGTACTAAACTGGTTACCGGCTCCCTTTGCGGGCTCCAACTTGCGATATGCGAGACGGGACCCAGCTTACTTCCGGTACCAGATTTCCGGTGACAAGCGTATATTCGAGAACTAGTTCCAGTTCCAACTTGCGCGACCGCCTAATATTACTTTACTAGACTGGACCAAGTGTCCATCCATGGCTGTCACAGCTGTAGACAGTCGTAATAGTTGGCTAATTTGGGGATGGTTAGATCGGAAATTTGTTATTCCTGCAAGGATTCGAAAAGGTTGTTTGTCACCGGAAGTACTAAGGTCTCGCGAAGTGCCGTGACCTACTTACGAGCTCAGTCAAGCACCCCAGCAAGCCTGACTTATCCATCTCTAAAGTCACCTCTTACGAGTGCAGATTGCTTTTGACTTATTCTAACCTTTATAACGTTTTCCTTTTTCGTATTTTAGCTATGCACTGTACTCAATCGAATCTGAACACGACAAACCAGTGATTAATAGTATGAGCAGCGACGTACATAGAAAGATACATACAATGGCTCAACTCACTCGGACCAGTGGGGTTGCATCACACACCTACAGGTTGCTGGAGACCCAACCCGTAATTGTCAAACACTTAACGTACGGGTTGCTGGAGACCCAACCCGTAATTGTCAAACACTTAACGTACATGTTGCTGGAGACCCAACCCGTAATTGTCAAACACTTAACGTACATGTTGCTGGAGACCCAACCCGTAATTGTCAAACACTTAACGTACATGTTGCTGGAGACCCAACCAGGTTGCTGGTTATTGTCAAACACTTAACGTACATGTTGCTGGAGACCCAACCCGTTATTGTCAAACACTTAACGTACATGTTGCTGGAGACCCAACCCGTTATTGTCAAACACTTAACGTACAGGTTGCTGGAGACCCAACCCGTTATTGTCAAACACTTAACGTACAGGTTGCTGGAGACCCAACCCGTAATTGTCAAACACTTAACGTACAGGTTGCTGGAGACCCAACCCGTATTTGCCAAAGACTTAACGTACGGACCTAGCCCGTAAATGTCGAACACTTTATGATGCATGATGTCGTATGTGTCTACAACTATATGGAATCATTTCTGAGTTTATATATGCAGAAAATAAGTCTACTGGGGCAAATTCTACCTAGTGAGTGAGTGAGTTTAGTTCTACGCTCTACACTCAGCAATATTCCAGCTATATGGCGGCGGTCTGTAAATAATCGAGTCTGGACCAGACAATCCAGTGATCAACAGCATGAACATCGATCTGCGAAATTGGGAACCGATGACATGTGTTAACCATGTCAGCGTGCCTGACCACCCGATCCCGTTAGTCGCCTCAAGTACGACAAGCATGGGTTACTGAAGGCACAATCTAACCCGGACCTTAACGGGTAAAATACTACCTATAACTCCACGGGGTATGGCAACTACAAGACAGAAGTGTTAAGGTGGTCGTAAGTGCCATACATTAACAAACGACCATCTTAGCTCTAAGAGAGCTTCGAAAATCTAGGCCCAGGATTTTGAAACATCTCAAACAAAGTTATGTGTTTTGCAAACTGCACAACGTTATCTTATTTTTTTTATTTTCGACAAGCACAGGTTACCTGGGACCTTTTCTAGCTCGAATACCAGGTACGACAGATTGGAATGTCGGAAGTGGGTCAAAGTCAAATGGGTCAACAGCTCCGTCAACGTTGTCGTCGTCCGTGTTCGGCGCTACGATTTTGTTTCAACAACGACTACTTTGACGAACGAGGCCCCAATCAGGTATTCCCTTAAGTGAACGAGTGAATGAACGTTATTTTACGCAGAAAACATCAATATCATATCTCTGTCAAGTAGATCACGACGGCCAGTAAATAATCGGGAGGTGGGGTATCCTAGTGGTTAAAGTGTTCGCTCGTCACGCCTAAGACCCGGGTTCGATTCCCCATATGGGTACAATGTGTGAAAGTCCATTTCTGGTGTCCCCCGATATTGCTGGAATGTTGCTAACAGCGGCGTAAAACTCACTCATTCACTAAGAAAGACAAACCAGTGGTTGATATTACGAACAACATCCTAATCAGCCAGGTCATATTCTATTGTTAAAACACCTGAAGTAATAGTGAAACACAAATTAATTACCACTTTCAAACAGATTCACATGCTAAGGATGTCCGATCTTGTGTATCTCACGCAGTGCTGTTATCCAGCTAGCCACTTATATACATGGTGCCTTTCTATCCACCCTGCCACAAATGCATACAGTATTCAAATTACCAGTCATGTCGTGATTGCATCAGTGAACATTGTCATTTCTATCCATGATGACATAGAACTGACACTGCATGCACGATGCAAGTGCACTTGCAAATCCACAACTAAAAACATAATGATAATATCACGTCAACTTTCTGTACTGGGGTGGTGGGGTAGCCCAGTGGTTATAGCGTTCGCTCGTCACGCCGAAGATCCGGGTTCGATTCCTCACATGGGTACAATGTGTCAAGCCCATTTCTGGTGTCCCCCGCCGTGAGTAAAACCATACTCACTCATCCAAGTAAACGACAACAAAACATCATCTCGCGAGAAACGATTAACGTGAGAACTGCTTACAGAGTTTTTACGAATTGACATTTGGCACAGCAAACTGTCATAATTTTGTTTTAACCCCTTTTCTAACAAATACTGAAAAAACTCCACACTTTGTATCTGAAATTAATAGTAAGATAACACAAGGGCTGTATGTTCGCCGCGCAAGAGGAATTGTTTGGCAGTTCATCAAAACACGAAGGTAAAGGTGTCAAGAAATTGCGTCACAGTCTTAGTATGTACGCATGCGCATGATCCAGGCACGATAAAGCGATGCACTTGACGTACTGAATGACTTGCACGATTTTTAAATGACAGTGTTAGTGTTGGCAACACCTGCTCATGTTGTGTTTCTGAGTTACTGTGTTGTAGAATATGGTTTTGTTTGTTTGCTGTTGAACGCCGCACTCAGCAATATTCCAGCTATATGGCAGCGGTCTGTAAACAATTGAGTCTGGACCAGACAATCCAGTGATTAACAGCATGAGCATCGATCTGCGCAATGAGTGAGCGAGTTTAGTTTTACGCCGCACTCAGCAATATTCCAGCTATATGGCAGCGGTATGTAAACAATTGAGTTTGGACCAGACAATCCAGTGATTAACAGCATGAGCATCGATCTGCGCAATGAGTGAGCGAGTTTAGTTTTACGCCGCACTCAGCAATATTCCAGCTATTGGCAGCGGTCTGTAAACAATTGAGTCTGGACCAGACAACAGTGATCAGCATGAGCATGATTAACAGCAATATCCAGCTTTTGGCAGCGGTCTGTAAACATCGATCCTGCAGCATGAGCATCGATGAGTGAGCGAGTTTAGTTTTACGCCGCACTCAGCAATATTCCAGCTATTGGCAGCGGTCTGTAAACAATTGAGTCTGGACCAGACAATCCAGTGATTAACAGCATGAGCATCGATCTGCGCAATGAGTGAGCGAGTTTAGTTTTACGCCGCACTCAGCAATATTCCAGCTATTGGCAGCGGTCTGTAAACAATTGAGTCTGGACCAGACAATCCAGTGATTAACAGCATGAGCATCGATCTGCGCAATGAGTGAGCGAGTTTAGTTTACGCCGCACTCAGCAATATTCCAGCTATTGGCAGCGGTCTGTAAACAGTGATTAACAGCATGAGCATCGTGCGCAATGAGTGAGCGAGTTTAGTAGCGGTCTGTAAACAATTGAGTCTGGACCAGACAATCCAGTGATTAACAGCATGAGCATCGATCTGCGCAATGAGTGAGCGAGTTTAGTTACGCCGCACTCAGCAATACGCCGCACTCAGCAATATTCCAGCTATTGGCAGCGGTCTGTAAACAATTGAGTCTGGACCAGACAATCCAGTGATTAACAGCATGAGCATCGATCTGCGCAATGAGTGAGCGAGTTTAGTTGTACGCCGCACTCAGCAATAGTCCAGCTATATGGCGGTGGTCTGTAAGTAATCGAGTCTGGACCAGACAATCAAGTGATCAACAGCATAAGCATCGATCTATGTAAGTGGAATACGATGACATGTGTCAACCAAGTCAGCGTGCGAGTGAGTGAGTGATTGAGTGACATCATAAATTAATTTTACCACATACCATAGGCAGAATAATTAAATGGCATATTTTAGTAGGATTACATACAAAGGAAACTTTGCCCTTTATTCCGCTCGCTGACTTGGTTGACACATGTCATCGGTTCCCCATTGCGCAGATCGATGCTCATGCTGTTGATCACTGGATTGTCTGGTCCAGACTCAATTATTTACAGACCGCCGCCATATAGCTGGAATATTGCTGAGTGCGGCGTAAAACTAAACTCACTCACTCACTTATTCCGTGTTACATTGACATCAGCATGATTCGAATTAAGATGCAAATTAAATGAAAAAGTAGTGATTATTTTTCTGAAATAGCCAACGGTGAAGTCCAACGGTATCTTTCTTCAAAGAAATTCCACATGGGGTGTTGCTTTCAGAAATAGTCAAACCTTTTTTTTAAAACATATTTGTGACAACGACGCCGTCATTTACACACGTATTCACATATGTCAGACTGTATATTAGACTATTCAGCTACACTCCAGTAATATCACAGCAGGAACATCAAGGATTTCAATTGGTATTTCGGCATGAGCGAACAATTGAATCCAGAATACCCAAATGGAAATATGGTTTCAAGTATGGTTTAATAATATTCCTGAGACCAGAGACCGAGTCCGTCTCAAAGTCACTGAACCACAATATATTCCTTCCGCCCGGGCCTGTTTACAATGGAAAACTCAAAACGGATCAAGTCTAGATTTTCCTCAAGTTATCTTGGGTGCCATTTAAACTTAATTATTAAGTTCTATCAAAAGTACATTATTTTCAGAGACAAAGCCTTATTCTACGTTTAGCCAAACACAAATTGTATCTCATCGTCTAATCATTAATTTACGATCTGCTTAAATAAATAGATGTCAAGAGAATATCCCAAGTCTCTTCTTTTCTGAAACAACCCTTTCATCCTACGTAAAATCGGAAAAAATGCGATGTACAAGTAATCAACTTAATGGATTCCCTGTACATGTTAGAAAGGAGAAAGTGCGTGTCTTTTTCTGTCACCCAACGTTGTCTATCGAGTATAGGAAGTTCTGAACCTGGACAAGCCCTCCATCAAACGTTCTTTGACACTTGGAATCCAATTAACGTCTCCCACGTCGCGTTGCCTCGCAAGGCATGAGGTCGATAATATCAAAATTGACGGACAGGTCACTTATCCAGTCAGGGTCACCGAAAACGTGACAAACTTGCTAAAACGGCCCTCAGAGCCTCGGAGGGTCACCGAGGGGTCGTATCAAAACCATTTCGGTCTTTTTTTCAAATAACATTATTTTTCACTGAATTTTAAAACAAAAGTGTTATAGTAATATTTAATGACAGCTCCTTAAACGTATATCAAATGGAGTTTGGGCGTTGAGACCGCACCCTTGTCTGAGACAGTGTTTTCAATTTGAAGAGTGGAAAGTGCTTAATTTTAAATTTATGAAAAAAAATGTTTCTCAACACAAAAGCATGAAACTTCGCTTTACAACCAGCTGTTATCGCTTCCTATGTCTATTGGACTGATGGTCTACCAGGAGATCGGACATCGATGCTCATGATGTCAATCACTGGATTGTCTAGTCAGGTCTCGGGTACTGACAAAAACGCCATCTTACAGCTGCAATTATTCTGAGAGCGGCTTTAACAACAAACAAGTGTTTTGTCAGAAAAACACGTCAAAGCAACTGGTTGCTAAGACTTAACAGTAACATACATAATGTTAAGCGGTTGCTCTAGATTCTACATCAACGCATACGAAAACGAATAAGGGTAAACATACAGCTTACAAAACCACCGTTATGCTGAGCCATGAAGAATTCGGTTAATCGAAACTGTTACTGTATACTGACCTTGACCTTTAAGATATCACCCGCTATTGACTGATACAGTCACCAGTTACAGATACTTATACAAAGGCCACAGAAGGTCGTGATCGATACAATACACCAGTATAATGTGCATATTGATGGCAGGGTTCCCAGTCACTGACTGTTTCTTGCGCACTCACTGCATTCTAACCGTATTCTAGTCCGAGGACGGGTTCCCAGTCTGCGCAATAGTTGTATAGTCGAGATAATAGACCACAGCGAATTACAGGGAGAATGATGCAATCGTATTTTCGTCTGAATTCGCTAAACATTTAGTTATTCACGCAAACCAAACTCACTCACTCATCATTAGGCCTCTTTCCCATCTCCCGTGGGGCGGTTGGTTGGCCTAATCAGAGACCATATACCGATCGGTATATGGTCTCTGGCCTAATGGTTCGATTCCCCACATGGGTACAATGTGTGGAGCCCATTTCTGGCGTCCCCCGCCGTGATATTGCTGGAATATTGCCAAAAGCGACCAAACATTTTACTCACTCACTCCCAGTATATCTTTCGGAGATAATATTGCTTACTTTAGCTACATTACTTTCCTTATCAGTACAACAGACATTAAAATACACCCTGCACATAAACCCTCGGCCAACACAGAAACCTGAACAGGAATATTACATGGAACAAGTAGCTTATGGATAACTACAGGCTATAGAATACAATGCCATCATTATGATATTTATTGGCAGATGGTTCGAACCCGGGCCTACTTTACGTATATCGGTATATGGCTTGTGTCCAACGAACATTCCATGCCAAGGACAGTGTTTTAAAGGTCACCAAGCTCTCATTCCAAGAGCTCCTTGATCCACAACTAGGCTTCTCTTATCGTGACTTCTCACTGGGGTGCTAGTCTGTCTCACAGTCCCTGAACCACATTATTCTGCCTACTGTCTAGCCCTCCCTGCAATGACCCGTGAAGGTCCGCGTTAGAATGAACCTTCAGTAACAAACCAATGCTTGTCGTAAGAGGCGACTAACGGAATCGGGTGTTCAGGCTCGCTGACTTGGTTGACAAATGTCATCGGTTCCCAATTGCGCAGATCGATGCTCATGCTGTTGATCACTGGATTGTCTGGTTCAGACTCGATTATTTACAGACCGCCGCCATAGAGCTGGAATATTGCTGGGTGCGGCGTAAAACTAAACTCGCTCACTCACTCACTCCCTGCAATGCTGAAACCACTATCAAGTCTAGATTTCACTAGCTTCTGGAATCTCCCATCTCACTGGCGCTCCTTTTCCATTTAAATGGGTTTATTTGTTACTATCAAAACTATACATATTCAGGGACTAAGCGTTATAGTCTGTTTGCAGTGAAAAACGTACCGATGAATTTCACTTTAAACAAAAAATAAACCAAATAAAGTGAAATTAAGATTGCGTGTCCTCATAAGTTTACCTTGTCAATTGGAAATTTAAGTCTCAGAATTTTATTTAACTTAGGATAGAAGTTGTTTAACAAACGATCATAGATTGAAATCGTTATTATTGGTTTTTATTACAAGGGGGTAAGCGCAGTAGTTGGAACAGTGAAACAAATGCACGTGCGGTACGTGATGAGCGTTAACTTAGACCAACACTACTTGTTCTCGATGTGTGATTTAATGTGCATACCCCCTTGTAATACAAACAAATAGAGCGATTTGAAACTATGATCGTTTGTTAAACAATTTTCATCCTAAGTTGAATATAATTCTGAGATTTAAATGTTCAATTGGCAATGTGAAATTATGAGGATTCGCAACTTTAATTTCACGTTATTCGATTTACATCTTTGTTTAAAGTGAAATTCGTCGGTACGTTTTCTCTGCAAATAGACTATAGTCTATTTGTCTCACAGTCCCTGAACTGCATTATCTGCCATTCCGCCCTACCCTTTGTGCAATGCTATAGCCCTACATCGAGCAATTCTAGATTTCCTCAGGTAATGGATCGCCCATCTCACTGAGGCCCCTTTGCAACTTAATAGGAATTATTGTTTCCATCAAAATATATATTCTGAGACTAAGCATGAGTCTAACCGGTGTGTCTGAAGATAACTTGTTATAACTCCAGTGCAGAAAGGATATTCGGTTGTGACATATTTAGGTCAAGTTACTGAAGGTCCTCTGGCTAATGCTCGTGGCATCTTTTAAGGAGATGAATAGACAAACCAATAATCCCCGAAATAACGTTATCGGTAAGGATTACTGAAAGAATTCTCCCAAGTATAAAGCAATAAAGTATCCTTAGAATGTAAGGGATGGAAACGGGTTGCTGAGACTGAGGAGGTGATGCAATGGTGTTACTGCAGCTGGGAAGAATTGGATGTATAATAAAAGTATATGCCCTAGGGCCTGTCATGGAGACCATGTTGGATCTCCTTGGACATCGAGCGCCATCTAGCGGCAGCTAGACGTGCTGAGCTAACATCCCTGTAACAAAACCCGCGGGAGGGAAGTTTTAATTTGATAAATCATTTGATTGATTCAAATTCCTGTCTTCCAATACGATGCTGCACGGGCGTATTTACTCGCCTTCAGCGGATACAGACTGGATTGAGCAAGACCTTTGTTTGTTCAGGAGTCTGTACCGAGTACGTCCTTGAGAGACAAATACATCTTAATTAACGGTTTATTTATTGCCAGGGACATCTTGCCAGCCTTCATGTGAAGTAAATCGATCATAGATCGATACGTCAGTCGGTGCGATAACAGTTGTTATTCGATTGAACCTCTAAGACACACAGACTCCGGCGCAGTGAAGACGTAACATCACTGTCTCAGGCTAATTTGCATATCACGTGACCGCACTTATTCTAAAATCAGCATAGACTGGTTTAATGCAAGCTTTTCGGTGCGCTCTTCATATTGTTTTTCAGTTGAATATAGATATTCTTTGAGTGTGGTGGGGTGACGTGTTACACGTTTTAGGATGCTTTCTCTGTGAAATTTTCTATGCGTATTTTACCCGGATACGCAGCTTATCTGGGCCTCTGATAAATACCCCACGCAAACACATTATACTGACTCCGAGCCGACCAGTCCTTGTTGTACCCATTAATGCCGAGCGCCAGGCAGGGACCAACAAGTACCATATTTTAACGTCTTTTGGTTACAACACATAACCATCAGCATCACTGACAATAGATGTTATCATACAACCATTGCTCAGTGGGGTAGCCTAGTGGTTAAAGCGTTCGCTGGTCACGCCGAAGACCCTGGTTCGATTTCCAATCAGCATGAATGAATTAAAATATTGGGTCACAGTTTCAGTTGAGCCATGTATGTAAATGACAACATATACAGCTGTATCGATAACAAAACAAACTTGGAATAAACACGATAGACAATGTCAGTAACGCATCGCGATCGGTACGAACATCTATCTCTCAAAATGTAGACACCCACATCTTAGACACCCATATTTTAGAGATTAATTAAGACAACACCCATGGCTGAAATGGAACAGTCCTTATTAGTGTTCCCTGCTTAGTAGGCCTAGCTTGTATTGATCAACAAATGATATCAACTCTACAAGAGGATTACGTTTGAAGATACAAGGCTTCAGTTCAGATAATAAATCTGTGAAAGCTGGCGTGCCCCAAGGTTCCGCTTTAGGACCTCTGCTGTTCATCTATTGTTGATGGTATAGATAGCAACACCCGCCTTTTTGCGGACGATACATCGATATATGTTATAATAGATGATCATATTACAGCAGCCGCAATTATAAATAATGATTTGTCAAATATGTCAGACTGGCCTAAAAATATATGTTATAATAGATGTATGTTATAATAGATGACCTATTACAGCAGCCGCAGACTGGGCTAAAAAGTGGCAAGTTAGTTTTAATGGTGAAACTACTAAAGAAATTGAAAACCATAAACGCTTAGGTATTACACTTCAAAGCGATTGTTCTTGGGAAGTACATATTATTGACATGATAAAGAAACTTAGTCATTTCGAGAGCACCTGTCGTATAATTAAGCCCTGCTAGTTGTAAATTAGTTGTAGCCAGTGGCGTGGGTCAGTTGTTGTCCGACAGACAGTTGTAGTAAACATCTCGTGGCAATAAGGGACCAAACAGTCCAGAATGACCATTGTCCATGCACACAGATCGATACTGATCAATATGAATCTGATGAGACAAGTATAGCCCCGAAGACCTTATGTCTAATTCATAACATTGCCATGGTGACGCCCGAATTCAACATGACAGGTTTAATTTGGATGAATGCACTCCCATTACTATTAACCTTGGCTATCGATTTGTACACATAACTGAAGCTTGGGCAGTACTGATGTGACTGTAAGATAGATTAAACCATTGTCTATTAATGGCTGTGGTTGTTACATCCAATAACAATGTATATATCGCCCGCTGTAGGTAGAATATGACTAACTGTTTGTTAATATGAGTTTGAGGTGAGGTAAAGTGTAATTGAACGCCTTGTTCAAGATAACTGCACTTACATAGCGACGAACATGTATAAGCGTGCGTGCGTGCGTGCGTGCGTGCGTGCGTGCGTGCGTGTGTGTGCTTATACTCGCTCCACCCAATAGCACCTTTTATATGGCTAGTCCGCTGACACACATGCTGCATTTTAACCTGGATACCCCTCAGGCACATTCTGACCCGTGTTGGGGCGATTGGGGGTAGCCTAGTGGTTAAAGCGCCCTCGTCAGGCCGAAGTCCCGGGTTCGATTTCACACATGGGTACAAGATTTGAAACCCATTTCTGTTGTCCCCCGCCGTGATATTGCTGGAATATTGCTAAAACGGCGTAAAAGTAAACTCACTCACTCAATAGATCTCTTGAAAGAGAGTAGTTTCGAAAATATCACAGTCATGGTTTATGTAACAGCATCAAACTGCGACGATACCACGAGGTTGCGAGAAGCCGAGAGCATCCTGCCTCACAGATGGCACCGTCACAAACAAAAACAAGTCCAGTGTAAACACAGGACCACGTGGTACAATCGGAAGTAGGGAATAGGACATTATTCTGGTCAAATTTGGAAAACGTCCTCCACATGTCCACCATAAACCTCTCTGAATGTCATTCACCTGATCAAAGGCCTTTTGATCAAGAGCCGTGAAACGCTCTTTGGAATCTGCGTCTTCTCAGGCAGTGTCTTCAAACATGGACTATATATGAACTGATTGCCTTCTCTATTTCGGGGCGGTGGGGTAGCCTCGTGTTTGAAGCGTTCGCTCGTCACGCCGAAGACCCGGGTTCGATTCCCATCATGGGTAAAGTCTGTGAAATCTGTTTCTGGTGACATTGCTGGAATATTGCTAAAGGCGGCGTAAAATCCAACTTACTCACTCACTCTTCTCTATTTCCATGTGTTTATGTGGGAAACTTAGCAGAATAGAAATTGAATGAATGAATGAATAGAGAAACCCTCGTAATCTGACCACTACATTTACTACTGGGGAGGTAATGTCCGAGATGTGTACTGTTTACAAGGGTCCGTTGTGGACATTTATAAATCTCCACAAACATGCGTTTCATGTTCGCGGCTAAAGTTTATAATCGAGGAAATCTTGGATTCGAACCAACGACCCAACACCACGGGGCTAAGGGACATAACTCTCAATAATGACCAGAGCAGCTTCATACCACGGCAGCAGCTGCCCTATATCGTCAAAAAATACCAGACAGGTCAGAAAACAAATGTACTGAAAGATTAACCATTGGGATTCAATTATTGTGAGATAACCCGATTATTCAATTGATCTGCACGGGCATACATGTAACGTCACATCCATTTGTCAAGACGAATTGCATTTGTATTGATTCCGAACCGAATGCTTGCTATTATTGCATGCTATTCAATAAGCAAATGGATTAATAGAGAATATTATTGCCATATAAAATTACACCATTTATCTCGAAAATATTTAGTTAGGCATGAAAATATTCATTGCCAGCGGGGTTGAAGGTATCAATGTACTGCTGGCCTATATAATCAATTCAATAATCGGATGATGAATGTATTGTATCAGGAGACTTGTTGTCACCCTGCCTGGAAGTGAGTGAGTGAGTTTAGTTTTACGCCGCACTCAGCAATATTCCAGCTATATGGCGGCGGTCTGTAAATAATTGAGTCTGGACCAGACAATCCAGTGATCAACAGCATGAACATCGATCTGCGCAATTGGGAACCGATTACATGTGTCAACCAAGTCAGCGAGCCTGACCACCCGATCCCGTTAGTCATCTCTTACCTGCCTGGAAGTAGGCACTAGTGGGGAAACATTTCAGCTCGGAGTCTGCGTAGTGCGTCTGCGTTGGGTAACCATGGTAAACTGCACATGCATAGTTCTAACAGCATACCCGGTCATGCTTTGTTTGTGAAAGTAACTGATAAAGGGATTTCATTTCATCGGTTAAGAGTGAGTGAGTGAGTATGTTTTTAAGCCGCTTTTAGCAACATTCCAGCAATACACGAGAAATGGCCTTCACACTCTTTAACCATGAGGGAAATCGCACCAAGGTCACCGTCCAGACGAGCGAACGCTTTAACCACTAGGCTACCCTGCTACCTTTACAACCTACGTCAGGGTAACAGAAGCCTCCTTGTTCTTCGTAACAGTAATGGCACGTCTCTTGCTTCAGCAAATCCACAAGACTGGGTGAATAGTCTTGCATTGATCGGCCGAGCTACCGGGGATGTTTTAGAAGCCGAACAATTAAAACGTGAAGTTGTCACGATAATGGGCACTTGGAAAGCAACTCCGGGATTATGAAGCTCAAGAAACTTCGATTTTGTGGTTGAACTGAGTTGGCGTAGTTTGTTTCTGAACTCAAACGAAAGCACGGAATGGTGCAAATGTATGGGGGCGGTGAGGTGGCTGTCGGTTGATGTGGCTGCTGAAGACAAGGGACAATAACAGTTCGCAGCACTACGTCATTCGTAAGCCAGTGATATAGTATCGAGATACAATAGGCCGTAGAGTTACGAACGCTTCGTGGATCGTGACCCAGGGCCCCGCTCGACAAAAGCGATCGTAGAGCTCCGATCATCGTAAGTCTACGTTAAAGAAGGGAGTTACGATCACCTCAGTACTACGATCGCCTTGTGGAGCGGGAACCTGGTTCCGGTTTTTCCAAAGCGATCGTAGCACTACGAATCTAGTAAGTACATGTTAAACTTTACGACAGTCGTAGTTTTACGATGTTGAAATCTGCCATTCCTTATGGCATCCTGCATCAAAATGGCGGGAATATTACAGAAAGCAGCGTAAATATACACTCTCACGTGACACAGCAACGTCAATCAATAGATGTTTTGTCAGCCGCTTTAACATTATTTTGATTATATCATTTATTTCACTTGATATTAATCAAAGCCCGAACGTTTGAAGGAATCCGGCTATTTACATTAATTATTCAATAGCGATTTATCTGGTCGCTTGGTCAATAGTTCGTGAATGTTACGTAACACCAGTCAGCAATATACCAGCTGTTTCACGGTGGCCAGTAATTGTAAACACAGCATGAAGTCAGACAAGTAACGGGAAAACAATGCAGTCAGACAAGCCTGATCAGCATGTGTCCGTTTGTACGTTCATGAGACCCGTGGCCTTGTTATTTGAGACGGATCAGATCAAGTGAGTCAGTCAGGCACAGCTTTAGCCTGCTTTTAACACCACTCCAGCAATATTATGACAACGGATACCAGAAAAAGGCTTTACGCATTGTAACCATACGGGGAATCGAATTCAAATCTTCGGCATGACGAGCTGTATCGACTATGCCACCCCACCATATGATAAAGGACCTGGGTGCCATTATACAAAACAACCTTAGCGCTAAACTGCCTTAAGGCTATGTTAAGGTATGGGAGCTACGATCACCTTAGCGCTACGACGGTTGTAAGTCTATGTTAAGGTATGGGAGTTACGATCACCTTAGCGCTACGACAGCTGTAAGTCTATGTTAAGGTATGGGAGTTACGATCACCTTAGCGCTACGACAGTTGTAAGTCTATGTTAAGGTATGGGAGTTACGATCACCTTAGCGCTACGACAGTTGTAAGTCTATGTTAAGGTATGGGAGTTACGATCACCTTAGCGCTACGACAGTTGTAAGTCTATGTTAAGGTATGGGAGTTACGATCACCTTAGCGCTACGACAGTTGTAAGTCTATGTTAAGGTATGGGAGTTACGATCACCTTAGCGCTACGACAGCTGTAAAGTCTATGTTAAGGTATGGGAGTTACGATCACCTTAGCGCTACGACAGTTGTAAGTCTATGTTAAGGTATGGGAGTTACGATCACCTTAGCGCTACGACAGTTGTAAGTCTATGTTAAGGTATGGGAGTTACGATCACCTATAGCGCTACGACAGTTGTAAGTCTATGTTAAGGTATGGGAGTTTACGATCACCTTAGCGTTACGACAGTTGTAAGTCTATGTTAAGGTATGGGAGTTACGATCACCTTAGCGCTACGACAGTTGTAAGTCTATGTTAAGGTATGGGAGTTACGATCACCTTAGCGCTACGACAGTTGTAAGTCTATGTTAAGGTATGGGAGTTACGATCACCTTAGCGCCACGACAGTTGTAAGTCTATGTTAAGGTATGGGAGTTACGATCACCTTAGTTGTAAGTCATTTGTAAGTCTATGTTAAGGTATGGGAGTTACGATCACCTTAGCGCTACGACAGTTGTAAGTCCATGTTAAGGTATGGGAGTTTCGGTCACCATAGCGCTAAGATCCCTTTGTACAAGGGCACCCTGGTTGGAGAGATCGAATCACGGATTCGAACCCGTAATCAGAACATCTTAACGCAAAGCGAATTGCAGCGCCCACCATCATTTGACAGTTTTGATGTGCACTCGAGTCCTAACATCGGAAAAGAAATCGAGTGAAAACGCATTTTGAATGTCAGTCGGACCACACAGACATCTGAACAACATTGCCTAAGCCGAGACGATCGGATTGATTTTCAATGATCGTGTTCCATACACATATCAACAGACAGGCACCCAGTTTGAATGACACAATCGGAACACTTCGGGCACTGATTTATCAGGTATGATATATGGAGGCTGACACACGATCTGACATTACGCTCGATCAATGTCTCCAGTGACATTATTTTGAAAATCAAACAAGTAACAGGTTTCCTAGGTAGCGTGCTCTTCTGCCAGGGCGTTACCACGCTTCAGCAATAAAACAGCTCGATATAGCCACTGATGTGGAACGGTCTCATAGTCTAAATATCTTCGACTGCGCATGCGTGGTGAGCGATTTGCACTGGTCTCTGTTGTATATGCTACGCTATGTTGTGAGTTCACCACAGCAAAACTGGCACAGAGAATGATTGATTAAAGCGCCAGTTGTCGCTCTGAATATTCCTCTCACAAACATCGGTTTTTAGCCTGAAATGGTTATTCCTTCAGAGAACGTAAAGCTGATACGAAAAGACAGATCCCAGTGTGATGAGATGAGAAATGCATCCAGCATGCCATTTCCACGCGGTAATAAAAACACGTAGACATCAACTGTCGTCTTATTGTAATGTGTATTGATTGATTGATTGAGTGAGTGAGTATGGTTTAACGCCGCTTTTAGCAATATTCCAGTAATATCACGGCGGGGGACACCAGAAATGGGCTTCACACATTGTGCCCATGTGGGGTATCGAACCCAGAGGAACCCGCTATCGCTATGTAGGTTAAAAATAGACCATAGATCTACACGCACGTCATATATATATATAGATAGAGTACCTACACAGCGATAACGGGCTCCTGTGATCGAACCCGGGCCTTCGGCGTGACAAGCGAACGATTTAACCACTATGCTACCCCGCCGCCCCGTAATGTTTATGGAAATAACATCGAAATAATATGAATTCTAAATCATTAGTATCCTGAACGACTAACCTGATACCTTATTGCTGAAGGTTATACCATTCTTATATATGTAGGGGCGGTGAAGTAGCCTAGTGGTTAAAGCGTCCGCTCTTCACGCCGAAGACCCGAGTTCGATTCCCCACATGGGTACAATGAGTGAAGCCCATTTCTGGTGTCCCCCGCCATGAAATTGCTGTAATATTGCTAAAAGCGGTGTAAAACCAAGTGACCTTTTTACCAAGAGGATGACTGGTCCCTTACCAAATCTCCGTGTCAATTTGAAGTCGGATTCACACCAGGCAAAGAAGTGGTCTATAGCTTGGGCAACGACCCACAATGTCGGCAGAATCACATGAAGGTTCAACAGCTGAGACTGGTGGTCTTAGATACATATCTCTGTAAACGGTATTCATCCTCAGAAGTCACTGTACACAATAGACCTGCATTCAGCAATCGACATAGTGCCTAATTTGTGTGTCATGGCAAGGTAAATTCTGAAATGGCACAGATGAAATATTTCAATTTGCCCTGGCGCTAAGACTAAAATTAAAGAAGTATAACCATGATTCATATAATAGAAAATACGATAAATTGGACCAACTCAAATTATTCAAAATGTATTTTTGCACCCCATCTATCGGTAACACTCCACCTCACAGCTTAACATAGGCATGGCTGTTTTGATTGTGATTGCGCATAACAGGAAATCATGTTCTGGATGATAACATAGTTTGTGGGTAAGTTTATGGGTCCAGGACACATGAAGCTGAGCGCTCAAGTTTACAGGTTGACATGAAATTGAAATGACATAATAGTTGTGTTTCAAGTTTAACTGGATCATCAAAAGGTATTGGGATATTTATTTTTACAAAGGCACTCCTAAATTGTCTGCCTGGTGCCTTATTGCACCCTTAACAAATTGCGGAGCCTTGGGGTAGCCTAGTGGTTAAAGCGTTCGCTCGTCACGCCGAAGTCACGGGTTCGATTCCCCACATGGGTACAATGTGTGAAACCCATTTCTGGTGTCCCACGCCGTGATATTTCTGGAATATTGCTAAAAGCGCCTTAAAACTACACTCAATCACTCACTTGAGTAATGCTTATCTATTTTTGGTATTGATTCGTCTCTGACGACACGGCTTTTAAAGTGGGCGAATCGTGCCCCCATGAGGGTGTCATCATTGCATAATGCCTCCATCAGCTGGTCGCACTGCTTCGAGAAAAATCAATAAAATCGATCTATCATGTAAATCTGTCTCCGTGACTACTTCATTGCATGCAATATGCCGATATAATTCTGTTCATAAAAAGCGCGAGTCGTCTGAAGCATAAAAACATGGACGCCATTAATGACCCTTTTTATCGAGATATGAGGTGGTTGACTTAAAGTGAATCCCCCGATGCTTCAAATGTGCAGTTTATCAAAATATGACAACTTAGCACATAATGGTGAACAACAAATCGCTTCTATGTGCACTGCTCCCTCTTCTCTCACTTTACCTCCTCTTTTCGATTTTTGTTTACCAATATTCCAGCTATATGACGGCGGTTTTTAAATAATCAAATCTGGACCAGACAATCTAGTGACTGACTAAGCAGCAACCCATGCTTGTCGTAAGAGGCGACTAACGGGATCGGGTGGTCGGGCTCGCCGACTTGGTTGACACATGTATCCAAAATGACCATGATGTCAATCACTGGATTGTCTGGACCAGAATCAATCATTTACATACCGCTGTCTTAAAGATGGTATATTGCTGAGTGCGGCGTGCGTTAAACACTAACGAAACCAAATCCACCTCGACATACATGTATAACTCGAATACTCTTTATACTCAATCACTAATCCGGACAATTAAACAGGGTCCGGTTTAACGAGGACACACAGTCGTCAGTAAACTCGATATAACCGCTGACGAAGCGAAAAACCCGACACTGCAAACCCTGATATTTGAGTGATGTTTTTACTTTGACACAGCGAGCAACAGAACGCTGATTCTAAATATTTTACTTCGAGTAACTCTTGGAGTCAAATTATTATCCCAAATCCACATTAGCTTCGGGTGTTTGTTCTTTAATTCTTTTCCATAAATAAAATTATTATTCACTGCACGTTCACACAACACAACAACTTTTGGGTCAAAACAAACAATCACTGTACGGGCAGTGATTCAGCCCCATGCACAGTGACATGGTGTTGCCCTCACAGCACTCATGGATTTTAAAGGTCAAGATCTTTCTGTCGCGTGTGAATCTGTCGCTAAGGACGCAGCTGACTGCCTGGTGAATGCCTGACTGATAGGTGATAAGATGTGTTACCAGAACAAACAGACAAATCGATCGACAGACTGGAACCGCCACAGAAGATTCTGCGACGGAATTCCTGGCTCTCGGGATAATCCCACAGCACCGCCAGCTGCTGTCGAGAATAGTTGTATTTATTGGGTGTAAGCGAGTGTCTGCAATATTTGTGAGTTAGTGATGAGTTATTTCATAAAAGGACGATCCTAATGGGGATGTGAATGTTTATATTGTTCATTTGCAGTAACCACGAACAGAATAGCTGTAAATATTACAGTTCTGTCAAACTCCCAGGATCCAGATGATTTCTAAGGGGTGATTAATACTATACATATGGATAAGGCTGCAGCGAGTACGATCGACGATATACCGCATACTACCATACGATTATCGGAATACAAGACAATGATAGAGATATACACGCACGTGCGCGTCCGCTTTTATCCGACATCACGACGATTCGATATGCTATAATCACTCCCTCATTCATTCTTTCACTCACCCATCCATCTATTTATCCGCTCACCCATCCATCCATTCACTCACTCATCCATCCATTCACTCACCCATCCATCTTTTTATCCACTCACCCATCCATTCACTCACTCACCCATCCATCTATTTATCCACTCACCCATCCATTTATTTATCTACTCACCCATCCATTCACTCACCCATCCATCCATCTATTTATCCACTCACCCATCCATTCACTCACCCATCCATCCATCTATTGATACACTCACCCATCCATTCACTCACCCATCCATCTTTTTATCCACTCACCCATCCATTCACTCACTCACCCATCCATCTATTTATCTACTCACCCATCCATCTATTTATCCACTCACCCATCCATTCACTCCACCCATCCATCTATTTATCCACTCACCCATCCATTCACTCACTCACCCATCCATTCACTCACCCATCCATCCATTCACCCATCCATCTATTTATCCACTCACCCATCCATTCACTCACTCACCCATCATCCATTCACTCACTCATCCATCCATTCGCTTACTCACCCATTCATTTATATACTCGACACGTGAAGATCCGGGTTAGAATTGATCTACAGTAAACCATGCTTGTAAGAGGCGACTAACGGGATCGGGTGGTCAGGCTCGCTGACCCTTGACACATGTCATCGAATCCCTATTGCGTAGATCGATGCTCAACACTGGATTGTCTGGCCCAGACTCGATTATTTACAGACCGCCGTCATATAGCTGGAATATTGCTGAGTGCGGCGTAAAACAGCAAACAAACAATCCAATTTACATACTCACCTATCCATTCACTCACTCACTCACACCACATAGCAAATGTCGATTTTGCTATCAGTAGTATCGCGACCCTGCTATCGAAAAATGTGTCATATCTCGAAGCCCCACATATGACATAGACATTACACTTAAATATACGCCAGATATCATTAATGTAACAGTACAAAATATTGAAACACGAGCCAGATGCATTCCCGACAGACGTTCGAGAGACATAATAATCAATAAACGAGGTTTGGAATACATCTAAACATAAGCGATTAATTGGTGACTTGTTGGTACAGTGATGTCAATGACTTTCATACCGTTCTTACAACGAGGGTTACGACCGAAAAGTCCTTTAAAACTTTCACACATGTTGGGATACGAACCCGAACGTTTAGCGTGACGACCGAGCGCATTTATCACGCTACTCTTACGCACGATAGGCACGAATATTGCGAATTATTTTGATATAAAAAATATTTGCTGAATCGGCCCCGTTATTACACAAAACAAGCTTGACGTATCAGTCTAATCTATCTGGCTATCCCATTATATGGAAGAATCAGAGGTACTTGTAAATAGTGCTGTGACGATATATCGTAGTATCGATAATCGTGATACTTTATCTGACGATAAATATATCGATACGTGTTTTCGCATCGTGATATGTATCGTTGACCTTAAAATTGTTAATTTTCATTAGATATTGACGGTTAAGTCAAAATTTCTTACTATTAAAATATGATTTTTAAAGAAAATAACTAAAGAAGGCATAACGTGATATGCATCGAATCGAATCGTATCGTTCCAAGATATCGCGATACGTATCGTATCGTGAAATTTCTGTATCGTCTCACCTCTACTTGTAAAGTTACACTCCTGTTGTCTATTATCATCAACAGTATTCCACGGTCATTACGAAGGGGTGTATTTCAATTAAACGTGTGTCGTGAACGCTACAAGTTGTGAACATGAACACAATACTGGTTGATGACAAGACACGTTTGGCCAGGAACACCACTGGTTGATAGTCGTGGGGCCTGGGCAGTAACACCACTGGCTGTTAGCAATACCTGCGAATGGGATAGGAACACCACTGGGTGTTACCATGATCAACGAATGGGCCAATAACACCACTGGTTGTTAGTGGTGGTTCAGAAACACCAATTGCTGTTGGCATGGACACCGAATGGGCAAGGACCACACTTTAATGTGCGCATGAACAACGAATGGTTCAGAAACACCATTGGCCATTAGCATGAACAACGAATGGTCCAGGAACACCACTGTCTGTTAGCGTGAACAACGAATGGTTCAGAAGCATCATTGGCCATTAGCATGAACAACGAATGGTCCAGGAACACCATTGACTGTTAGCATGAACAACAAATTGCCCAGGAACACCATTGACTGTTAGCATGACCAACGAATGGTCCAGGACACCATTGACTGTTAGCATGACCAATGAATGGTCCAGGAACACCATTGACTGTTAGCATGAACAACGAATGGTCCAGGAACACCATCGACTGTTAGCATGAACAACGAATGGTCCAGGACACCATTGACTGTTAGCATGAACAACGAATGGTCCAGGAACACCATTGACTGTTAGCATGAACAACGAATGGTCCAGGACACCATTGACTGTTAGCATGAACAACGAATGGTCCAGGACACCATTGACTGTTAGCGTGAACAACGAATGATCCAGGACACCATTGACTGTTAGCATGAACAACGAATGGTCCAGGACACCATTGACTGTTAGCATGAACAACGAATGGTCCAGGACACCATTGGCCATTAGCATGAACAACAAATAGCCCAGGAACACCATTGTCTGTTAGCATGAACAACGAATGGTCCAGGAACACTGGGCCTGGTATTTAAGCATTCGATACAGGGAATTGGTTACAGCTGTAATGAATCACGAGGGCCGTAATATGAAGATGATGTGTTTCATGACATGACTACCTATCACATTACTTTCATTAATATGCGTCTACATACGTCACTGAACATAGATACACAGGCCACTGCTATAATGAAATCTCTATGCGGCTCAAGGGTATTCTGGATTAGACAAGGGCCCCAGACAACCCATGTTGGTGGTGAGAGGCGACCCGTGGAGTTCTAGGTTAGGTCTTCAGCAACCTATGCTTGTCATAAGAGACGACCTGTGAAGATCCGGGTTAGAAATGATCTTCAGCAACCCACTTGTTGTAGGAGGCGACTAACGGGATCGGGTGGTCAGGCTCGCTGACTTGGTTGACACATGTCATAGTATTCCCGTTGTGTAGAACGATGTTCATGCTGTTGATCACTGGATTGTCTGGTCCAGACTTGATTATTTACAGACCGCCGCCGTATAGCTCGAATATTGCTGAGTGCGGGGTGTAACAACAACCAAACCAAAATGTGAGAGACGACTAACGGGATCGGGTGGTCGCTGACTTGGTTGATGCAGGTCATGTTATCCAAATTGAGTGAAATCGATGCTCATGATGTCAATCACTTGATTGTCTAGTTATGACGCGATTAGTTACAGACCGCCGCCATACAGCAGGACAGCTGCCGAGAACTGGATTAGACAACAAACAACCGTACGAGCCGAAAGAATGGATTGGGTTGTCCGGCTCGATGACTTGGTTGATTGGGTGAGAACGTACCCAGTCAGCGTTGATCTTTGCGCACCGTATCGATCACGGGATGTTATGGTCCATTACGGACGGAAGGACAATAAAAGAGGGAACGATGGACGGTCGAAGAGGACGGAATGATGAAGGGAATATCGGGAAGATCTGGATGGAAGGATGGAAGAGGAGGGACGAATAAAAGAAAGGGAATGAAAGAAAGAAGATGGGGAAAGATGAAGGATGGACGAACCGGAAGAGAAAAGATCCAGATGGGGTAGGAAGATGAGAGACGACTAAAGATGGAGAAGAACATCACCAATATCCTTTCTTCCCACTACTATAAGAAAAACCCTCATCATGAATCACCGCGAACTATCTCGAATAACATACAATATTATCAACTCATATTTCCAGCATAGTTTAACATGGCTATATTCACGCACTCAAGCGGAACGTACACTGGAGGTATCTCACCGTGAAGGAAACAAACAGGTGTCTTCCGCCACCATTCTCCTTATAATGAGGGCGACCCCCCGTACAGATGTTCTACGACGTACACAAACTCACGATGGGGTTTTAGCCAAACGTTGTTATCATATAAATGACATCATTCATAACATACAATATTCCTGGTTTGGTCACCTTGTCTTATTTGTAACCTGATCAAACGGACCAAAAAAAATTAATTTGACAGTTGTACCCAATCCTTTTTCACGCTGGTTAGTAGTAAACACTCCAACCGTCTCTACTCGTTACCATAGGATCGATATGTAACAAAAACATGTGTCATGAATTCGTAATTCATACACAACCTGGCTTTCACTATAATGAATTCCAACAGTGGTAACCATCTTGGTGACCATGTCTGACCACAACACAAAGAAGCCCCCCCATCACTGATGTCCGAATCGACGCATTAAAGATGCGACGACGGCCGTTGCCTTAGAAACACCATACTTCAAGGAGGGAATCAAAAATGGCGATAACAGATGAAAGGTACTCACCACTCGTGTAATATGGTATCCGGTGAAATAACCAATGTTGTTACGTTTTCCCCGACATCAGTGAGCCGGGCTGTGATCATATGCTGTACACTACCAACAATGACTGGATGCAGGCGTGCGCTGAGCACGTGACCACCCCTGCCTTAGAAATCAGCTGATCAGTTATGAGGAAACAGCGCGATTGCTGGAAAATCTGTGTCTCACAGCCCAAAGGTTAAATAATTTTACCTTTCAGTAAACATGTTTTTGACGTGTCAGACATACAGGCGCACATATCACCTTACAAAAACCCTCACACCCAGAACGACAAAGGATTCGCGTTATAACGGGGATTTATAACGGTGACGGACGAAGTCGGTTATACATATGGGAAAGGATGCGCGTGAGATTATTCTGGTTCGTTCGATGGAATTTCAGGTGTTGGTGACACATTTCTGATTCCTTTTCGTCTTCACAGTTATTTCGTTTGTCGTCAGCGAAACCTTTAAGCGAGCATTTATTAACACTCCATATAACTGCGCAGTGAACGCAAAACAGGTGGGCTTTGTTCTATTTTTAGACTCGTTGTAACCCGGCGGTGTTAAAGGTCAAACTATATACCTCCGCTGTCTGGGCGACGACGACATGGGGTGTCGTGTTATAAACTGTATAAATATGGACATTTACTTTTGATTTTATCTGAATGTAACATGGTAGTTATATATAGTCAACTCGCTGAATACCGAGTTATTTTTCTAGCCCACATTTTCATGTTTTTAAAAGTGTGAGTTGAGTGAGTGAGTGAGTGAGTTTAGTTTTACGCCGCACTCAGCAATATTCCAGCTATATGGCGGCGGTCTGTAAATAATCGAGTCTGGACCAGACAAGCCAGTGATCAACAGCATGAGCATCGATCTGCGCAATTGGGAACCGATGACATGTGTCAACCAAGTCAGCGAGCCTGACCACCCGATCCCGTTAGTCGCCTCTTACGACAAGATAGTCGCCTTTTTATGGCAAGCACATGGGTTGCTGAAGACCTATTCTACCCCGGATCTTCACGGGTCTGTTTTTAAAAGAAAATTAATGAGGTGCCGCGCGAACGCAATTCTTGCACAATCTTTTCCCCTGTTTTTAAAAGAAAAGATTGTGCAAGAATTGCGTTCGGCACTCCTCATTAATTACATCCGTCTATAAAACTACACAGAGAAGTAAAACAATAAATTTCCCATTTCCCATTGAAAATACTATACGGCTGACAAATAACAGACACTGGTAAGTGTAGAATAAATTTCTACGGTTTTGGGTGGTGGTGGTGGTGGTGGGGTTTTGTTGGTTTTGTTTTAACATTGTTATTTTTATATTTTTGAAATAACAACTTTTGGGAAACAGTATGTGAAGAAACGAGTTAGTTTAGCTTTACGCCGCACTCAGCAATATGCCAGCTACATGACGGCGGTCTGTAAATAATCGAGTCTGGGGGATTCAATCCAGTGATCAACAGCATGAGCATCGATTAATTAGGATACGACGACATGTATAACCAAATCAGAGAGCCTGACCCCCCGATCCCGTTAGCCGCCTCCTACGACAAGCATGGGTTACTGAAGATCAATTCTAACCCAGATCTTCACGGGTGCCTATTATCTGAACAGCATAAATATATATTGATATATTTTTAAGCTTGTGTAAAAGTTACACAACGAACGGTTTGTTATGATTAGAAATCATGAAACATGAAATCGTATGATATGAGAAATTAACCGCGAAATGTATGCCTTTTTATATGCCAATTTATTTGACTTGTTATGATGATTAATAAACATTTAACGTAAATATTTTCCAAAAATATGTAATCGAGTATATCCTTGAATATCGTGTGAATCATGAGTGAGTAAGTGAGTTTAGTTTTACGCCGTTTCTAGCAATATTCCAGCAATATCACGGCGGTGGACACCAGAAATTGGCTTCACACATTGTACCCATGTGGGGAATCGAACCCGGGTCCTCGGCGTGACGAGCGAACGCTTTGTCCACTAGGCTACCCCACCGCCCGTGTGAACCATGAGGATGATGTAATACAAATAATTCTATTAGATACGAAGAGGTGATAATGCTTCTTGCTGATTCAGCTGAATTTAGCATCACGCGTAGTATAGCGGGCACGTATATACCTCGGATACAGTTACTCACACTGTAATAAATGTTATCATATTAGATAGCGATAGAAGGGAAGTTATCACTTACTAGGCAATAACGCTTAGTATCATGTATAGTTCACTGACGTCACCTGTACATTGTCAGTAAACTACGCCCCCCACCCTCCCCCGTGACCTCGCCCCCACAACATATACACTCTCCATAAAAGAAACGCATAAACAGTTTCTAGAAGAATTTATTGCGTTAGTTTAAGAGCAATTATTTCATGTAATTTCAATGGTAATAAGGTGAAAATTCACATGTTTTTGACCAAGAGTTCGCTAACATAACGGTAGCTTTTATTGGTGTGTTTCTGTTTACTTGAGTTCACAAGATGGCATCAAAGTCAGTACTTTGTATAGCCACCATTGGCAGCATATAGCTACTGCTCGATACCTCTCGGCACAGACTGGATAAGTCGACGAAGTCGCTCTTGTGAGATTCTTCCCCACTCTTCCGGCAATGCGATGGCCAATTGTGGAAGTGCCTGAAGCGTGTTTTGACGTTGACGAACATGTTGTTACAGTTAAATAATGTGCCGTGACAAAAGGTTTAAGAATCCCCTTTGAACCAGCAAAATAGAACACAGACAAGTCTAATATATGCAATAATATATTGAACACACACACACACACACACACACACACACACACACACACACACACACACACACACACACACACACACACACTCGCTTGCACACGTAAACACACACACACGGGGCTGCCCCAGCTCAATGCAGCCAATGCAACCATATTTCACTGCGTGCAACCACCCATGTTACACTGCATGGAAAAACCATGTTACACACTCCGTGCAACCACCCGTGTGAAACTGCGTACACATCAACAATAAAACACTGCGTGCAACCACCCATGTTACAGTGCATGGAATAACCATGTTACACGCTCCGTCCACCAACCGTGTTACACTGCATGGAGAAACCATGTTACACTGCGTGCATGCAACCATCCAACACTGCGTGCAACCATCCATGTTACACTGCATGGAAAAAGCATGTTACACTGCGTGCAACCATCCATGTTACACTGCATGGAAAAACCATGTTACGCTCCATGCAACCACCCGTGTGAAACTGCGTACACAGCAAACATATTACACTGCGTGCAACATCTATGTTACACTGCATGGAAAAAACATGTTACACTCCCTGCAGTCACCCGTGTGATACTGCGTACACAACAACCTTATTAAACTTCGTGCAACCATCCATGTTACACTGCATGGAAAAACCATGTTACACACTCCGTGCAACCACCTTTGTGAAACTGCGTACACAACAACCATGTTATATTGCGTGCAACCACCCATGTGACACTGCATGAAAACCATGTTACACTGAGTGCAACCATCCATGTTACACTGCATGGAAAAACCATGTTACACTCCGTGCAACCACCCGTGTGAAACTGCGTACGCAACAACCATGTAACACTGCGTGCAACCACCCATGTTACACTCCGTGCACCCACCCGTGTGAAAGTGCCTGCAACAACCAAGTTATTTACTCTCTGTGCAACAACCATGTTAAACTCGATAATTCGTTACGTCGTTTTCAGTTCATTCATGAAAGTACTGATATTTGTCGCCCGTTTAATTTTACAGTACAACCAGAAATTATTGAGAATTTAAAGATTGTAAATTATTTTTGTTCCCCCTCATTACTCACGTATTAAATGTGAATATTAGCAGAACATAACTCCAGATTCAAAGACAGGTGAACAGTTAGTATTTTCTCAAGTCACCATGGGCAGCAATGCAGGCTTCAATGCGGCGGGGCATACTACTGATCAATGAAGTTAGAAAGTCGTGGTCCATGCTGTCCCAATATCGGACCACCTCTTCTTTCATTTCAGCAATATTTGTCAGATTTTTCTTATTGACACTTTCCTTCATAAATCCCCAAACATTTTCTATTGGATTTAGGTCAGGGCTATAGCTTGGCCAATCTAATAATGACATATTTTGGGTCCGAAACCAGGCCTGTGAATGCTTTGAACGATGTTTTGGGTCGTTGTCCTGCTGGAAAATCCAAAAATGTCCATAGAACACGTGAGCAGATGGAAGTAAATGTCCCTCGAGAATATCTGTGTACCGCTCACTGTTCATATTCCCTTCAAATACACAATGGGGCGTTGCCCCTAACACAGATATGCCACCCCACACGTTAAATTTCGGACCGTACTTTGGGTGCTGATACAAAGGTTTTTCAGTTTGTTTGGTCTAGAATTTCAGTGTATTAGGAAACAGCCACACAGAACTTTCATCTGAGAAAATAACATTGTCCCAGTTAAAATAATATGCTGTAAGCACCAGTTCAACCTTCGCTCCTTTTGTTCAGGTTTCATGATCGGTGATGGAATTCCTCGACTTTTCTGCCTACCCATTGCATGCAGCTCAGTTCTAATTGTCTCCTTACAGACAGCCATAGTTCCTCTATCAATCATATCCAGCCTTAAGTTTTCTAAACTCCTTCCTTTGTTTTTAGAAACAAGAATACCAAGCCGCCTCCTGTCACCGACAGTCAATTTTCTGGGCCTACCTGTGCCTCCCTGGTGCTCAATGCCATATCCATTTGCAATATTTTTCAAAACACGATAAACAGTGGACAAAGGGATGCCTGTTCTACTTGAAATCACTTTAGCTGATCTGATGTCCTTGTTATAATACTCTAAAATCAACTCCCTTTTCTCTAAATCATCCATACTGAGGATCACTGAAAATGTCGTCTGCTAGCAAGTAAACAAAGGGGGATAACTCTTCACAAACTAATGAAAAAGGATTAACGGAGTTGTCTTTCTTGAATGAAACCAAGCACTTGATAGCTGGTCAAGGTTGTTTATACTAGAAATCCAATTAAACATATTCCTAAAATTCTCAATAATTTCTAGTCATACTTATAAAGGCGCCACAAACAGATAAACAACATTCCAGTTACGTATTTAACCTTTCGTCTCACTGGTTGTCATGGAGGCCTGCTACTTGCAATATTGAGACTTTGATGAATAATGACAAATTGCTCTGTTTAACGCCGTTGATGCTGTAGTGGCGTTCGTCAGTCCCTGAACCACATTATTTTCCCTACTGCCACCCCCCACCCCCCTGCAGTGCTAAAGCCCTTAATGAAGCAAGTCTAAATTCCCTCAGGTTCTGAATTTCCCATCTGACTGGGGCTCCTTTTCAATTTAAATGGGTGTATTTGTTACTATCAAAAATATATCTATTCAGAGACTAAACGTTAGTCTGTAGTGGACTTGGCAGTGTTGTGATGCTAAGGGACGTTCATAACTTATGGCTACGGCGGGGAGTGGGGGGAGAGGGTGTGTGATGATGATGATATTTTATGGAGGAGAACGTACAATGTGATTAACCCCCCTTAAATTTATGCCATGTACAAAACCAATGACACCGAGACACGAGTTCGATTGGGTACATGGGTATAATGTGCGAAGCCCATTTCTGGTGTCCCCCGCCGTGATATTCTTGGAATATTGCTAAAAGCGGCGTAAACCTCACTCACTCACCCTCTTTGTTCCTCGCCAGAATAATCGCCTTGGTTTCCTTACATTATAACTTCTGCATGCACAGAAATTCTGAGGCTTGGCACCATCACATCTACAAGGGTCTACACCCACTCGAGGTCAGCATCGAAGCGCTTCCCCATTCAGGCGGAATAATCGGCAAGTATGATCTTGCGTAATTTCTGAAACGGTACCCTCGTGTGAAAAACACCCTACATTGGATCTAAACTTGGGCCACTCACAGCTGTGCCTGTATTCTGGTCTGTTTCCAGTCTAAGTATATCTCCTTGTGTCGTAATACCACCACTGCTTACGTAATGACTCAAGGGAAGCATGTCAGTGGGAGATTTTGTTTGGGGAATAACAAACAGATGTCGAGGGAGTGGTGATAGTAGAGCAAGAAGTGCAAGGAGGGGAAGTCTATATCTTCTCATACGCACGTGAGACTTTCAATGCGTCATTTCTTTGCTCTTTCTTCTATTACGTACGGAAACCATTTAGTTTCAGAACCATTTGTTTTTGGTTTTTGTTTGTTTTGTTTCTGGAAATGTCAAGATGCTAAGTAAAACTTTCAAGATGCTATGCTCAAATTTCAGCTTAGTTTCTTACAATTTCAACTTATTTTCTTGAAAATTCAAGCTAATTACCTACCTCGGACTATATTTGTACAGAGTACATGTTTTAATTTCAACTAAGTGTCTTGAAATTTCCAATTAAAATTTTAAAAAACCCAAAGCGAATTGCCCTCAAAACCTTCCGTATGTTTTGTTAATTCGTTACATTAACTTCAGATTTCAACTTGAAATACGCCGCTCTTCGCAATATTGCAGCAGTATTACGGCAAGGGACACCAGAAATGGGCTTCACACATTGTACCCATGTGGGGAATCGAACCCGCGTCTCCGGCGTGACGAGCGAACGCTTTAACCACTAGGCTACCCCACCACCCCAATGATGGTGTTCGGAAGAGAACGCATGATGTTATTCTGGTAGTGCTGGCCTTTATGACGTAATGATTACACAGCCCCAGCGTAGATTGTGTATTGGTTGGTCTTTGCTGTTGTCATCACATTATCGATATGATCGATGTTTGACGTCGGAATCATACGAACCTCGACGGCCTAACTTGACCATAACAGAGTCGAGGTAATTATCGGGATCACACAAACCGTATTACCATGACTATCCGGGTTTGAACAGCTCTTTTGCAAATGGTCTGCTTGTCGTAAGAAGCGGTTGACGGGATCGGGTGGTCACACATGTTATTGTATCCAAAATACGTAGATTGATTGTATGATCTCAAAGACTGGATTGTCTGGTCCAGATCCGATCATATACAGACTGTCGTCAAGCAATTGGAATATTGGTGATAACGGCGGTTGGGTAGCCTTGTGGTTAAAGCGTTCGCGCGTCATTTTGAAGACTCTGGTTCGATTCCCCTCATTGCTAAAGTGTGTGAAGTCAATTTCTGATGTCACAGCCGTAATGTTGATGGAATATTACTAAAAAGGGCGTAAAACCATACTCACTCACTAAAATAGACGGTTAACCTTGCATCTGTATTTCCCGTGAAGTGCTATTCAGTTCCGCCACTTCATTATTGGCAGTGAGTTAAATGAGGTCTAAAGTTCACGGTCGAATGACCTTTTACCTCCGCACCTAAGCACAAGTATCATCAAAGATGCTAAATCTTTGTTTGCGTTTACTTTTGACCTGGTGAGATGAAACTCAACACTGCCTTACAGAACAGTTAACACGAACTGTATACATGTAAGCTGTATGATACTGGCGCATAATGGATGCAGGTGACGTCGCCCCGAAGGTCATTGCTCCGTTAAAGGTGTTCATAAACACTAACGCCTACAGTCAATTGGCCGCGCTTGATGTGACGTCACAATAGCACGTGCTTCCCGCCCTTGCGGCTGTTCCTGCAACAGGACTACTGTTATTCTACCCTCGCAAAACTTCACACGGAAAATCAAAAGAAAATGATTGATAATTTAACTTTTCTATTTTGGAGACAAACATTATCAGACATCTTTCCAGAGTTGGGCTGATGTTTCATTACAATCTGCGTTGAAATGAACGTTTCATCATGAACCTATTTGGAGTTAGATTGTGATTCATTGGTTTAATTTTAACCCAAACAGACTAAAACCTCCGGAGGTATATGAATTTATTATAAACTTTTAACACTTTCAATTTGGATAGGAAGTATAAGCGTTAACAAACTTTTGAAAGACAGACATATGACCACACCATCATTTGTCTTTATCACCACCCCTAAACACAACGCATGGGATGCACGTGCACAACGCAGTACCCCCATACACGTGCATGGGGTGTCATTCTTGATTTTGACGGTTTTCAAGAAGGTCGAAAAATCACTGTAGACCATTAATTTGGACAATCATCTTGCATCACACAGTTGTGAGTGTTTGAAAATGAAAATCGTACACATGCAAAGTTCACGTCTTACACCATATTACTGTACAACCAGCTATAGTCATAAGGAAGGGCACTCTCAAAACATTCATTATTATCATATCAACATTGATTGACTCCAATATATCTCCCAAGTTTATTAATCGTAAATTAAAACTGAAGTTCCTCTACCTTTTTAAAGGGTATATTATAGATAGAAATAAATACCCCTGTTTACATTGATCTATACTAGTAGTCCGACTGAGATGAGAGATTGAGGATTGGTTGTTTGTTGTTTAACGCCGCACTCAGCAAAATTCCAGCTATATGGTGGCGGTCTGTAACTAATCTAGTCTGGACCATACAATCCAATGATCAACAACATGAGCATCGATCTGCGCAATTGGGAACCGATGACATGTGTCAACCAAGTCAGCGAGCATGACCACCCGATCCCGTTAGTCGCCTCTTACGACAAGCATAGTCGCCTTTTGTAGCAAGCAATGGTTGCTGAAGACCTATTCTACCCCGGATCTTCACAGGTTCACTTCTCTGTAATCACGTGTCAAAACATTGATTACACAACAGTCTCGTTTCCTGCTGACTGGGTTCCGTCCTATTGCGCAACTTAGTACAATAACCAGTCCAGAATTTTGAGACCAATTCATTCAACTGGATATATACATGTTAATCAATATTATTTGATATATCTATGCTCTTGTATATTGCAACACTACGCTCCTTCTAATCCTTGCAAACACGTCGGGCAAGCGTGCTCTGTCGTACAACGTGCTTTCACAAACGGAAATCTAGAAATCGTGGAAATCTCAAAACGAGGCTCGGCTGGTAGAAATGTTTGGCGGACTGGTACGGACTTGATATTATATCAATCACATTGTGCGTTATAAAAATACACTGAATGAGCGCAAAGAACACATAACAGGTGCAACCAGTGAGCCAGATGAATTGTGTATAATTTTACTACCTCATCAAACAGGGGCAATCTGTGACGTCTTAGTTAAGGTCTTGCTGCCTAAACCTCGCCTTCAAATATAGAAATACGATGTTGTTAAAATTCATTTGTAAATACCATTTTCTTATGAAACAAGGAATTGGAATTCAGTATAACCATAGTTGTTTGTAGTGTCTCTTTTCACTTTCACACGAGAAAATTCGGATCGGCTGAAAAGTAGGTCATTGTCTGAATTGGTTAATGAGACTCATGTTTCGGTTTGGAGTGAAACAGCCTAACCGAATATTTTTACAAACGACGTTTTCTTTCCACGGATAACATTCTCCGATATCTCAATACGATGTTCACCATCAAAATCTCACCATAGTTTGCCTTTACCAGTCTAGGGAGGTTCCGGGTTCGATTCGCCACGTGGGTATCATGTGTGAAGCCCATTTCTAGTATCCCCCGTCGTGATATTGCTGGAATATTGCTTAAAGCGGCGTAAAACCAAATTCACTCACTCACTCATTCACTCACTCACTCAATTAAAGAGTTCTTTTCCAAATGGTGGCATTTCAGAGAGGAACGGCGACACGGCACTTCTTGTGGTGTTCAGTGGGATTTGACTGGCAGGTACTTAGATCATCGAACAATCGTTGAAACAAAATACGCATGAAATATCTCCTTAGCCGATCTATTCAAGAAAACGCATTTGCCAACTGAAAATCAAAGATGGTCTCGAGATGGTACAGAATCAATAAATATTTACCTCTTAAAAGCTGATTTATCTGCTTTCGGTATATGTTTTGTAGTATGTTCACAAATCCCGATGTGCGAATTGCTGTGTTGGCCGATGCATGTCATCGTATCCCATGTAGCTGGGCGGATACCGAGTCCGCGTTAAACGAAAAGCAAGCGAGCAAAGTAACTAACAAAACAAACAATTCTCTCGACGCAGTGAGGTTGTTCCATATTGCCTCTGTTCACCCAGCAGAAAAATGGGTACCCGGTGGGATAAAGTCATGTGACTATAACCCTCTAGCGCCTAACAGGCATCTTGAGTTATCCGGGGCAAAAATAATCAGATTGTTTGGGTGCTTCGATAAATGTACCATTATTATTTTTATGTTTTATCGATTAAGATGAAAATGCCGCAGACAGTGTTCGGGTGATCCTGGCACAGTCAGGCTGGTAAGGCTCATCATCAGCTCAGGGCCCTTGCCCCCTCTACACGCAGCCCAGACAGCGAATGGGACTTCTCCCAGGAAACGCTGCCTAGTCGAACCCACCAAGAACTGTCCGGAGAATATGAAGGCTCCCCAACACTGCAGCCTTCTGCATTACCCAGAGTGTCAGAAGGGTTGTGCTCCCGGTGGAGAACCCGGGCACTCTCCTGATCTGCGCCAAGAGATCAGGAGGTACCAAAACAAGGGCACCCAGAACAATGGGGAGTCTGGCGACAGTGTACTTGGGATGCAAGCGAGACATTTCAAAGGCTGTATATGGGCCTATTCCACAGAAGTTTGAAAGCATCATTTTCCATGACGCCCGAACATACTCAGGGTCGTACCAAGGATGGACCTCGGAGTCAAATCCACAGGCATGGCGGAGACGGTAATAAAAGCAGCGAGTCATGCCATCATGTCTTTTAAGATATGCTTTTTGTGCCAAGGAAGGGCATCCACTGACAAGGTGTTGGACAGTCTCTGTGAATTCATTACAAAGTCGACATTTCATATTGATATTTTGGCGGTTGCGAGTGGGAAGTGACTGGTCTTGAGCAGCAAAAAAGAAAGCCCTCAGTTTCACATTTTAGACAAGCAGATTTCATCCAGGCGAAGGAGTCGGTTGGATTGCTATTCTGTTCCACACACTGCATGTACACACGATGCAAGGGTTTCTCTGAAAGCTTCTCCACAAATGACAGACTCTGGGCACACGTGGTGAAGGACTTCACCAGGTTTACTCCCATCGCTGTACCATCCAGCAGTACATTCCCATCAACAATATTAATATTATAATTAGTTATTTTTCGCAAACGTTAAAATGTTTTCTTTCGCGTTTGTCAATTAGGGTAGTGTGCGTCTAAGTACGGTATACATCGTAGTTTTTGAGTACACAATACTTAGAAAATCCCTTTGGAGCTGAAGTCTTAATTAACGTTAATTTCATCTCGTACTCAGTTTGAGAGGGTTACTCAAACAGCTGTAACATACCAAATGCTAATCGGAAAGGTTATGCCATCGCAATATGATCGATAATGTTATATGTCTCCATGACAACGTAATCCATCTTGTTGACAAAACACAAAGGAAGAGGACAAAGCATAACCATCCAGTGTTTTCTGCCTGGTGATTATGAAACGCGTAAGTTAGTTAACCAAGACGGTATCGCGAGCTCAACTAAACTGTGAAATTAGAAGACAACTGCACCCGATTATTCAAATGTACTCTTTAAAAAAGTAGGTGAACTTCATTTTTAATTTGCGATTGAAAAGAATCGGGATATATATCAGAGTCAATCAATGTTGATATGATAATTATGAATGTTTGGAGAGTGCATCACCACTTGTACTTCCTTATGACCATAGTTGTTTGTACAGTAATCGCTCTTGAAAGATGAGACGCCAAAGATGATTGGTGTATGACGGGGAATTTGTATGTGGACGGTTTTCATTTTAAAACAAACAACGGCTAGAAACAAACACTAACAACTGTGTGATGCAAGATGATTGACAAAATTAATGGTCTACAGTGACTTATCGACCTTGAAAACCGTCAAAATCAAGAATGACACCCCATGCACGTGTATGGGGCTACTGCATTGTGCACGTGCATCCCATGCGTTGTGTTTAGGGGTCGTGATAAGAGAAATGGTGGTGCGTTCATAAGATGTCTGTCCTTGAAACGTTTGTTGACGCTTATACTTCCTATCCAAATTGAAATTTCAGGTTTTTAAGAGTATGCTAACAAAAGAAAAACATATCAAAATTTTACTTATAAATGATTAGGTTTACAAAAGTCAATAGGCAATACAGGAGTCAGATATGTGGCAGCAGCAAAATATAAATGCCCTTCAGTGAACTCACGAACGTCGAACCTGTGACGAATTGGTCTTCAGCAGCCCATGCTTGTCGTAAGAGGCGATTAACGGGATCGGGTGTTCAGACTCGCTTACTTGGTTGACACATGTCATCCCATCCCAATTGCGTAGATTGGTACTCATGCTGCTGATCTTTGGGTTGTCTGGTATAGACTCGATTATTTACAGACCACCGCCATATAGCTGGAATATTGTTGCTTGCGGCGTAAACCAATATATAAACAAACAAAACACGAATGTTGAGAAATTGTTGATTCCGTTGCTCAGGAATTTAGGATTCCAGTCAGATGGCAAATGGCTTCGCATCGCATTCAAGTCCCTCTGATATAGAAACTGTTACAGACAATCCACGAATTGGGTAATTCCACCTTGGAGAGGTAACATAATTGGAACAGAGCTAACAGAGCAAAGGGAGGCCATTTGAATTTAACGAACGCTTCATTCATTTGCTGCCACCTACTGTCAGTGCTTCAGAATATTTATCAATTATAGTACCGATGAATTTCACTCTAAACAAAAAGGTTAATCGAATAAAGTGAAATTAAGATTATGAATTCTCATAATTTTACCCTGCCAATTGAACATTCAAATCTCAGAATTTTATTCAACTTAGGATAAAAGATGTTTAACAAACGATCATAGTTTGAAATCGCCATTATTGGTTTGCATTACAAAGGGGTATGCACTTTAAATGAAACACCGAGAACAAGTAGGGTTGGTTTTAGTTAACGCTCATCACATACCGCACGTGCATTTATTTCACTGTTCCATCTACTGCGCTCACCCCCTTGTAATACAAACCAATAATAGCGATTTGAATTATGATCGTTTGTTAAACAACTTTTATCCTAAGTTGAATAAAATTCTGAGGTTAAAATGTTCATTTGGCAAGGTAAAATAATGAGGATTCGCAATCTTAATTTCACATAACTTGATTTAGTTTTTGTTTAAAGTGAAATTCATCGGTATGTTTTCACTGCAAACAGACTATATGCTTTGTTTACAGATCGACGTTGATTCACAGGAATACTTCTGTACGAGTTGAGGAAACAAAAGCTGGAGCTACCGGTATGACATGGCATGAATGCTAATACCTGTTGTCGTCACTGCTTTTCGATGATCAATGGGGGCGGTGGGGTAGTCCAGTGGTTGAAGCGTTCGACAAAGGTTCGGGTTCGATTCCCCACATGGGTACAATTAGTCTGTCTCACCGTCCCTGAACCACATTAATTCCCCTACTGCCAAGCCCTCTCTGCAGTGCTAAAGCCCTAAATAATGCAAGCCTAGATTTCCTCAGGTTCTGAATCTCTGGTCTCCCTGGGGCTCCTTTTCAATATAAATGGGCTTGTTTGTTACTATCAAAATTATATATATTCGTAGACTAAGCCTTAGTCTAGGTTACAATGTGTGAAGCCCATTTCTGGTATCCTCCGCCGTGATATTGCTGGAATATTGCTAAAAGCGACGTAAAACTAAACTCACCCACTCACTCGATGATCAATGAAATAATGTTTGTTCTTAACGCTCCCTGGAATCAGCGTCAGACAATAGTCCAGACTGTTTTATACGCATTTGAACTGGGGTGATGTTACTGAATGTATATATTTGATGAGGCATGGTCCTACATGCATTTATTCTGCATCCGCGTGGAATAATGCTGAAGCATAATGCTAAGTATCTGGGTGTCTCTTATGGAAATTCAAATAGGAATCCCAATTCAGACTCCTTATGAAGTTTGTATTTTCCACAAAAATATGGTTGGTTTTGATTTTATTGGTGAAGTTCCAGATATCATTCATGTGTTTTCTTTAATCACATATTTTATTGTGTGCACATTAAGCGCGATATGAAATCATAATGGAAAAGGCGAACACACTTATGACGAACTGACCGATGTAACATTTCTCTTTGTCCCGTCCACTTGCTGTGTATTTTAGTGAAACTGCTTTTAATGAATTACTGTGCTAACGAAGTAAAATTAGTCGTTAGTTCGTTATAACTGTAGTGTACTGTCCTCCCCCAAAATATAGCGCGGTGGGGTAGCCCAGGGATTGAAGCGTTCGCTCGTCACGCCGAAGGTCCGGGTTCGATTCCCCACATGGTACTTTGTGTGAAGCCCATTTCTGGTGTCCCCCGCCGTGATATTGCTGGAGTATTGCTAAAAGGGGTGTAAAACCAAACTCACTCACTCACAGAAAATATGGGCCATTTATTCACTGTGAAACTAAATGAATTGAGATAAAACTATACTGTGTGACACCATTGTATCTGTGATGTGCAATACTGATAGGAGTGCCAGAAATCTCGTACAGTTGTAGCAGGTGAACGTTTCCCACCTGACCAAGCTCCTGGAGATAAAAAAACAGCCTGCTAAAACACCAACCAACTCACACGCATAATGTACCTCGCCGTTCTGTCGCTATGTGTTTTACTATGTGGGTCTATTTCTGGGTTGATTCTGCCCATAAAAAGCCAGATGGTAGTACAGATGTCTCAAGCCTCTCTGAGTCACGTTACCCTCCTTGAACAGACTGTGACCACTCTTCAGAAAACCACTGGACAGTTACAAACAGATCTACAGGTCAGCAAGGCACAATCAGCTGCTCAAATTGCGACTTTGACAAAGGAAGTGGATTCCCTAAAAGCAGAACTGAAGCTATCCTCCAATGATATCGCTGTGTTGAAATCAGAAATGAATGACATGAAACGGATTACCAGTAACACTAATAATCAGTTGAACTTAACAATCTTGGATTGGATCAGCCACGACGTCAAGATGAACACGGCACAGGTAAATGCATTTCAGACGGACGTCAATATGTTGGGCAAACAACTCAGTCTAGTAAACGCTACTGTTGATGATGTAAAGAGAGAGACAGACAGATGTATCCAGAATACGTCATCAGCTATCCAGCTTATAACACAGCAACAAGCCGAACTCCAGTCGACAAAGACGCTGACACAAAGTACATCGCAACAACTGATGAGGCTGGAACTGGAACTGAACTCAACATCTGCAGGTCTGCTTCTGACACAGAATAATTTCATCTCAACGAGTACTGACGTCACGACTTTGAGAGGTGACCTGTCCGCTGTGAAGAACCAGTCCCAGGATAACAAGCAGTCTTTGGCAAAGGTTAAACAAGATCTGAAGTTGTTGGCGGATGTTCACACGACGAATATCAGCCTGGAGACTTTGTCAGCTGACCTGGCCGCTGTCAAAACACAATCTGAGGACAATAAGAAGTTGGTGGCGGCACTTGGTAAGTTACCGCTAAGCATATTGTTTGATATTCAATGTTTTTCCTGTGCACTTTGTAGAGACTGACAGTATATGATATGACATATTATTCTAAATTATCGGCAAGAAACTTTGCGTGGAAAACTGAGATGTAGTCTAGAACTGTGTCTATGGTTGTTATCTGAGATGCGGGGTAGCCTAATGGTGAAAGCTTCCGCTCGTCAAGCTGAAGATATTGTTTGATATTCAATGTTTTTCGTGTGCACTTTGTAGAGACTGATAGTATATGATATGAGTTATCTCACACTGACATATTTGATTTTTATGCCAGACTGAGTCGTAGTCTGGAACTGTGTGTAGAGTTTATTATCTCAGATGCATTGAAAGGTTCTCGATAGAATCTATGCAGTACAACATAAAGCTTCGTTAGGACAAATGAGGTTTGTAACCTTATTGTTCATCCTCGATAGTCTCCAGGGTATACGTTCGATAAATCTCCACTAGTACTCTGGATGCATATACGGCTCGGTCCGATAATTGTATTACCTCCCGTTGATGGCTCCGCCTTGTTACAGTAGACAATCAGATAAACAAGTACAACCGAGCTTGCCAGCGTTAACAAAGATGACGGCCGCAGCTGCGAAGGTTTGCTCGCTGTGTGACTCATATTTAGTGGAAAAATCGTATACAGACAAATTATTGACAGGTCTGAAATCCTAAAAAAAATATGCAAGAACTCTTTTACCTCTTTCAGGGTACCTCTGCAACAATTGTGTTGCCAAGTTTAATCGGTTAGATAAAAGAAGCGGAAGTGAGTTGTGGTAGAAGCCTTGTGATATGTACGCTCAACTTCCCAGCGTAGACACCTGATTGGATAAAAAGCCAGCTAAATCATTTGACATCAAACTAAAGAAGCTCGACAGAGCATGAAAGAGCTCATTAGTCAGCAGATTATAAAGCGGACTGCCATAGTGCAAATGTTGCTATCACCAATGGTATTCACATAATTTCTGAGAATAAGGCCTGTGTAAATATTATCATAAAGAGCAACAAGGTCAAACTTGATCTCCCACAGTACGTTAATTTCAGAGGAGAAAGACTTTTCAGAGACAAATATGCAGTTTGTAAGAATAATAGAGCATGTCAAAAACGAATTAAGCGAAGCATATATGGAAGAAGCAACATTAACTTCATACGTTCAAAGGGTAATTTCCATGTTACTACGTTTTACTTAAGTGTAAGGGTTACATGGAGGTAAAAAACCGATATCATCGCAAAAACAACCCCCGGAAAGATAGTGACATGTATATTTTGTGCCCCACAATTCACTAGACCTGGTCATATTTTGTGTTTTGAGGAGCAAGAACATATGGCTACCGCGGCTGGCATACCCAGCGAGGTGTAATAATACACACATACGATAAATAACATCAGCCTTGAATACCACGGATGACGTCAGCAGAAATACAAGGTTATGAATAAGGACTCACTATATATAGCCATCACTGCCATATTTGTGAAGTAGGTTTCAGAGCCCGGTAGAGGTGTTATTATAAGGCCACCTCGACGTCATCTGGGGTGAAGGGGAAGCCTAGTGGTTAAAGCGTTCGCTCGTCACGCCGAAGACACGGGTTCTATTCCACACATGGGTACAATGTGTGAAGCCCATATCTGGTGTCCCCGGCCATGATATTGCTGGAATATTGCTAAAAGCGGCACAAAACTAAACTCACTCACTCGACGTCATCTTTCAAAACGACAGAGCTGGAACTAATACGAAAACACATTGGACATTTACTATCACTCGGGCTGCTGACAACCCCAGAAACAAAGGCACATAGATTAGTCAAACTAACCAGTCATAGGTTTCTGACCCATCTAAGGGACGCAACTCTGCAGAATGCATTGTGACGTCTAAGGCAGCTCGTTCATCAACTGTTCCCTATCTATTTCCTCGAAATATTGCTGATGTGATATAAACTAGGGTAGCCTAGTGGTTAAAGCGTTCGCTCGTCACGTCGAAGGCCTGGGTTCGATTCCCCACATGGGTACAATGTGTGAAGCTAATTTATGGTCCCCCGCCGTGACATTGCTGGAATATTGCTAAAAGCGGCGTAAAACTAAACTCACTGTATCAGGGACGTCTTCAATACAGCTGCATCCTCCTGTGCCAGGGGCGTCTTCAGCTCTTTCTTTTAATAATTCATTCATTTGTTTTACCTCAGCATCAAAGACCAGAAACGTGGCATTCCAAGTTTCCAGCCCAACAAGCAAGACACCTGCATTCACTGCCCTGACATTCATTAAGACCCTGTACAACGCCGGATCTGCCTTTAACACCACCACGGGAAGGTTCTCAGCGCCGGAGTCTGGAACCTACATGTTCTGGACCAAGCTGGAGATGGTCGAGTCCAACACCAACATGAACGTGTACATCATGAAGTCCGGGAGAGTGTCCATGGCAGGCGGGTACGTGGCGACGGACTCCAATATTTACGTCGCTGATAGTTCTGCTGTTGCTGTTGATCATCTCAGCAAGGGGAGGAGGTTTGGGTGGAGGTGTCGTCGACACACAACCTCTATGATGGCAATATGTCGTCATACTTTGGTGGGGTCATGCTGTCAGTAGATTGATAAATTTGTTTTGTTATCCTGAACTGTATTAGAAGTCATATCAAATGTAGCAGTTGAACGTTTGTTTGTTTGTTTGTTACTTAACACCACACTCAGCAATATTCCAGCTGAGGTGGAAGGTGATCAACATAAAGAGCACAATTCGGACACAATGACATGTGTCAACCAAGTCAGCGAGCCTGACCACCCGATCCCGTTAATCGCCTTCTACGACAATTATAACCCGGATCTTCATGGGTGTAATTGGATGTTGAACCTATCACAAACAACAACTAATAATACAGCTCCCGTAACCAGACTTTGAGAACAAATCAGAATTGTGTGAGAAATTTTAATTAATTATTTTTCAGAATGTTGTGAACAATTTTACTTTCTTACTGTCTGTTAGAAACCATTTGAGTATCTCTGAATCGATTCTGAATTCGATAATTGTTCGATTTTAATTTTTGTTGAATCGTTTCAGATTTGTATGTAAAGGTTGTCTCAGCTGTAAAAACACAAGGAAAGGAAAAAGATGATCCTGATTTGTTACCAAAAATATATTTTACACACTAAGCAGATTTTCACGGTGATATATATCATCGTCCTATTGCCACTGAATTCAAATTCGGTACAAGCAACACATCCTAACAAAGTTCAGGACCATAAACAGTTCGTGCTATCACATTGATCCAGTCTGCCTATCATGCTTGTAATAGACTCAAGTAAAGGAAGCGGAACTGTAACCGCGAGAATGCCACAGACCGAGGCAGTACAGCTACCCTTTGTGTCAGGGGCGTCTTCAGTCCATCTGCATCCTACTGTATCGGGGCGTCTTCAGTCCATCTGCATCCTCCTGTATCGGGGCGTCTTCAGTCCATCTGCATCCTCCTGTATCGGGGCGTCTTCAGTCCATCTGCATCCTCCTGTACCGGGGCGTCTTCAGTCCATCTGCATCCTCTTGTATCGAGGCGTCTTCAGTCCATCTGCATCCTCCTGTATCGGGGCGTCTTCAGTCCATCTGCATCCTCCTGTATCGTGGCGTCTTCAGTCCATCTGCATCCTCCTGTATCGGGGCGTCTTCAGTCCATCTGCATCCTCCTGTATCAGGGCGTCTTCAGTCCATCTGCATCCTCCTGTATCGGGGCGTCTTCAGTCCATCTGCATCCTCCTGTATCGGGGGTGTCTTCAGTCCATCTGCATCCTCTTGTATCAGGGCGTCTTCAGTCCATCTGCATCCTCTTGTATCAGGGCGTCTTCAGTCCATCTGCATCCTCCTGTATCGGGGCGTCTTCAGTCAATCTGCATCCTCCTGTATCGTGGCGTCTTCAGTCCATCTGCATCCTCCTGTATCGGGGCGTCTTCAGTCCATCTGCATCCTCCTGTATGGGGGGCGTCTTCAGTCCATCTGCATCCTCCTGTATCGTGGCGTCTTCAGTCCATCTGCATCCTCCTGTATCGTGGCGTCTTCAGTCCATCTGCATCCTCCTGTATGGGGCGTCTTCAGTCCATCTGCATCCTCCTGTATCGGGGCGTCTTCAGTCCATCTGCATCCTCCTGTATCGGGGCGTCTTCAGTCCATCTGCATCCTGTGTCATGGCGTCTTCAGTCCATCTGCATCCTCCTGTATCGGGGCGTCTTCAGTCCATCTGCATCCTCCAGTATCGTGGTGTCTACAGTCCATCTGCATCCTCCTGTATCGGGGGTCTTCAGTCCATCTGCATCCTCCTGTATCGGGGTGTCTTTCAGTCCATCTGCATCCTCCTGTATCGGGGCGTCTTCAGTCCATCTGCATCCTCCTGTATCGGGGTGTCTTCAGTCCATCTTGCATCTTCCTGTATCGGGGCGTCTTCAGTCCATCTGCATCCTCCTGTATCAGGGCGTCTTCAGTCCATCTGCATCCTCCAGTATCGTGGTGTCTACAGTCCATCTGCATCCTCCTGTATCGGGGCGTCTTCAGTCCATCTGCATCCTCCTGTATCGGGGTGTCTTCAGTCCATCTGCATCCTCCTGTATCGGGGCGTCTTCAGTCCATCTGCATCCTCCTGTATCGGGGTGTCTTCAGTCCATCTGCATCCTCTTGTATCAGGGCGTCTTCAGTCCATCTGCATCCTTCTTGTATCGGGGCGTCTTCAGTCCATCTGCATCCTCCTGTATCGGGGCGTCTTCAGTCAATCTGCATCCTCCTGTATCGTGGCGTCTTCAGTCCATCTGCATCCTCCTGTATCGGGGCGTCTTCAGTCCATCTGCATCCTCCTGTATGGGGGCGTCTTCAGTCCATCTGCATCCTCCTGTATCGTGGCGTCTTCAGTCCATCTGCATCCTCCTGTATCGTGGCGTCTTCAGTCCATCTGCATCCTCCTGTATGGGGGCGTCTTCAGTCCATCTGCATCCTCCTGTATCGGGGCGTCTTCAGTCCATCTGCATCCTCCTGTATCGGGGCGTCTTCAGTCCATCTGCATCCTGTGTCATGGCGTCTTCAGTCCATCTGCATCCTCCTGTATCGGGGCGTCTTCAGTCCATCTGCATCCTCCAGTATCGTGGTGTCTACAGTCCATCTGCATCCTCTTGTATCGGGGCGTCTTCAGTCCATCTGCATCCTCCTGTATCGGGGGTGTCTTCAGTCCATCTGCATCCTCCTGTATCAAGCGTCTTCAGTCCATCTGCATCCTCCTGTATCGGGGTGTCTTCAGTCCATCTGCATCCTCCTGTATCGGGGCGTCTTCAGTCCATCTGCATCCTCCAGTATCGTGGTGTCTACAGTCCATCTGCATCCTCCTGTATCAGGGCGTCTTCAGTCCATCTGCATCCTCCTGTATCGGGGTGTCTTCAGTCCATCTGCATCCTCCTGTATCGGGGCGTCTTCAGTCCATCTGCATCCTCCTGTATCGGGGTGTCTTCAGTCCATCTGCATCTTCCTGTATCGGGGCGTCTTCAGTCCATCTGCATCCTCCTGTATCGGGGCGTCTTCAGTCCATCTGCATCCTCCAGTATCGTGGTGTCTACAGTCCATCTGCATCCTCCTGTATCGGGGCGTCTTCAGTCCATCTGCATCCTCCTGTATCGGGGTGTCTTCAGTCCATCTGCATCCTCCTGTATCAGGGCGTCTTCAGTCCATCTGCATCCTCCTGTATCGGGGTGTCTTCAGTCCATCTGCATCCTCTTGTATCAGGGCGTCTTCAGTCCATCTGCATCCTCTTGTATCAGGGCGTCTTCAGTCCATCTGCATCCTCCTGTATCGGGGCGTCTTCAGTCAATCTGCATCCTCCTGTATCGTGGCGTCTTCAGTCCATCTGCATCCTCCTGTATCGGGGCGTCTTCAGTCCATCTGCATCCTCCTGTATGGGGCGTCTTCAGTCCATCTGCATCCTCCTGTATGGGGCGTCTTCAGTCCATCTGCATCCTCCTGTATCGTGGCGTCTTCAGTCCATCTGCATCCTCCTGTATCGGGGCGTCTTCAGTCCATCTGCATCCTCCTGTATCGGGGCGTCTTCAGTCCATCTGCATCCTCCTGTATCAGGGCGTCTTCAGTCCATCTGCATCCTCCTGTATCGGGGCGTCTTCAGTCCATCTGCATCCTCCTGTATCGGGGCGTCTTCAGTCCATCTGCATCCTCAGTATCGTGGTGTCTACAGTCCATCTGCATCCTCCTTGTATCGGGGCGTCTTCAGTCCATCTGCATCCTCCTGTATCAGGGTGTCTTCAGTCCATCTGCATCCTCCTGTATCAGGGCGTCTTCAGTCCATCTGCATCCTCCTGTATCGGGGTGTCTTCAGTCCATCTGCATCCTCTTGTATCAGGGCGTCTTCAGTCCATCTGCATCCTCCTGTATCGGGGGCGTCTTCAGTCCATCTGCATCCTCCTGTATCGTGGCGTCTTCAGTCCATCTGCATCCTCCTGTATCGGGGCGTCTTCAGTCCATCTGCATCCTCCTGTATCGGGGCGTCTTCAGTCCATCTGCATCCTCCTGTATCGGGGCGTCTTCAGTCCATCTGCATCCTCCTGTATCGGGGCGTCTTCAGTCCATCTGCATCCTCCTGTATCAGGGCGTCTTCAGTCCATCTGCATCCTCCTGTATCGTGGCGTCTTCAGTCCATCTGCATCCTCCTGTATCGGGGCGTCTTCAGTCCATCTGCATCCTCCTGTATCGGGGCGTCTTCAGTCCATCTGCATCCTCCTGTATCGGGGCGTCTTCAGTCCATCTGCATCCTCCTGTATCGGGGCGTCTTCAGTCCATCTGCATCCTCCTGTATCAGGGCGTCTTCAGTCCATCTGCATCCTCCTGTATCGGGCGTCTTCAGTCCATCTGCATCCTCCTGTATCGGGGCGTCTTCAGTCCATCTGCATCCTCCTGTATCAGGGCGTCTTCAGTCCATCTGCATCCTCCTGTATCGGGGCGTCTTCAGTCCATCTGCATCCTCCTGTATCGGGGCGTCTTCAGTCCATCTGCATCCTCCTGTATCAGGGCGTCTTCAGTCCATCTGCATCCTCCTGTATCGTGGCGTGTTCAGTCCATCTGCATCCTCCTGTATCGGGGCAGCTGCAGCTAAGAGAGACACTGATGTTGCTGTAACACCTGCTATAAATACAACAGCTGTTACTGCCACAATAACCTGTCATCCTCAGCGGTTCAAGGGTCTGTGAATGATCCTTTGAGACACAGACTTATTGCACACAAACGTATTGACGGTGGTAATGCATATCATACATATTTATGATGTATGTAGTTTGCAGTCAAGTGATTAAGAGGAGTTGCTTCCCCTAACCGGTCTATGGTCAGTCGTTTTTGCGAGTTCAATATTCGCAATGAATGTTGATTTATTTTTATGCCCGAAAGTACTGTTCAGAGGTCCAGACGCCAAATCTGGCTGGGGCAAAAGTAAAATCCGTCTGGGTCTGTGCGTCTGTTCAAGGTAGCATCAAACCCATTAACCCACTCACTCACAAAGTCACTGAGCATGCATTGACGTAAAAAGGTACTATACATTGCGACAGATAAAAAAACCTGAAATTAGTTTGACATTATAAGTTGTTCACTGGTCTCGAGGGGGACATGGGCTGATGTATCCTCGATGTTTGTTTATGTTCCCTGAGCCTGAACCCATGGGCCCCGAGGGACCAGTGAACAACGTATTTATCTTACCGAACACCTCAATGGTAATTTTGAACTGTTTGAAGCACGGGTATCGGATCATAGTATGGAGTACCAGGCGACAAGACGAGAAGAAAAACAAATTTAGAGTCATCTCCCTTCCATGTATTTGCATTCGCAAACTATCGGTAATTTCCGTACATCATACGTTATTCAATGTTATTCGAGATAAAGAATTACTACTACGAAGTACCAAATGAGTTCGGCATTCCAAGCAGGGTACGTAGAAAATGTTACGCGCTTGTAAGCGGGGTACATTGAAAATAATAGAAGAGCGCTCAGCCAATCAGAAAACGACTTTTATGTGTGAAGCAATATAATTACTGCTATACCTATGACAAACTGAACTGAACTGCGACGAATAAACAGGCAATAAAATGAAAAAGAAACCCCAGCTACAAATGATGTATTGATTCAAATGTATGCACATACGTAACAGGACGCTATAAAAATGTATATTGGCACAAATAAATACGCAACATATGATCACATGTGTCACGTAACAACGGGATGTCACAGGATGCCACGTGACGAAAATGTTATAAACATCCAGCTACGTCAAAGCCTACCGCTTCTACAACGACGACAGAAATATATACAATAACTGAACTATACCCCAACATAGCTACATTACAAATACGTTTGTTTGGCTTCATAAATATTTCATTTTGCTTCAAACATAATATGTCACTATGCTTCGTAAATATTCATTTAGCAAACTGTTCTCACACATATACAAAAATGCACACGTATGACGGCTTGTATTCAAGGGATGTCTCTGTATTTATTGCCTCGGGTGACAATGTGCTGTCATGCATTCTCGACGCATTCCACAACCACTTCTACATCAACGACTTCATCAATGGAAATAGATGCTATGTCCATGCCCCGAATCAATTGGCAGCATTTGGTATTCCAAACAGAACATGAGGCACGAAAGACGTGTATACATAATCAGCATATGCGTCTACAGTAATTGCTCGCTGAAGATAAAATTGTTGGAGGGAAATGATATACTAGTATATTAGTATATTGTATAAATATGATCCTTCATAAACATCAATTTGCTTATTTATTGCTTATATAGCTACTTATATACATATAATATATATAAGTATGTATAAACAATAATGTCAACATCCATATATATTGCTTATATACCCGAAAAGATCACTTGTTAGTATAGTTTAACGCCGCTTGTAGCAATTTGCATTTTTATTGCTATGTGGGGATGTATATCAGCGTAACGAACGGCGCTTTAACTATTACGCACACACACACACACACACACACACACACACACACACACACACACACATACATATTATTATATAAACACACATTCTTCAGGTAACAAAGGGATGTAACTGCTGTATGTATGCCACGAGAGCCTAACTGCCGTATGTGCTACAACCTACATGGACTACGACCACCAACCGAAATACGATACTGTAACGAGGTTCCAACATAACTGTTAAGTGGTAACACTTAATTCTAGGCATGTCTTGTTTGCCTCAGTTATATAAAACGTAACAACTTCTGAATTAACATTCAGTCTTAAATACTACAAGCTGTGTAGCTGCCAGTGACGAGATACGCTGGTTATAGAAACACAATACATCAGCAGGTTCCCCAATGTATATACATCTACATACAGATAGAGTCGGCTGTGCCTTGAATGAGGGCATTGATTATTATAGCGTTGTTTATGATGTAATCGGGGCGGTGGGGTAGCCTAGTGGTTAAAGCGTTAGCTCGTCACGCCGAAGACCCGGGTTCGAGTCCCCACATCGGTACAATATGTGAAGCCCATTTCTGGTGTCCCCCGACGTGATGTTGCTGGAATATTGCTAAAAGCGGCGTAAAACCAAACTCAGTCAGTCAGTTATACTGTAATCGGCGTTATGTTCCCAGAGTTATGAATAATTACCTAGCCTCGAGACTTTAATAGTCAGTGACCTCTGACTTTGCTGTTTCCTGATGTTGTCATGCTGGTTTTCAACAACGACAGTGACGACCAAATGAAACACGATATTATAACTGTTTGTTCTGCTTCACAGACAGTTTAGACGTGACTGGCATTGACAGCCAGTCATAATTTATTCACTGGTGTGTAGCTGTGAACAGCTGGTCAAGTAACATGATATTCTGTAGGTAATTACAAGTACAAATACATTGGAATGTTTAGTTCTCGGACGTGATGTAAATATAGGTAGATTTGAACCTGTGTTGCATGAGGGCACCTCTTGTCATATTAATTACATTGACAAGAAGACTCGAAGTAGTAGGTGTGTGTGAATATACAGGTAGATTTAAACTTGTGTTGTATGAAGGTAATGCTTATATTAATTACATTGACAAGAAGACTCGAAGTAGTAGGTGTGTGTGAATATACAGGTAGATTTAAACATATTGGTAGCAACTTGGTATGTTGTATGAAGGCAATGCTTATATTATTTACATTGACAAGAAGACTCGAAAGTAGTACGTGTGTGTAAATATATAGGTAGATTAAACGTGTGTTGCATGAGGGCAATGCTTATATTATTTACATTGACAAGAAGACTGTGAAAGTAGATTTAAACGTGTGTGTAATTGATATACATAGGTAGATTAAACGTGTGTTGCATGAGGGCAATGCTTATATTATTTACATTGACAAGAAGACTCGAAAGTAGTACGTGTGTGTAAATATATAGGTAGATTTAAACGTGTGTTGCATGAGGGCAATGCTTATATTATTTACATTGACAAGAAGACTCGAAAGTAGTACGTGTGTGTGAGTATGTAGGTAGATTTAAACGTGTGTTGCATGAAGGAAATGCTTATATTAATTACATTGACAAGAAGACTCGAAAGTAGTACGTGTGTGTAACATATAGGTATATTTAAACTTGTATTGTATGAAGGTAATGCTTGTCAGATTAATTACAAGAAGACTCGAAAGAATATTCTTAATCTTGAACGGTATTAGCACCCACACAGAAAACGTCTATCCATTGCTGTAATGATGTCAAACAATATAACTTGTTCCCTCTTTGATAACGGTGCTGTCATATACATAGAAACGTAGCATCAATTGCAATAAAGACGTTGTCTATACATAAACCTCATCCCTCTTCATCATACCAGGTCTTTAACGAAATAATGTCACACAGCTGAAACACTGTTTTACAATGGGTACATTTCTATATTTCGCGCTGTTTATAGTTTGGGCACAGTTTTGTGATCCCCACCCAGAATACGAAGAAGTCACGGGCTTATTCTTGCAATAGCATGTGTGGTAAGATGATAACAAACAATACCCTGTAACTTGTCCTCTCTGCAGACAGAAGTTCCATGCAGGGAGGAGACATTATTTTCAACAAATATATAGAGGATACTAAACGACCTTCCGTGTAATACCATTTTTATCAAACGAGTTAATGATTTGGTATCAAACGATCGAAAGCGAGTTTGATACTAAATCTTTCATGAGTTTCATAAAATGGTATTTCACGGAAGCGACTTTAGTATTCTGTTTATTACTCTCCAACATAGATTCATAGAAACTACCTACAGTGTGATGACTCTCAGCTTTCGGCAAGTCAAGCAAGGTCCAATACCAATGTGACTGAGATATTAGCAGTCTGACGTCATAACTGTAACCATTATGACGCCATCAATGTGACATTCGTGGATTTAATCAGGCATAACGTCAAATTGAACATTCGTGGATTTAATCAGGCATAACGTCAAACTGAACATTCGTGGATTTAATCAGGCATAACGTCAAATTGAACATTCATGGATTTAATCAGGCATAACGTCAAACTGAACATTCGTGGATTTAATCAGGCACGTCAAATTTAATCAGATTTAAAATGCTAAAATTCACATTCATTCATGGATTTAATCAGCCATAATGTCAAATTGATCAATCAATCATGGATTTAATCAGCCATAATGTCAAATTGAACATTCATGGATTTAATCAGCCATAATGTCAAATTGATCAAACAATCATGGATTTAATGAGCCATAATGTCAAATTGAACATTCATGGATTTAATCAGCCATAATGTCAAATTGATCAAACAATCATGGATTTAATGAGCCATAATGTCAAATTGAACATTCATGGATTTAATCAGCTATAACGTCAAACTGAATATTCATGGATTTAATCAGCCATAACGTCAAATTGAACATTCATGGATATAATCAACGATAATGTCAAATTGAACAATCATGAATTTAATCAGCCATAATGTCAAACTCAACATAAGTCAACTTTTTAGCTTTAGTCGGATGTGAACATAGTCGACAAATAAATGTAACAAACCCTTTTCCACATCCAGAAGAAATCTCTTCTAAAGGCAGACCCGATTATGCAATGACAAGCAAATGAATCTGGTGAACTCCAACGTTGAGGACGCAAAGAATGAGGCAGACAGATTTATTAACAACACATCGTCAGGGGACCACATTACCACACATAAGCAGGTGGCACGAGGTATGGAACTCCAATCCACCATGGTTGGTTGGTTGGTTTATTGTTTAATGCCGCACTGAGCAATATCCCAGCTATATGGCGGCGGCATGTAAATCATCGAGTTTCGACCAGACAATCAAGCGATCAACAGAATGAGCATTGATCTACGCGAGACCACATACATTGTACAGCACACCCCATAATGGTGTCCTTTGAGCATATCGACCTTACAAAAACTCCTGACGATCTTGGTTAGAATTGATCTCCAGCACCCCATGCTTGTTGTAGGCGATTAACGTGATCGGGTAGCCCCATTGAGAAGATGATGTAAATCACTGGATTGTCTGGTCCAGACCTTTAATTAGATGCTGCCGTCATACAGCTGGAAAACTGCTGTTGTGCGGCATTTAACAACGAACAAACAAACACATTTAAAAATAAACATTACCATGCCATGAAAACAGAATCTGGCGAAAAACATAATTGTTGTCAGTTCCAAATCAGAATCAATATTACTTTATACGACAAAATCAAAATGAAATCACGCATTTTGTTGGACTGACTGTCTGTGTATGGTTGTACGCCGTTCTTAGCAATATTTCAGCAATAGAACGGCGGGGGACACCAGAAATGGGCTTCACAAATTGTACCCAAGTGGGGAATCGAACCCGGCGTGACGAGCGAACGCTTTAACCACTAGGCTACCCCACCGCCCCCATTTTCTTGGAAAGGGCTTCAGTATATGCAATAGACCAGGTGTGTCTCAAGTCTACAATCCTGGACTTTGATTGCGGGCTGGTCACAGGACATGCTTTTCGTTTCTCAATTCTAAGAACACATTTTCAATTTACAGCATCTGCTTCGAAGTTAAATGAAAACTGTATTTGCTTGAAACGCCTTTCATAAAGAGATGACCTTGATTACACACAAATCATATGCATGCTAATTAAATTAATTTGTACAAATACATGCACAGCCAATCTGAATAAACATACATATCCAATTAAATGACTTCCATTCAGCTTTGGTTCTTACAACCCATACAACCAATCTAAAAGACGAAAAAGAGCCTTTACGCTATCACAGTGGTTCAGTGTGTTTAAGCATGTAATAGACGCGTGTGGTTCTGAACTGTGACTCTAGCTAGGTCACAGCACGCTCTTCAGTTCGGCGGCATCCTCTTGTATCCTGGAGTAACGGATGTTCAGGTGCTGCGTCAGGGGCGTCTTTTCCGTTGCCATCCACAACGTCTGCTCCAGGCTGTCCCCGTCACGTCGAATGAGACGTTTAATCTGGAGCAAATATAACAGCTGCTGGTAATCATCCTACATTAACAGCTTCTACCACCATTTCCACTACCACGACCATGACCACTACCACCGCCACGACCACGACCACTGCCACGACCACGACCACTACCACGAGACCACTACCACGACCACGACCATTACCACGACCACTGCCACGACCACTACCTCTACCACTGCCAAGACCATTACCATGACCACGACCATGACCACGACCACTGCCACGACCACTACCACTACCACTACCAAGACCATTACCATGACCACGACCATGACCACGACCACTGCCACGACCACTGCAACTACCCTGCCACGATCACGACCACTACCACTGCCACGACGAGGACTACTGCCATGACCACGACCACTACCAGAGCCACGACCACGACCACGACCACTGCCACGACTACTACCATTACACGATAACTACCACTACCACTGCCACGACCACGACCACGACCACGAACAGGACCACTGCCACGACCACTGCCACAACTACTACCATTACACGATTACTACCACTACCACGACCAGGAAAACGACTACGACCATTACCACTACCACTACCACGACCACTGTCGTAAATTACCACGACCACGACCACTGCCCCTTCCAGTATCACTTCCACTACTACTGCAATTACCTCCACAAGAACTGCTACCATCACCACTAGCACTACAACAACTGCTACCACTTCTACCCAACTGCTTCCGCTTCAGCTTATGAAGAATGAGGTAAAAATCGTCTTAAGCAGCCCATGCTTGTCGTAAGAGTAAACTGACGGGATCTGGTGGTCGGGCTCGCTTACTTGGTTGACACATGTCAGCGTATCCCAATTGCGTAGATCGATGCTCATGATGTCAATCAGTGGATTGTCTGGTCCAGACTCGATTATTTACAGACGATTATTTATATTGCTGAATGCGGCGTGAAACAACATTCAAACAAACCAATTCCACTTCCTACACTCACCACACGACCATCATCACCATCACTATCACTTCCACAACTACTACCAAATAACAACTTCCAATACCAAATATAATACAGGATAGTGAACCCCAAATAACAGAACTCATCATCACTTTGGTAGTACGAATATATTGCACATGCAGGGACCATGTGAGCCCCCATATTTGCAGCACCATGGCTGGCTGTTCCTTCCGACCTTTCTCCCACGGTAGATGGGATGGGATGGGATGGGATGGGATCCCCACGACAAGACCGAAACTAACCCGTATCCCTACTAGGGCAAGTTTCCAGTTATCTGGTATATCAGTGTGCCGCCCCTGTCTCTCCAGCGCCAATGCAAATGGTGGTCACGCCCGATATTGAGTCCTCAACATGGAAATCAACCCTCTCTACCCCAAACAGCAAATCGTGTGTACAGCCCTCTCTACCTGAAAGAGCTCATCAGGGTCTACAAGCCATGGAGACCTCTACGCTCCTCTGATCAGGTACTCTTGTCCCAACCAGTATCCACAAGCAAAATCGGTGGCTGAGCCGTCTCCATTGCTGCCTCTCAATTATGGAACACTTTACCATCAGAACTCAAAGCCACATGTGTGAATCCACTTCATAATGCCAAATCAAAACCCTTCTGTTCAGAACTACTTACAATATTTGACATTTTCCCCTCAAACTCCTACACATGCGCCAGCGAGCAACGAGACAGATGGATACTAGGCGCCATAAAAATGAATTATTATCATAAATGAATTATTATTATATTGACATTGTTAAAGGAACTGTTACACTGCCCGTGTTTCAGGGCATGTCATGTTGCCTTTGACCGGGAAAAGATGTTGGTAATGAATTCGCTATGACAAGACATGGATAAGCTATTTTGTTGTTATTTTCACCAGAATAACATTTGTATTTCAAGAGCCCCTTTACGTCAGGTCGTCTTCACTTCTCACCTTTGTTGCTGGCGTCAACCGGAAGAAGCTCATGCCACCTATAGTTCGAGACTCCACATTCAGCTCTTCACCATTTAGCTCCCCTTCTTCAAGTTCACTGAAACCTGGATTTGCATGATGTGTGTAATGTTCACAGCACCAACTAGTTGTGTGTTTAATTTCTTGCTGTCGAAAAAATAGTATTGGTATCAAAAATGGGAGATAAACCGATTGCATAAATAATATATTTTGTTTGAAGCAATCGGTTTTATGTAGCAAATGTTATATTCAGTGTTACATTTTCTCAGTAAAGTACAGATTCCGGTGCTATTTCGGGTTCTGTCCAAATGGCGCTGGCTGGGTCGGTTAGATCGGCGATTTAGGTGCCTCAATCTGAGAACCTGCACAAACCGAAATGGGACCCAACCCCCCAAAAGTATTAGAATTTGTAATTCTTTTTTAAAAGGCATCGTGCATGCATAATCAGTTTCATTTTAAAAGGTCTGGCCAATGGTTGTTTTAAATTGTTTTTCTTCTGAATATGTATTTAGTTTCCCGCACCAGTTACCCTTGCAAAGTCTTTTATAGTAGTGAGTGAGTGAGTGTGTTTAATTCAACGTCGCTTTTAGCAATATTCCAACAATATCACGGCGGGGGACACCAGAAATGGGATTCACACATTGTGCCCATGTGGCGAATCGAACCCGGGTCTTCGGCGTGACGAGCTAACGCCTTAACCACTAGGCTACCCCACCGCCCCCTGTTATAGTAAACCCAAAGCACAAACAGAATAGCAGTGAAGTTATATAATACGATAGATATATATCTCATATATACTGAACCACAAAAGAAATGTCGCACTGATAGTGGTTTCTTAAAGCACACACTTTAATTCACTCTAATTAACAATCAAAACGGAGGACTGAGTTCAAACTTGACAATCATGGTTAACACATTTTCGGGAAACACATTTAGAGTTCACACAAACAAAATCACCAAAAATGGTACCATTAAGATACCCAGAAGTCAGTATCGTGTGTGGCCTCTATGGGCATCGATGAAATCGTTGCATCGTCTGTACATGGAATGAATTAGCCGGTCGATGAAGGCCATAGGCACTTGGGTCCATACTCTGCGAAATGCCTGATCGAGTCCAGCCGTATTTGTCGGCCTTGGTTGGATGCCATTCAGTCTTCTTTGAATCTTGTCCCAAAGATGTTCAACTGGATTTAAATTCGGACTGAGTGCAAGATTTTGTAGGGTTTGGATGCCATGCTATCTTAGGAAGTCCAATGTTGCTCAGGCAGTGTGGGCACTACCGTTGTCTTGCTGAAAGATGTGATTTCTGTAACGTCCAAAATGTGGTACAACGTGGGGTCTTATGACTTAATCAATATAGCGAGCAGCTGTCATGTCATTTCGTCATCCTGGAACAAGATTCGGGAACTCCACGGTATTAACTAACTGGTTCAGACCGATTGCACCCCACACTATGATGCTTGGACCACCCCACGAGTCTCTTTCAACAATACACTCATTGGAAAACATTTCACCACGCCCTCACCATACTCTCACTCTGCCATCGACTGTCGAAACACAATATCGGCTTTCATGAGATAACAGCACAGTTCTCCATTGTCGATAACGCCAATTTCGATGCTGAGTTGTCAATTTTGGTCGGTTTTGGCGGTGATGAGCGGTGAGGACAGGACTACGATATGATCTGTGACAGTAGAGGTTTCTTCCGCGCAGATGTCCACGCACTGTATCGACACTGATGGGTCTGTTGTGAGTCCTAGTTGTCTGCCATGCTGTTTCCGTCGCTTTGGGGAAGCGATCCTGCAGATGGTGGCGCACAGCCTGCCATTCTTGACGTTGTGATGATACTGAAGGTCGCCCACTGCGTGGACGGTCTTGAATCCTGACACCACTCCTGCTGTCCTAACATGAACATTAAAATGATTGGCTACCCTCCGTGCACTCTGGACAACTTGCAACCGTCCCACGACTTGGTTCCTTTCCAAATCTTGCATTTGGTTTTGAAAAGCGACGTTTCTTTTGTGGTTCAGTATATATTGCCGATATTGGTATGGTGTTATTGAATGTGTTATATATAGGCGTGGTATTGCTGAAGTATAGTCAACGGAGGTATAGTACTGCTGAAAGATTGCCGATAGAGTTACAGTTTTGGAAGATGGTTGGTGTATGGTATTGCTGAAGTAAGCTGACAGGTATAGTATTGCTGAAAGATTGCTGACACAGTTAGAGTGAGTGAGTGAGTTTAGTTTTAAACCGCAGACAGAGCTAGAGTCCACTGAAAGATTGCTGACAGAGGTCCCGTCGTAATCGTACATTATCCTATGTGTATGAGATCATGAAGTCGCACAGCTCCCGTTGTGTAAATTATACCAGGCGCATTGATCAGGATGTGTTATGTTGCTGAAATACATCATATAATTGTTATATTTCTGTTAACAAATGCTGTTAACAAATGCACTGAACCCATTAGGAGTAAGGTACACAGCTTCGTTTCGAGTAACTACACGACGAATGCATGGGCATGATCATCACATGACGCCTTGAAACGAATCGGTTCACGATTTTTTTCAACTTACATAGAATGCTGTTTTAGGAAAGGTGTCCGACTGAATTGAACAATTTTTCAGTCAAAGTGAGTGAGATTAGTTTTACGCCGCACTCAGCAATATTACAGCTGTATGGCAGCGGTCTGAAAATGATCGAGTCTGGGCCAGACAACCCAGTGATCGACAATCCAAGTGCATCGATCTCCGCTATTGGAATAGGATGGCAGCGAGCCTGACCACCCGATCCCGTTAGTCGCCTCTTACGACAAGCATGGGTTACTGAAGATAAATTCTAACCCGGATCATCACGGGTCTTCAGTTAAACATGTATAAAGCGTGTCAGTGTAATATTGCTAGGAAAATTGAAGCGGTACTGTTCCAAAACTAGTAACGACTCAGGGATTCGAACCTATTAACAAAGGATTCTGACACACGTGACCTAACAACACACTGGATTATAGAGGATGGGACGTGTTAAGAGATGTTACCTATATTCGTTGCAATAGTGATGGCGACGCGGTTTGTGTCTGACTGTCGTCGAATAAAACCTGATTCTCCATGCAAAGGTTTCTTTGTCCCCGCATCCCAGGAGCGTGTTCTGTGGAACGGAATTTTATATTACATAGATGTATATGACGCGGATATATAGCACAAAGCACCAGTGATACCGAACACAAGTCTGATCCCAAATAAATGATCATAACACATCAGTGAAGATCAGAGTTAGAACTGGATTGTTTGTTTGTTTCTTCATAATTTAACGTCGCACTCAAGAATTTTCCAGCTATATTGTGTCGGTTTGTAAATAATCGAGTCTGGACCAGACAATTCAGTGATCAATATCATGCGATCTACGCGATTAGTGATTGAGTGAGTTGGGTTTTACGCCGCTTTTAGCAATATTCCAGAAATATCATGGAAGGGGACACCAGAAATGGGCTTCACACATTGTACTCATGTGGGGAATCGAACCCGAGCCTTCGGCGTGACGAGCGAACGCTTTAACCACCAGGCTACCCAACCGTCCCTTATGCATTTATGATAGGCGCCTGACTAGAGAGGGTGGTAAAGCTCGCAGGCGTGGTTGACGTCGTATTCCAGCGGCGTAGTGTGATGCTCTTGAGGACAGTCACTGGATTGTCTGGTCCAGCATTGCATATTAACGGATCGCCGTCGTATAAGGAGTGCGGCGTATTACAACAAACAAACAAATGATTACAGACTGTAACCAAGTCAGCAATAATTACCCTTGTACAAACCTAAATAAATTAAACAATATCTTCTGGAGCAATGACTACAATTAAAAACCATTCTGTAGTTATACATCTACTTAAATAAACATTGGTGAAACTGTATAGGCAGCTGAAGATCAATATTTTTCAAATAATCAGAAATCTGACCTGTGCAAAACAATGAAATGGGCTAAATACTTAAGAAATCCCAACTGAAAAATGAAGCTGAAATACGAATCAACAGATACTTGTGAGTGGTTTGTTTTGGTTGTTGTTTAACCACGCACTCATCCATATTGCAGCTATGTGGGTGAGTGAGCGAGTTCTAGTTTTATTGCAGCAACATTCACACACTGTACTCACGTGGGGAATCGAACCTTGGTGACGGTGTGACGAGCGAACGCTTTAACAACTACGCTACCTCGCCGCTGCTCTAAACTACAACACGTGAAGATCCTAATTAGAATTGGTCTTCAGTAACCCATGCTTGTCGTAAGAGGCGACTAACGGGATCGGGTGGTCAGGCTCACTGACTTGGTTGACACATGTCATCGGTTCCCAACTGCGTAGATCGGTGCTCATGCTGTTGATCTCTGGATTGTCTGGTCCAGACTCTATTACTTACAGACCGCCATATAGCTGGAATATTGCTGAGTGCGGAGTAAAATTAAACTCACTCACTCATGGATTTGCAGGGAACTTAGTTTGGATCTTACTGAAAGTGGATGTAGTGCTGTCCAGTGTGATAGAAATACAGCTCCTCGCCGTAGTTGAAGTCCTTGATGGTGGGGAATATACCGACGCCGTTGTCTCCCCTCCATCTCCCCAACAACCACGCCAACGGCTTAATGTCGTCGTGAAGAGCAGTCTGTTCTGAAACCATCGGAAAGTTTGCAGTAAGTGTTAAATAATAATAATAACGGCTATTTGCTGTGTGCTATATAATCCACACATTAGTGCATGCTCAAAGCGCGGACATTACTACCTCGGATAAGCCAAGCTGTCTGTGAGGCGCTAGAAGGTTAATAGTCACATGACTACCGAGTACCCATTTTCTGCTGGGTGGACAGAGGCTATTTTGAACAAACTCACTTGCCTAAGGTGAGACCACATGTATTTAGTGTGCTTCCTTGTGGGGCAGGACTGAAGTCCTAGAAATTCTCAGGAGTTAAGCTGCCAAACACGGTCACCCATCCAAGTCTCTCCGTGCCCAACTTCAACTGATTTGTGACGTGAGCTCTTTGCACACAGCCAGTATTGTATTCTAGGATTTCGAAGTATAAACGCGGGGTATATTGTTACATCGATGATTTTGTGGTCAAAATGGCAATTTTGAACAAACTCACTTGCTTAAGGTGAGACCACATGTATCGCGTGTGCTTCCTTGTGGGGCAGGACTGAAGTCCTAGACACCCGCAAGAGTCATGCTGCCAAACACGGTCACCCACCCAAGTCTCACCGTGCCCAACTTCAACTGATTTGTGACGTGAGCTCTATGCACACAGCCAGTATTGTATTCTAGGATTTCGAAGTATAAACGTGGGGTATATTGTTACATCGATGATTTGGTGGTCAAAATGGCCGCTGACTATGGCTATTATGTAACAAGGAACCCCACGTGAGTGAATGAGGTTAATTTTACGTTGCTTCTATCAATACTCCAGCAACATCACGGCGGGGACACCAGAAATGGACTTCACTCTTGTAATCTGACGCTGGTGGTGACACATGAAGAGGAATTGTACCCTTAAACAAAAAAATGCAGTCGTCCCTGGCCTACAAACCTTTTCTTCCCTCCATCATGATACATGTCAATTAATTATTTCCACTTATCATTTTATGTACCGCCATATTTAATGCTACTGACATGATATGGTTTCGGCGAAATTTTACACTTCTCTAGCCAATCATGAGACGAATTAACCCCAACCTGATTGTGAGACTGAAACAGGTTGACATGTCGTGAAAAAGGTGTCTGCGTGTGCGTGTGCGTGCATGTCTGTGCCTCCGTATCTGAGTGATGTTCCCCAATCTGCACCCCTACCCTCTCCCACACCAGGCTGCTCCCACACAAGCTCGCAGTGAGTGTCATAGTCTGTCTCACAGTCCCTGAACCACAATATTTTCCCTACTGCCAAGCCCTCCCTGCAGTGCTAAAGCCCTAAATAAAGCAAGTCTAGATTTCCTCAGGTTCTGAATCTCTAGTCTCCCTGGGGCTCCTTTTCAATATAAATGGGCTTGTTTGTTACTATCAAAATTATATATATTCAGAGACTAAGCCTTAGTCTATGAGTGTCAGTGCGATGTGTCATATAAATATTGTGTTTGTGTGTTGACAGATAAACTCAGCTTGTCTAAGGGAGACAACTCGCTACTTCACCCAGCTATTGCACCACAGCGTGAACATTTTCCATTGAGTGCGCGTCCACCTCAACTATCCTTGTCTTGCCATGTGCAAAAGATACACCGTATTGCAGCTAGAGAGAAATACATAGAAAAGACGTTACCTGTTTGCAAATATTACAGCTACTACCACAACACAATTTTAACCGCTCAGGCAATACAACCTTATGGCCCACATCATATATAAATAACTTAAATGAGCTGCATATTAATTGAGACCACATCGTAAACATATTACACTATGTAATCAAGTCAAGAGATTAAGCAAACCGACTCACACATGGACCCTCGTATGTGGAGCACCCGATCGATATGTGCTGTGTACACATGTCCCACTTCTACCGTCTCTGTCGATAAAGTGCCCCTACATCGCTGTGCAATCACTGCATCGAACAAGAAATACAATTAGTCTTTTACCTGTCATCTTAGAGACAAGGCGGCAGTGTGTCAATCTGGTGACCAGTCGAGGGACAACGGATTTGGCAGCCGCGATAGCAAGCATGGATCTCACAAGCTATGGGTCAAACCAGTAGGTCAAGGTCGTTAGTGGTCTGCTGAAATGTCAATATGTGAGACTGGCGGCCTTACGTTGTTTATCCGAGGACATTTTCGTCTGTTCACATGACGTTTTCACAAACGAATCGTATTACTGGTACATTTGTGGGAAAGACTTCCGCCCGTATCCCCCCTTAAGTATCATTCTAGTCAAATCATATCACCTGAATATATATTCCTCATCTGATAAGGATGAGTTTTAACATGTTTCTTTACATTGTATCTGAATACATGTATATCGAAAGACATATCCAAGTTCCAACTTCTAAACATGCCACTCAAAGAAATTGTTCCTCATCGTTAAAATTGGGGATTGGGCCGGAAGTCTTACCCATTTGTGTGTTGTGTCATTACTGAGGCGTGTTTAGCACAATGGTACCCGCTACACGTCATCGCATCCCGGCTCAGACGCCAGTTTAAACTTGGTCCCGCGTAACGGGCTTCCCATATAGAAAACATGTGGGGAATCGAACCCGGGTCTTTTGCGTGAAGAGCAAACACTTTAACCACAAGGCTACCCCACTGCCCTTATAACTGTTATGAGATGAGGTGTGATCTGAGTGTCTGAGATACTTTTACCCACAAAATATAGCTTACACTTATATAAACGTCACAGTGAGTGAGTTTAGTTTTATGCCGCTTTTAGCAATATTCCAGCAATATCACCAGAAAGGGCTTCGCACGTTGTACCAATGTGGGTTCTTCGGCGATATTAATGTTGTACTCAGTTCGTCCCAACTGACGTGAGTGATTGAGTCAAAACAAAGTCACATCGACAAAATTTCAGCCATATCGTGATATGACCAAATTATACATAAAACCTAATATTGAAACTGACGACAACAAAGACAGTAAGATATGACAGATGATATATAATACTAGTATTTGAGTGAATGAACGAATGAGTTTGGTTTTACGCCGCTTTTAGTCATGAGCTATGAAACATATGTCATATTTGGCACCGTGCATTCATGAGCTATGAAATATAAGCAATATTTGGCATTGTGCATTCATGAGCTATGGAATACATGCAATTATTGGTATTGTGCATTCATGAGCTATGAAATATATGTAATAGTTGGCATTGCGCGTGAGCTATAGAATATATGTAATTATTTGCATTGTACATTAATGAGCTATCAATGAAATATACGTAATAGTTGGCATTGTGCATTCATCAGCTATGAAACATATGCAATATTTGGCACTGTGCAATCATGAGCTATGAACCATGTCTAATATTTGGCATTGTGCATTCATGAGCTATGAAACATTTCAAATATTTGGCATTGTGCATTCATGAGCTATGAAACATATGTCATATTTGGCTCTGTGCATTCATGAGCTATGAAGCATGTCTAATATTTGGCATTGTGCATTCATGAGCTATGAAACATTTCAAATATTTGGCATTGTGCATTCATGAGCTATGAAACATGTCATATTTGGCTCTGTGCATTCATGAGCTGTGAAGCATGTCTAATATTTGGCATTGTGCATTAATGAGCTGTGAAACATTTCAAATATTTGGCATTGTGCATTCATAAGCTATGAAGCATGTCTAATATTTGGCATTGTGCATTCATGAGCTATGAAACATTTCAAATATTTGACATTGTACATTCATGAGCTATGAAACATTTTTAAATATTTGGCATTGTGCATTGATGAGCTATGAAACATATGTCATATTTGGCTCTGTGCATTCATGAGCTATGAAGCATGTCTAACATTTGGCATTGTGCATTCATGAGCTATGAAACATTTCAAATATTTGGCATTGTGCATTCATGAGCTATGAAACATATGTCATATTTGGCTCTGTGCATTCATGAGCTATGAGTCGTGAGACGGGAGTTGTGAACAGAAAGGCTCAACATGAGTCGTGAGTTTTGATCTGTCAGTCGTGAGTTTTGATTTGTCAGTCGTGAGTCTTGATCTGTCAGTCGTGAGTCTTACACTGTCGGTAGTGAGGCTTGACCTGTCAGTCTTGAGGCCTGACTTGTCAGTCGTGACAATACAAGCACGTGTACCACCTGTTCAAAGTCTGCATGAGTTGGAAGTAGCGTTGCACCAAGTATGGCGACAGCTGTTTCCTCTGCGACGGGTACGACGACTGACGGTGGGTGTGCGACATAGGACCCAGACAGCACGTGGAGGGTGCACTAGATATTGATTGTACAACATTCCAAGATTACAAATATCCGTTATTGTCTCATCTCATACCCGCCATGTTGCCTGATCCTTTCTCTACCTCCATACTGGCAACAGGTATCATTCTGAGTGAAGACAGATGATTGGCGTTTGGGTCATATCCATTATTAATTGAAGGAATCTGTCCTTTTTTGTGTTTGCTTGTAGTCAAGACATAATCTTACAGAACAATATGCAGGTACCAAGATACAGTGCGGACACAACACTGCAAATTAGCGAAGCGAAAACACACAACTTTGTAAAAATTACCGGGGGTGCTTAGCGTTTTTTCCAGGGGTACTTATCAATATATAACTATATCTTGAACATATTTTCACACATTTACAACTCCCTCTCACCAAGCAGCTAAATTCAGCTTGGAGACAGTAAGTACTTTGCAGACTGGTTCATGTTTTTTTCAAGATTTGGTAGAACAAAATGTAAGGAACTCTGCCCTTAATTATTGCTCGAAGGCAATGATGGCGTGTCATGTATTACATGTATTCTGTGTAAAAGCATAATCAATAGACCAGTAGCTCCAGTGTTATATCAATATCAAAATATGTCATTTACATGCAACAACCACATTATGTCTGGACAAATGATCAAAGGACAATGTCCGTGATATGCTGATCTTTGCACAGTTGGAGCGACCATATATTCAGGACTGATCACAAGACCATGTCAGAATTGCCCATCTAACAAATGATGCAGCAAGTGGGTTTCGCGCAGTGTGAACGTCGGGGAAAGATGCACGTCTTCATCTTCCTTGTGGTGATCTTCACAGGTAAGTGTCCATGTCATGTTCTGCAGTTTGAGTCATTGCTTTGGCGGGACTTTGGACTGATTGTTGCATTAACTGTTATCAATGCTTTGGTAGATATTATGTACATGAAAGGCAGGTTTGAAGTTTTCCATGTTAAACAAATCGAAATTACTGCCACAGCAAGGTGTCTAGCCTGGACACGTGGTCAACATGTTAACATGCTAACTCAGACAGAGACTTAACATTGTTCTGCATAAAAGCAATAAGATATACTCATGCCAATAATGGTTGTCACCCCCTTCAATTTTTTTAATTGGAGAGGGGTGTGGGGTGGGGTGTGAGGTAGGTGTGGGGTTGGGGTGGGGAGGGGGTGACCACCATTATTGGCATGAGTATATGATGAACTGGAAATCATGACATCACCATTATAAGGAATATACACAGCTCCCAAAGTCTGAGAATTTCAGACACAAAGTTCATAGAGGCGAAATATGAATTTAGAGAGAATGTTTGTGCACAATCGAAAAAACTTGAAACTGTCTGCAACGTACTTACGATCTCTAAGCTGAAAATTGCTGATCAGTCATAGGTGAGAGATAGAGGTAAATGTGTGAAAATATGTTCAAGATATAGTTATATTGATAAGTACCCCTAAAAAACCCGTTAAGCAACGCCGATGATTTTTTTACAAAGTTGTATGTTTCGGTTACGCAAAGCTGCAGTGTTGTGTCCGCACAGTACCTTGGTACCTGCAAATTGGTCTGAAAGATTATGTCTTGACTACAAGCAGACACATATAAGGACAGATTCCTTCAATTAATAATGGATATGGCCCAAACACTAATCATCTGTTTTGGCTCAAAATGATACCTGTTGCAAGAATGGAGGTAGAGAGAGGATCAGGCAACATGGCCTCCAGTGGTACCTGATGTTTTGGAGGAGCCGCTGTTTGTAAGTTAATTACATTAGAAGCATTGTCAACGTGAAAGGTCAAATTTTCAAATGTTCCAAAAATGATTCTGTTGCCTTACAAATAATGGTCACAAGGTTTGTCAATAAAGGCTGCCGTTGCGGCCTTATTTGAACATTGGAAATGAACGACGAATTTGGGTACATCAAGGGGCCAAATATCAGCTTAATTGGTTTTGGTATCCAGATTGTTTTAATACAAAGATCCGACTAAAAATGGCCACTCACACCTAAAAACACATCTTTAGAAATCGTGAACAATTATGAACTCTTTATTCACAATGTACACATATACACATGAAAAAAGGTATTGCAACGGATATGATTTTTCACCCACATATGGTCATTTATGTTGATATTATAATTATGTTTGTATGATTATTTAGACCATTCGGGCGCACTATACATTGATTATTATAGAGCATCACGTGGAATACGTGTAGCTGTCATTAAGCAAATATCAAGTGATGTTAGTGCAGTCGGCGGAGGTTACACCAAATGTTCACATTGTTCTTAGTTATTGGCATAATGTGATTTCTTGAGATTTGTAAGCCAGAATCTCGAAAATGATCCACTTGCTAACTTAATGCAACCATAGTAAGCATCACTACAAAATGAGTCATTTTTATTTAAGATGCTTTTTTTCTGAATAAACTTCAGTTTTCGTTCTTTAGATTTCCATTTAATTATTCCTTGAGGGAATCAAGATCAGTATTATAATAATGATTATGCCTTGGATGGCGACTGTGTTGATACGTGTAACTAATTTATTGACATCTATCATGTCAAGGTATCATAGCAAGTTCAGGTAACACCAACATTTCAATTGCATGAGCAAATGGCATTAATTTGAATATCTATGTGGGACTATATTTATACAGATTTGAGAGAGCTTGAATCAACATAAGACAGAAAATATTTGAGGTTGGTCATATTTGGGGTTTCACAGCGTGGTTTATATTGTTGACAATGTATTAGAAAAAAAATAATATTGTTTCAAGCCTCCATAATGCCAACAAGCACGCACATGCTAGGAGACGGATTGAGATGAAAACTGATGAAAGAAAACTTTCAATTGGGAGCTGATAAATGCGATATATTTACAGTAAGAACAAGTTCTAAAGCTAGGACAATGGATACCAAATGACAGTAAGCTGAGTGAGTGAATTAAGATTTAAAGTCACATCGGCAATATTTCAGCCATATCGTGACTAAAACAACTTTAATAATAAACAAAAGTAGTAAGGTGAGTGGCGAGTGCTATCGGTAGGGCAGGATATGTTTCCCTTTTCGCAAATACAATGTCATTAGGTATGAACAGTTTACAGTAAAAAAGCACATATTGCGTCGTCACGTATTTACAGTTCTAATGATACAAATGGCACATAGGGTACTTTCATTTGCAATGACATAAATATTGTCATCACAAATTTACAGTTTTAATGACATCCCTGGCGAGATCATGTGCAAAGAGTTCTGACACAAGTAGTGTCATCACACATCTACATTTCTAATGATACACATGGCGTCTTCTGATACTTACATTTCTAATGATACACATGGCGTCTTCGTGTACTTACATTTCTAATGATACTCATGTTATCTTCTGATACTTACATTACTAATGATACACATGACGTCTTCGTGTACTTAAATTTCTAATGATACTCATGTTATCTTCTGATACTTACATTTCTAATGATACTAATGTTATCTTCTGATACTTACATTTCTAATGACACACATGGTATGTTCATGTCCGGGGTGGACGTTTTGTCATAAATGTTATTGTATATCAATCGATCATTCACCTCTTATACTTCTTTCAGGTGGTCAAATCCATGCTGACGTGTTTCAAACCTCAAGAACTGAAAGCATTTCAAATCTGACAAAGGTGGATGGGGAACTGCTTTTCGGCTCCGGTTCCCTGTTGTTTGACGTGAAGAGCTGCAGTAAAGTGCGGCTCCTCATAAACAGCGATGCAGGCTTGGCAATTATCGACATTTATCCAAACAAGACTTCTTATCTACAGTTCTGTTACGATAAAGCCTTTGACAGTTGCTCTGGGACGATGTCGACTATATCTGGTGATCTGTGTAACGACTACACACCACTATGGGTGGAGACTGATTTCTTTCGCCTTAATGTGGGCGAAGGCTGCGACATCGGACAAAACTTACTTCGAGACATCCCGTTAATGTATGTTCCCTTAACGTACGACATTGAAGTCTCTTCAAAACAGAATGCCTGGTGGCGACTTGGTAAAGCTTTTTTTTCTCTCAAATGAATGATTTGGTGAATGAATGAATGAATGAATGAATGAACAGACACGTATGAAAAACACCAAACCCCACAAAACGCCAGACTAATCAGTCAGGTTTCACCAGGAAGCCAGTTAATGGATAAAACATCCTGATGTATGAAGCCAGTAACAGCAATGTGACGATCAAATGAAAACCAGGTGAATAGTGGAAAACCTACGGTTGTTAATAGACATTAGTTGATCAGTAGGCTTATTTCCTAGCTAGTGTACGTTGTACTAAGCCCTATTTATTATAAACAAACCACTGGCAAACCCGTGGCTGATATCTTGAGCATCGAACCTAAAGTCACAGTAATAATAATTACAATAATAATACGCCATTTCTTTAGCGCCTTTCCACGTCACAGGGATATGCTCAAAGCGCTTCTATTATTACCCCAGATAAACTAAGCTGCCTGTGAGGCGCTAGAAGGTAAATAGTCACACGATTTATCCCACCGGGTACCCATTTACTGCTGGGTGAACAGAGGCAATTTTGAACAAACTCACTTGCCGAAGGTAAGACCACATGTATCACATGTGCTTCGTTGTGGGGCAGGACTGAATAAAGGAATCGGACCTGGTAACCCGTCAATCTACTGGCTTCGCTAGAAAAATGTGGGTTGCTGATAACAAATTGTAATGCTGGCTCCAAAACGAGGCTAGACCAGGGTATTTGTCATAGTAGAATCACTACATAATACACGTGATCATCGCGTTTGATAAAAAGGTACAACATCGACAACATCCATGTAAGTTATTATTAATTAATCGTCCTTGTTAACATCGGCGCTCTTTGCAATTCAATATGCTGGTTGACGACAGGAAATTCTGCGTGTCAACCTGTGACCACACCTGCTACAACACCTGCAACGGCCCCTGAAGCGGCACCGGAATCACCAGGATCCTTGACAAATGGTGCAAAGATGAATGAAACAACGCCTACGAACGTGGACATGGGGCGATCTCCCGGTGCCGTCAGCAGCAGCTCCATCACTGGGATGACCATCGTTGTTACGTATGTATTGTGTGGTCAAGTCTCTTGCATAGTGAGGGCATAATGGCCATTTAAATCGATTCTATAGTCGACATATCACCGAAGATAATTTTTCATTTTAGGAAACCAGGGCTAAAAACAACTGTCAAACCAAGCACACTATTTAAAATATTGCCTGACTGGTGTGGAATTTTACTAATCAAAGATTTATCAAGTAAAAATAATATCTGACTGAATGTCACAATTTGGTTACATTGGCTCCCACAGTCGGGTTCAAATCTCTGTAACAAAAAATGTGTGTCGTCATTGTTTGGAACGCGAAAATGACGTTTCGACTACCAACGAGAAGCGGTGGGGTATCCTAGTGGTTAAAGCGTTTACATGTCACCCCGAAGACCCGGGTTCGATTCCCCGCATGGGTACAATGTGTGAAGTCTATTTCTGATGTCCCCCGTCGCAATATTACGAATAGAGGCGTAAACATTAAACTCACTGACTCACTCAATATTCTCTAAACAATGCATGATCAAGGTAATCATCATGACAGATTTGAACCAATTTGAGTGAGTGAGTGAGTTTAATTGTTACGCCACTTTTTGTAAGATTCCAGCAATATTGCGGTGGGGGACACTAGATATGGGCTTCACATATTATGGCGATGTGGGGAATTGAACCCTGGTCTTCAGCGTGACGAGCGAACGCGCTTACCTGTAGGCTACCCCACAGCTCCTAGATATATATTATATTATATAGGAAAGGTTTCTCACTTATATTTCTAAAAATGAACAAAGACGTCATTTTAGCATTTAATATATGCCATTAACAATGCCATGATATAGACTAGGTAATATTCCTTTTCAGGCTGATGTCCTTCTTAAAGTACTAGGGGCGGTGGGGTAGCCTAGTGGATAAAGCGTCACGCCAAAGGCCCGGGTTCGATTCCCCACATGGGAACAATGTGTGAAGCCCATTTTTGGTGTCCCTCGCCGTGATATTGCCGGAATATTGTTAAAAGCGCCGTAAAAGTACTAATTACTAATTTTGTCTTGTTATGAATTAAAATTTGCTGTGAACAACAAAGCGCAGCGTTATTGCTGGATGGCCTAACTACGAAAAGTGATTCGAAATTCGGACAAATCATGACCGAGTAAGTTTGCAAACTGCGTTTATCAGCTATTTTCTCCAAAAGATGTAGAGATGGGGTTAACATTTAACCTTGCATCCATTTTCAGCCATTCAGCGAAGAGGCCAAATCAACACGTGTACATAAGTCCATTACAAACGTGAAGTTAGCATTTAGTAATATACATATATACACATGTTAACATTACACTGTTATATACAATTTAAAACACAGTCTATAACCATAAGATATAGATTTTAACACATCCCAAATATAAAAAACTGTGACCATTGACACTGATACGGCCACAAGACCGTAGAGAAGGTCTGATTCATTTTCATGATTTGTACATCGGAAACCACCAAACAACAGATCAATATACAAAGTTAAAACCAAAATGAACCTTTCGTCATGTAACCCTTTCAGCTTTACATTCTCATAACACTCTCTCCCTTAAGGAAAAGAAAGTAATTTCTGTTAAACAGCAAGATAACTAACATAATATGATGACATGTAATAATATGAATAACATGAGAAACATCTTGCAGAATAACCATAATATAATGCAGAGACAAACATACAGCATCATCAAGTCATTATGCATTTACAACCTGGAAAGTGCATCAGCACAAACATTGTCTTTGCCTTTATTGTGCCTAATCACAAGATTGAATCCTTGCAAGGTCAAACTCCACCTCATAAGTCTTTGATTCTTGTTCGTCATTTTCTGAAGAAAAGTCAGAGTAGTGCGATCAGTAAACATGGTAAACACTTCAATTGGAAACGTAGTGGTACCTAGGTACGCTTCAAAATGCTGCGAAGCTAGTAAAAGTGCTAATGTCTCTCTTTCTCTCAATGGTTGAATAATTTCTTTGATGCTTGTCAAACGTTTTGGAAAAATAAGAAACTGGGTGATCAATTCCTGAATCATCCTCTTGAATCAGGACAGCACCTGTACCAACATCACTTGCATCAATTTGTAACTTAAATGCTTTCTCAAAATTCATGAGTATTGCTTGGACTTTTTCAAATGCAGTCTGACAACTGCTATCCCACTGGAATGTTACCTTTTCCCCAAAAAGGTTGGTAAGTGGTGATACAACATCTGAGAGATTTTGATAAAACTTTCTATAATAGCTTGCCATACCTAAGAATCTCATGAGTTCTCTCTTAGACTCAGGTTCTGGAAAGTGTACAATGGCCTCAAACTTTAGCATGAACTGGCTGTACCTGGCCGTGTCCTACAATATGCCCTAAAAACATAACTTGTGCCTTCCCAAATTCACAGTCAAATTTTGCTGTATTGACAAGGCCGATTAAGCATCCTGAGCTTTACCCATCAAAACAGTTTGCAGTACTTAGCATAGTCCATGACTCCCTTCAGCAACTTTTAGAAAATATTTGTCTACTTCTTCATCATTGGGGACCAGTCTGGCGTGCCTTGCAATGTCAAAGAGGAAGGGTTTGAGGGAGGAGTAGGGGGTTTTCCAGCTTTTTCAACGCAATTTCTTTGTCAATTTCCAATTTTCTCAAATCTATTTCTTTTCTTCTTTTTCTATCTCTTTCTCCATTTCAAACGTTTTCATTTCCCTTTCTTCTTTTTCTTTTCTGTATTCTATAGCTTCTTTTTGAATTTGTAATTGAATTTCAAGTTTTTTCATCTCCAGATTTTCTGAATTTTCTTCTTTCACCACTTCTAAAACTTCACGTTCAAAAAACTCCCTCATCAATATAATGATTCAACACAATTTCAATCTGATGTTTGCTCATCGCAGGCTTCGAGTCAAGTTTGAAACGTGCAGAAAGTTGCAACAAATCTGACTTGCACAAGTCACCGACTGTCTCAAGGTAGGGGATTTAAGAATGTTCTCAAGTTCAAACACCATTTTGCTGCTCTCACAATTAACTTGTTTGCAAAAATGCAGGTATTTGGAATGCATTTCTCAAAAGGTCTCAAATGTCAAATGGATTCTATCCCGGACAAGCCCCCAGGTAGGAAAAAAAAGGTTTGTCATAAAAGGTTTGTGAGTTCTCTTTCAACCAGCAAAGTGCAACAGAGACAAGTTTATAATATTCAATTGTATATTGAAGAAACCATGAACAAGGTTGCAATGAATGTACTAGATTCCTAGTACAATGCAATTGAGTCACAAATCGAAAATATCAACTCACCTTCACAATGCGTCTTCACATTCACAATGAGAACAGATATTCTGATTGAAGGTTGTTGACAATGACAGCAGTTGAATAGACAAGCACGGTCGCTTTTGAAACGCTGATCAACTTGATGATGGCAGACAGATGTGTATAAATCCGAAGTCCTGTCATCCTTTATATAGTTTTACACAGTTCTCGAGCATTCTAGCAAAGCTAGGCTTCATCACTATCCTCTCAGAAGGAATGCCATCGAAAACACAAGACACCAAGAGAGCCATCGCCGGATGTTAAGACAAATAAACAAGCCAGCCAAGGGCAGGCAACCCCAAAGCGTTATCTCAAAGGCGTGCCGCTAAAAATACTATTGCCATTGAACATACATCATGCGAGATGCGACCCAAAACCAACACTCAAAACTATAAATTTTGCGACCCATAATAACTATCAGATAATCTATGCGATATTACAACTTACAAAAAACACGCTCTCATAACAACATGCACAGGAGCATTAATGTACTTACCTCCTAAATCTACGAATCTGGTTGGCATGAACGATCATACCCTAGCACACTGGAGTGCATATGCAAATAGAAGCGACAAAACCCTTTCCCCATCCATCAGAAAACACGTGCTTCACACAATTTCTCAAAAGCTATGAGTCACATTGGTAAAACTTTCAGAATTGCAGTATGTGGACTACAGTTTTGTGAACTGATTTAAAACACGACAGTATTGACAATGAATTTTTCTTGGCATGGTTAGGATGTTTCCAAACATACAAGATCCGGGTTAGATTTAGTCTTGAGCAATATGAAACTATTAAACTACCATGCTTGTTGTAAGAGGCGACTAACGGGAACAGGAACGGGTGGACACGCTCGCTGACTTTGTTGCATTGAAAGAGACCCACAAGCCTTTTATCTCAGTGATTTCTAAACTTGATTAGTGTGTACCTGAATATCTCTTGTGAACATCAATAACAAGACATTTAGTGTGCTCTATGTAAAAACATCTTCAATACACGGCATTATTAATATCAATTCTAAAATATGTCACTTACATGGCACAACTGCATTACGTCTGAACAAATGATCAAAGGACAATGTACGTGATTTGCTGATCTTTGCACAGTTGGAGCGGCCATATATTCAGGACTGATCACAAGATCATGTCAGAATTGTCCCTCTAACAAATGATGCAGCAATTGGGTTTCGCGCAGTGTGAACGTCGGGGAAAGAAGCACGTCTTCATCTTCCTTGTGCTGATCTTCACAGGTAAGTGTTTATGTCATGTTCTGACTGTTGTTTGAGTCATTCCTTTGGCAGGACTTTGGACTGATTGTTGCATTAACTGTTATCCCTGCTTGGTAGATAATATGTCCACGAATTCCAGGGTTCCTTGGATTATCTTTTTTCCGGGGTATGATGTTTTTGGCGTAACTGAACGATAACAGAATGAGAATTAGAACCTGGATGGTGCATACACCAACAAACCAGTCTTGGTTTCCCCTGACCTCATGGTATGTAAGGATCTTGCCCTTAAGTATTGCGTTCAAATTCAAGGAAAACGAGACGGTTTTAAGTATGGTACAAATGGAAATTTAATGTCGAAACAAAACTTCTCTTAAGCTGAAACTGACATACAGAGAGTGGACAAACACGAACAGTCAATATCGTGAACTTCCGCCTAGTACTTGGATAACAGCTTCCAGTCGTCGTCTCATACCCCTCACCAGACGTCGAAATTGCTCTATGGGCAGCTGCTGCCACTCTTCGTGCAATGCTGCTTCCAGTTCCCGCACGTTCTGTGGAGGAGGATCCCTGCGTTGTATCAGACGGCCCAAAGTGTCCCATATGTGTTCCAGGGGATTGAGATCTGGACTCATTGCTGGCCATGGGAGGTGAGTCAGTGCATTGTTCTGGATGACCTGGGTCACAGCTCGTGAACCATGTGGCCGAGCATTATCATCCATGAATATTGGCCTGGTTGCAAGTGGATGACTGTCAAAATGGGACACAACAACTGGATCAAGCACTTCCTGAATGTAGCGATCGCCCGTTAAAGTGTCTTGTATGGTCACTAGATCCAGCTTACAGTCAAATGAGAAGCAACCCCATACCATAACCGATCCACCTCCATGTGGTACCATTAGCATGATGTTCCTAGGTGCATAAGCTGTACCCGGACGCCTCCAAACTCTGACTCTGCCATCCACAACATGCAGAAGAAATCTGCTCTCGTCTGACCAGTGGACTTTTCTCCAAGACCTCAAGTTCCACCCTTGTCTTTGTCTACACCAGGCTAGATGTAACCTCTTGTGGTTCTCTGTGACTTGGGGGCTTGATGACTCTTCTGGACCTCAATCCAGCGGCCTTGAGTCGATTTCTCACTGTTTGGTGGCTGATCTGACGATGAGGAAGCCATTGGCGTTTCAGGGTTGCACTTGAAGCAAAGGGTTGTCGCCTTACCAGCCTTACCAATGCTCTGTCATCCCTGACTGTGGTTATGTGTGGTCTGCCTGAAGGTCTGCGATTCTTTACATCATTAGTCTGCGCATGTTTTCTCACCAGGCGGCTTATTGTGGAGTAATGACGCCCTGTTCTTCTGCCAATCTCCTCATGTTTCAGGTACATTTATCCAGTGGTACCTGAGGTTTCAGGTTTATTTGTTTACTGGTACCTCATGTTTCACGTTCATTTGTCCAGTGGTACCTCATGTTTCGGATTCATTAAATCCAGTGGTACCTCATGTTTCAGGTTCATTTTCCAGTGGTACCTCATGTTTCAGGTTCATTTGACCAGTGGTACCTCATGTTTCAGGTTCCTCATGTTTCAGGTTCATTTGACCAGTGGTACCTCATGTTTCAGGTTCATTTGACCAGTGGTATTTGTCCAGTGGTACCTCATGTTTCAGGTTCATTTGACCAGTGGTACCTCATGTTTCAGGTTCATTTGACCAGTGGTACCTCATGTTTCAGGTTCATTTGACCAGTGGTACCTCATGTTTCAGGTTCATTTGACCAGTGGTACCTCATGTTTCAGGTTCACTTGTACCTGATGTAGAGGCCAAGGTTTCATGTTTCATCAGTCAGTTTTTAACATTTTGTTTTCTTAATAAACTTCAGTTTTCGTACTTTAGATTTCCATTTAATTATTCCTTGAGGAAATCAAGATCAGTATTTTGATAATGATTCTGAGTTGGATGGCGACTGTGCTGATATGTTTAACTAATTTATTGACAATTTCACGTAAAACCAACTTTTCAATTGCATGAGCAAAGGGCATTAATTTGAATGTCTATTGAAGAACATATACGGCTATATCTATACATATTTGACAAGCTTGAATCAAGAGATGACAGGAAATATTTTAGGTTAGCCATATTTGAGGTTCACAATGTGGTTTGTATTGTTGACAGCGTATTGGACACAAGCACGCACATGCTAGGAGACGGATTGAGATGAAAACTGATGAAAGAAAGCTTTCAGTTGGGAACTGATAAATGCGATATATTTACAGTAAGAACAAGTTCTAAAGTTAGGACAATGGATACCAAATGACAGTAAGGTGAGTGGCGAGAGCCATTGCCGGGCAGGATATGTTTCCCTTTTCGCAAATTCAATCATGTCATTTGGAATTTACAGTAAAAACGCACATATTGCGTCATCACGTATTTACAGTTCTAATGATACACATGGCACATCGGGTACTTATAGTTGCAATGACATAAATATTGTCATCACAAATTTACAGTTTAAATGACATCCCTGGCGAGATCATGTGTAAAGAGTTCTGACACAAGTAGTGTCATCACACATCTACATTTCTAATGATACACATGGCGTCTTCTGATACTTACATTTCTAATGATACTCATGGCGTCTTCGTGTACTTACATTTCTAATGATACACATGTTTTCTTCTGATACTTACATTTCTAATGATACTCATGGCGTCTTCGTGTCCTTACATTTCTAATGATACACATGTTTTCTTCTGATACTTACATTTCTAATGATACACATGGCATCTTCGTGTACTTTCTAATGATACACATGGCGTCTTCGTGTACTTACATTTCTAATGATAATCATGTTATCTTCTGATACTTACATTTCTAATGATACTCATGTTATCTTCTGATACTTACATTTCTAATGATACACATGGCGTCTTCGTGTACTTACATTTCTAATGATAATCATGTTATCTTCTGATACTTACATTTCTAATGATACTCATGTTATCTTCTGATACTGATTTCTAATGATACTCATGTTATCTTCTGATATCATTTCTGATGACATGTTATCTTCTGATTTACATTTCTAATGATACACATGGCGTCTTCGTGTACTTACATTTCTAATGATAATCATGTTATCTTCTGATACTTACATTTCTAATGATACTCATGTTATCTTCTGATACTTACATTTCTAATGATACACATGGCGTCTTCGTGTACTTACATTTCTAATGATAATCATGTTATCTTCTGATACTTACATTTCTAATGATACACATGTTATCTTCTGATACTTACATTTCTAATGACACACATGGTATGTTCATGTCCGGGGTGGAAGTTCTGTCACAAACGTTATTATATATCAATCCATCATTCACCTCTCATACTTCTTTCAGGCGACCAAATCCATGCTGACGTGTTTCAAACCTCAAGAACTGAAAGCATTTCAAATCTGACAAAGGTGGATGGGGAACTGCTTTTCGGCTCAGGTCCCCTGTTGTTTGACGTGAAGAGCTGCAGTAAAGTGCGGCTCCTCATAAACAGCGATACAGGCTTAGCAATTATCGACATTTATCCAAACAACACTTCTTACATGCAGTTCTGTTCTGATAAAGTCATTGACAATTGATTTGGGATGAGGTCGACCATATCTGGTGATCTGTGTAACGACTACACACCACTGTGGCTGCACATTGAAACCGTTTTCATTGATATGGGTGAAGGCTGCGACGTTGGACAAAACTCACTTGCCTCCTACCCTTTACCATACATTCCCTTTATAGCGAACGACATTGAAGTCTCTTCAAAACACGATGCCTGGTGGCGACTTGGTAAAGCTTCTTTCTCTCGAATGAATGAATGAATGAATGAATGAATGAATGAATGAATGAATGAATGAATGGGTTGTTGGATGGATGGGTGGTTGGATGAATAAATGTACAGGCAAGTATATAAATAACCAACTCTCACGTAAGGGCCAAACTCATCAATCAGTTTTTACCAGGTAGCCGGTTAATTAAAACATCCTGATGTATGAAGTTAGTAACAGTAATGTGATGATCAAATGTAAAATACAACAATTAAAAACCTATGGTTCATCAAAGACATTAGTTGATCAGTAGGCTTATTTCGTAGCTATTTAACGCTCTGCTAAGCCCTACGTATGATAAACAAACCACAGACAAACTAGTGGTTGATATTTGAACACCAAATCCCAAGTCACAGTAAAGGAATCGGACTTGGTAACTCTGAAATTTACCGATTCGCTCTAACCAACATGGGCTGGTGATGATCAAGTGTAATGCTAGTTCCAAAACGAGGCTAGACCAGGGTGTTTGTCATAGCAGAATCAGTACATATTACACGTGATCGTCGCGATTGATAAAAAGGTACAAAGTGAGACAATTTCCATATAAGTTATCATTGATGAATAGTCCTTGTTCACACCGGCGCCCTTTGCAATTCAATATGCTGGTTGACGACAGGAAATTCTGCGTGTCAACCTGTGACCACACCTGCTACAACACCTGCTAACAACACCTGCTACAGCGCCTGCAACGGCTCCTGAAGCGGCACCCGAATCACCAGGATCCTTGACAAATGGTGCAAAGATCAATGAAACAACGCCTAAGAACGTGGACATGGGGCGATCTGCCGGTGACGTCAGCAGCAGCTCCATCACTGGGATGACCATCGTTGTTACGTATGTATTGTGTGGTCAAGTCTCTTGCATAGTGAGGGCACTGTGACCTCTAGTCGACATATCACAGGAAATAAATTTTCATTTTAGGAAAGCAGGGCTAATAACAACTGTCAAACCACGCACACTATTTAAAATATTGCCTGACTGGTGTGGAATTTTGCTAATCACAGATTTATCAAGTAAAAATAATAATATCTTAGATAATGTCACAATTTGGTCCAACAGTCGAGTTCGAATCTCTGTAACAAATAATGGATGTCGTCATTGTTTGGAACGCGAAAATGACGTTTCGACTACCAACGAGAGGCGGTGGGGTAGCCTAGTGGTTAAAGCGTTTGCTTGTCACGCCGAAGACCAGGGTTCGATTCCCCACATGGGTACAATGTGTGAAACCCATTTCTGTTGCCCCCCGGCGAAGTATTACAAAAAGCGGCATAACAATTAAACTCATTTACTCACTCACTACTCGCTAAACAATGCATGAGCAACGTAACCTTCATGTAAGATTTGAACCAGTTTGAGTGAGTGAATGAGTTTTATTGTTACGCCAGCAATATCGCGGCGGGTTACACCAGATATGGGCTTCACATATTATGACGATGTGGGGAATTGAACCCTGGTCTTCAGCGTGACGAGCGAACGCGTTTACCTGTAGGCTACCCCACAGCTCTTAGATATATACTATATTATATAGGAAAGGTTTCTCACTTATATTTCTAAAAATGAACAAAGACGTCATTTTAGCATTTAATGTATGCCATTAACAATGCCATGATATAGACTAGGTAATATTCCTTTTCAGGCTGATGTCCTTTTTAAAGTATTAGGGGCGCCGGGTTAGCCTAGTGGATAAAGCGTCACACCATAGGCCCGGGTTCAATCCCCCCACATGAGTACAATGTGTGAACCCCATTCCTGGTGTCCCTCTTCGTGATATTGCTGGAATATTGCTAAAAGCGCCGTAAAACCATACTCACTCACTCTGAAAGAAACGTGCATGGTTAGCGGTTGATCTTGTCAATTCATCGTGTCAGTTTGCCTTGTTATGAATTAAAATTTGCTGTGAAAAATAAAGCGTAGAGTTATTACTGGATGACCTAACTACGGATAGTGATTTGAAACTCGGACAAATGATGATCGAGTAAGTTTGCACGCCGCTTTTATCAGCTACTTTCTCCGACTGTGGTAGTGAGTGAGTTAATATTTAACGTTGCATCAACTTTAGCGACTTCGGCAATTTAGCGACGAAGCCAAGTCAGTACATGTATACAGGTCCATTACAAACATGAAGTTACGCTCACATTTATTAATATATACTGAGTCAAAAAAGAAACTTCACATTCTGTCTTCAGGGCACTATAAAAGAACAAGAGATGGTAAGATGGTTAAATTGTTATTATTTCATTGCTGAGATCTGTGTGATGTACTCGATACACTGACAGTGCCATAATCAGTTCCATTAGGCTACACCGCCGTTCCAAAACATGGGTATACAGACTGTCAAGTCACAAGAATAAAAATGCGAAATGTCTCAGTTCAATATCGTGTATGGCCGCCCCGCGCATTCACCACTGCCAAACACCGTCTCCTCATCGACTGCCTGATGCTTGTGAACACGTGGTTGGGGATTTTGCGCCATTGCTCTTGCAAGGCAGCGCCAAGTTCCTGCAAATTCTGAGGTTGGTTCCTAAGACCACGAAGCCTTCTCCTCAGTGCATCCCAAACGTGCTCTATTGGATTAAGGTCAGGGGACCTCGATGGCCAGTCCATGACGTTGATTCCAGCGTTTTGAAGGACATTTCGTGTCAACATCGCGGTATGCGGCCGAGCATTATCATGCTGGAACTGTAGACCTGGGCCATGAGCTGCCATGAAAGGAACGAGTTCAGGGATGAGCACCTGGTCGCGGTAAGCAGAAGCTGTGAGGTTTCCACGGATGACCAGAAGTCGGGAACGGTTGTTCCCGCAGAAAGCACCCCACACCATGCAACTTCCGCCCCCGAATCTGTCGACTTCCTGTACACAACAGTGGGCATACCGTTCACGACGTCGTCTCCAGACTCTATGCCTGCCGTCCGCGAATCTGAGGGTAAACCTGGATTCATTGCTAAAGACGACTCGATTCCAGTCTCTCTGGGTCCATCGGAGGTGACGTTGGGCCCACAGCAGACGTTGACGTTGATGAAACGGCGGCAATATTGGCCCACGATATGGACGTCGAGAATAGAGATTGGCAGCCCGCAACCGATTTCAAATGGTCTGTGAGGACAGTCGACCTCTAAACATCTCAGCCCTGGTTCGTGTAGCCGGCAGAAATCTGTCACGTAGGTGACGTGGGACGATTTGACGGTCTACTGCTCGTGACGTCACACGTGGACGACCCGACCTTGGGCGATCAGAAGTGGTGCCAGTTTGTTGTAGACGACCTCGCAAGTCATACACAGTACGACGACTGCATCCCATTGCTCTTGCGACGTCAATAACTGATCTTCCGGCTTGCAACATGCCAACGTCACGTTCACGTTGCACATTTGACAATCGTGGCATTTCAAGAACCGTTAGAACTGTGGTTTAAAAGTGTTTTTTCAATTCTTGAGGCCAATGCAAACACGTGCATATGAAGAAAACTTCGATGCGAAGATCACGTGATCGACTTCACGTGCAATACCTGATTTGGTCGAAAGATAGGGATCCCATTTCGGATGCATAGATGTATCATCAGAGAAAAGTTATTCATTATTTTTCAAATTACATTTTGTGAAGTTTCTTTTTTGACTCAGTATACATATACACATTTTAACATTACAATAGTATATACAATTAAAAAAACAGGCTATAATCATACACATTCTAAAACACGGGTTATCATGTTCAATATAAAAAAAATATGTGACCATTGACTTGGTCACAAGACCGTAGAGACGGTCTAATTAATTTGCATGATCTGTACATCGGAAATAATCTAACAAGAGATCAATATCCAAGGTTAAACACAAAATGAACCTTTCGTCATGTAACGCTTTCAGCTTAAATACACAGGAGCATTAATTAAGTGCCCCCCTAACTCCACGATTCTGGTCCGAATGAGCGATCACACCCTAGCACACGTGAGTGCACATCCACAAGAAAGCGCGTGCTTCACACAATATCTCAAAAGCTATGAGTCATAATTGGTTAAACTTTAAGAATTGCAGCATGTCAAGTACAGTTTTGTGAACTGATTTATAACACGACAGTACTGACACTGATTTTTTCTTGGCATGGCAAGGACGTTTCCGAACATACAAGATCCGGGTTAGATTTGGTCTTCAGCTATATGAAAACATGGAACTACCATGCTTGTCGTAAGAGGCGACTAATGGGATCGGGTGGACAAGTTTGCTGACTTGGTTGGCGCATGCTATCGAATCCAATTGCGTAATTCGGTGCTCATACTATTGATAACTGGATTGTCTCGTCCAGATTCGATTATTAAGACTACAGCCATATAACTGGAACATTGCTAAGTGCGGCATTAAACAACAAACTACTAACAACACACACAAGAACGTTTGCGGTGTACCCGTTCTTTCAATTAAGAAATACACTTCGCCCTACCACCATGTATAGTGTAATAAAACACACTTTTGCCCTGAACTGTTATAACGTTAATATAGTTAAAGCACGGGGACGCTTGCGTTATAATAGTTCAGGGCGAAAGAGTGTTTTATTACACTATACATGGTGGTAGGGCGAACTGTATTTCTTTTCTAAGATGTCAAATTTAATACTTTCTAAAGATAATTACGATTAATTTAAGGCAGAAAACAAACGACGGTGTCGGTGACCTAAATTAAGAATCCTCGCACAGGGCTAACTGGCGCGCTGTTCTATTGATGTGTCTGTCCCCTACGTTAAGACGAAGGTTACCAGAAAAAAACAAATGATAACAGTTTGATGACGGTTTACGTTCGGATTAAATATCTTATCTGAATTATTTTAATTACATCTGTCATTAACGTAAACCATATGGGGCAATATGAACGTTGCATTTCTACTACCAGCGTAAGTTTAGATCAGTACATCCAGATGAAGTTGAGTAGTCAAGCGACATTCCACAATTGCATTGTGGGAATGTAAACATTACGAACGTTACCGTGTCACTGAAAACTTGTGAGTCGTAATGACACATTTTAACCGTCGTAAAACATAAACGTAATGTTTCCACCAGTGATGTTAGCTGCGTCAAGCAACAGCAAACCAAGAAACTGGATGCAACGGTGTAGTTTACTGTAGGAGGCCGTACGAGACAATGACAACTGACATGCATCGTGACGTCGCTTACATTGTGACGTAATGTAAAATGGTTCGATTACGAGGGGGCACAGTAGAATGGCGCAGTGACGGGATAACGTCATTCAATTGTTACGTCATCAAAAAACTATACCTTTATTATCTGATAATGTATTATTTTTTCGATTGTTCTAACCGCTAGGCATCTTAGAATGGAAAATAAAGGGAAACGTTAAGTACTAAAATGAATAAGATCTCAAGTTACATAGCAAGAAAACTGTAATATTTATCCTGCTATAATCCGCGTGGGCAATTGCCTTGCATATTTATCCTTAAATGTGATTGCTTAGTTCACGGACACCAAGAACCCACGAAAGATGATGAACTCTCTTCCACTTTTATTGATTGGGTTGTTTCCACCCACACCTGTTCTCCCTTGCGGAGTGGAGCGACAGAAAATACAGCAGTATGGTCGCTGCCCGTCTTCGTCGTCGTGAAGCGATTATGCCGGATCGGGTTGTCCTTATCTGGATGAAAGTGTTGTTATTGCTGGACACCATCAGTGATAGATTTGTAAGGACATTTTGGTTCCAGAATCAGCTGCGGTGAGCTGGCCTGTGTGTTCGTTGTAGAAGAAGTCCAGCAATATCAGGACACCAGAAATGGACTTCACCCATTCTACCCATGTTTGGAATCAAACCCGGGTCTTCGGCGTGACGAGCGAACGTTTTAACTACTAGGCTACCCAACCGTCCAGATTGTATTGAAGTCGAAGACAAGCATATGAGAGATGGTATGCTAAAGTCGAGTCCAGTACCTGCGATATCCTTGCCCATTGTAAGCCAATCAAAGTACCTTGTCAACAAGATATTGTGTATATATGTACAGATATTTTGTATTACTTGACTAGCCGACCTAACCTAAAGCATATCCATTGTGGTCGAAAGAAAATTATAACTTAATAAGTGCCAGATTAGGCAGTTGAATCAAATACATTAAATGACTATTGAAGCAAGCCAAACAGTAATTAAGTTTTGGAATCATTTTATTCCATAAATTTACGGATCTAAAAACTGGAATATGACTTAGACACCATTATTGTTCTATTGAATCGATGAACAAAAATAAAGGACATCATTCTAATTTAATTACTTCGGGTCAGTCGATGTCATTACTAAGTTTGCATATAAATGCCTTAAAGTGAATGTATTTACAACCCATTAGATTGTAACAAATAACCTGTCATTTAGTGTAGATTGTTTCCTTATATCAAGACCCACGGAATGCCACGTGGTATCATATGTGTCAAGGCACTGAAGCTGTGATGCTTCATAGTAATCTATCCACATTGGGCATATCTGGGGAGAGTGAGTGAGTGAGTGAGTGAGTTAAATATTAAAGCCATATCGCGATGATAACAAGTTGGTTATAAATATTAAACACTTGTTGACAGAGAAATATAATAAGGTTGATACCATAGCTATGTCATAAAAACCACATTGGTATTAAAAGAAATCATTTTAGAAGGATATACGGCTATACTGAAAGCCATTATAAACGCAATTGGTATTTGTTGTCCTGGAACTTACAAAAGTTCTATTGAAGATTTGTTTCCTGCGATACAGTGGATGTAGGGATAAAAGGCTGTTATTCTGACCCATTTCGAGTTCGAGTACCCGAGCATTCCTCTCACATGAACTTCGATGCTTAAAACTGAACCTTTGACATTTCTCGTAAACACAACCACATTCAAGAAACACGTTGTGCACGTGCATTACCTGCACCCAGGCCCTTTGAAAGCACAAAGAATTGTGAAACTCAATCACTTTGAGATGCCACGCTGGACGCAAGACGAAAGGAATCAGGCTATCGGTATGGTCACCAAGGCGCTTCAGACGTGATGATTGCCAGGCACTTTAATGTGCATCCATCCACTGTAAGTCGACTCAGACAACGTTTTCGGGCTACCGGAAGTGTTGCTGATCGTCCGCGACCTGGTGCACCACCTGTGACGACAGCTCGACAGGACCGCAATATCCGAGTTTCACACTTGCGAAATCGGTTCCAAACAGCTGCTGATACGGCATGGAGGACAATTGGGACAAGGCAACGTCGGTGCAGAGACGCCTCGCCCGTACCGTGGTCAAACCTTATTGCATCGCCACAGACTTGCCAGACAGCAATGGGGAGCTAATGGGGCCAATCTTGGCAACAGGCCATGGCTAGATGCCATTTTTGTCAGATGAATCCATGTTTAACGTATCCTTTGCAGATGGACGTCAACGGATTTATCGACGTCGAGGAGAAAGACGTGCGCCAAACTGTGTCCTTGAACATGATCGCTTTGGAGGGGGTGGTGTCTTGATCTGGTATGCTATCAATGCCAACTTCAGATCCCAGATGGTAGTGGTTAACGGCAATCTGAATGCTAAACGTTATGTGGACAATATCCTTCGTCTGGCTGTACTCACAATGACGGATCAACATAGCGGTCGTAACCAATTTGTGTTTCAGCATGTTAATGCACGTCCCCATGTAGCCAGGGTAACAAGGGACGTTTTGAATAATGAGAATGTGCGGTGGACTGGCCTTCATTATCCCCATGAACCCATTCGAGCATCTGTGGGATGAACTTGGATGGCGAGTTCGAAATCAACTTGTGCCACCAAGGACAGTTGATGAACCCTTCAAAATCACTGGCATACCATCCCACAGCTTATCCTGAGAAATGTGTGTCTTTCCATGCCCGGCCGGAGGCTGCGAGCATGTCTTACAGTCTACGGTGGACACACACGATTTTGAGCGCAAGTGACCCCTCCCTTGTTTGATGTTGTTGATTCACTGATGTTGTTGTTGATTGGACGTTTTCAGATGAAATTATCCACAGATGTTCACATATCTGCCAGTTACACTTATATATATACATACAAATATCTGGTGAGAAAACAGAAAATATTTTTGTATGACACCATCTCAAAATACTAAATTTCGTCGCTGTCAATCCAGTGGTTATGCCCATTGCATGTGAAAACACTGAGCTCAAGATGAAAGAAACAAAGCTTCTGTATGTTGTCGGTGAGGGAATCTTAAAGTTGTCCGTCAGGGTTGAAGTCATTTTAAGAAATATATGTCTTTCATATACTTATGTACCCGTGAAGAAACTCACTCACTCACTCATATACTTATGACATCAGTTCCATGATCCAATGGAAAACCGTATGTAATGTAAGCTATTAAAAGATATTAGAGTGAACATCTGACAGGCACAGTTATTTAAAAAGAGAATGACCATATGGAAAACTCAATGAACATTTTACGATTGATGTTGCTTTCTCTGGAATGAGTAGGCATCTTGTCTAGTTTCCTTTCTAAAATCAAACAAAGTGGTAAAGAAATTGAAATAATATTGAAACATCTGTTTTCCACGTGGACAATGTTGCATACAAATGTTTACAGTTGTTTCACCCCGCATCTAGCAACCATAACATTTCTAATTCATGCGTCTATTTCTGTGTTAGAATTGAAGGAATAATCTGGAACATACGTACATCAAGTGTCAGGGTTCTGAGTAAGCAATAGATAAAATCCTGGACTATTTCTTCAAGGTGCGCTATCACATGTCTGGCCTTCCAGGCTTCTTATTAATGCTAAATATAGACTGTGGGCGATCTGTCTGAATTCAGTTATCTTTAAATTCAAGATATCTGTAAGAACTGCCTCGGTGTTGATCAGTGTCTTACAACGCTACAGGTTAAAATGTTTATGACGAACTTGTTCTTGTTTATTTTGCTTCCTCCCTCTTTCTCTGGACTAATTTTACCTCTGACAAAACCAGATGGCACTGCTGATCTCTCCAGTGTATTGAGTCATGTAGTCCTGCTTGAACAGTCAATGACAAACCTTCAGACGACCACAAGTCAACTGAAAACAGATCTACAGGTAACAAAACAGGATCTGGAAAGTACCAAAACAGAGCTACAATCCGCAAAGACGGACCTACGGAACACCCAAACAGACTTACAAACAAGCAAATCACTGCGACAACTGGCAAGTGCTGAAATGTCCTCTCTGAAGGATGAAGTGGCATCACTGAAGGCTGAACTGAAGCTGTCAGCGAATGAATTGAACCAAGTGAAGTCTGAACTGAGAGACATGAAACAGGATAAACTTAATGCTAACTTTCTGTTGAACCTAACGATGGATGCAATGGGTCACAATATCAAGCTGAACACTGTACAGGTTAATACACTGCAGTCAAGTGTTTCGGCTTTAGATAACCATCTGCACCGAGTAAATACTACCCTGTATGATGTCAAGACTGAAGAAGAGGCGTTCATCCTGAATACCTCATCGTCTCTCAAAGTGATTACAGACCAGTTGTTGTTTGGGGTCCGGGAAATGGTGTCCACAAAGGAAGTGCAACAAAATGCGTCGAAACAGCTGGAAAGACTTCAGAATGAAATGAACCAAACTTCTGTTGATGTGCGCAATGTTCAACAGGCTCTTCACATGGTCACGGATAATCTACACACAGCGCAAAGTAACATCACGTCCACGATCGCTGATGTTGCTGATTTGCAGCGTAGCATGTCACGTGTGCAGTCACAGTCACAAGGCAACACCAAGTCGCTATCACAAGTCATACAGGACGTTGGTAAGTTTGTTTTCTTGGTTTGTTTTTGTTTGGTTTGGTGTTTTGTTTTACGCCGCACTCAGCAATATACCAGCTATATGGCAACAGTCTGTAAATAATCGAGTGTGGACCAGACAATCCAGTGATCAACATCACGAGCATCAATCTATGCAAATGGAATACATGTGTCAGCCTGTGTATTTGCAACTTAATAATACTGAAACTTGCATGACTGCTGTCTTGATAACTTGCGCGACAATTATGATGTTGATAAGACCACAAAATAGAGAGCGGTGTTGGGCATACACATATTATTGTATATAGCGTCAGTGAAGATTGGGTTTAAAATTGGTCTTCAGGAACCCAGACTTGTCGTATGAGGCGACTAACGATGATGTCGACACTGGGTCGTTCGGTCCAGATTGGATTATTCATACACTGATATATAGCTGGAATATATTTCTAGTCTGGCGTTAAATAAACAAATGCTATTGCTCAAACTATAGGTCCATTGCTTATGGCAACCTTGATGATACTATAAAAAAAAAAAAAAAATTGAAATGCCATCTATATAACTGAATAATGTATGGTGGAAGTCTTCTTCGTGTGTTGCATCTTTTTTTTCATTTTGGAACAACTTCCCGGTACTTTTATCCGGTTTTAGTTTATGGCAATTAACAATAACTGGCCGGATTTTAAGTGAAGTCTCCACTCTCGCGCGGGACGTCTGTTGTGGTACCAAGCAGGTTTATTAGTAGAAATTAGGACCAAAGAATATTTTAAGCAGCATAATTAATAGTATGACAGTATGCTGCTTTAATTATATCATAGAACATGTAAATTACGCAAATGTGTGCGGAACTGCACATGCTAATTAGTTATGTACCGCCTGTAAACCTCACTGCCAACTGGATACTGTATGCGTTAAGCGCATTAAAGTGTGTTTTTATTGATGTTCACGAGAGATATTTAGGCACACACACACACACACACACACACACGCACACACACACACACACACACACACACACACACACACACACACACACACACACACACACACACACACAAAGGTACTGGATTTGATTTGATCTTGTCAACTCTCATACAGTCTGGTTGATTAAATAGCTTCACTCCCTTACTACGAAGGGAAACATTTACAAGTTGAAATCTCCTTGACAACAGACCTTGTTTGGATGAATCATATTGAGAGTTAGCCCAAACTGTACATGCATGGCAAAAGGTGTCCTTTGTTAAATGTTTCTTTCAATTGTGTAGCGTCAAAGACAAGAACCGTTGCCTTCCGTACAGAAAGCCCACCCGATACAGCCATCGGAACTCCGCTTGTCTTTGACTTCACCATCTACAACGTCAACTCTTGCTACGACGACAACACAGGAAAGTTCACCGCACCAGTTTCTGGAACCTATATGTTCTACACCAATCTATCCCTGAAGGTATCCAACACGTTCGGTACTTACATCCATATTATGAAGACGGGATCAAATATTATCGGGTTTGGGACGGCGAAGACGGGCAGCGACCATACTGCTGCATTTTCTGTCGCTCCACTCCGCAAGGGAGAACAGGTGTGGGTCGAAACAACCCAATCAATGAAAGTGGAAAAGAGTTCTTCAGCATCATCATTTGGTGGGTTCTTGGTGTCCGTGGATTAAGCGACTCACATTCAAGGATAAATGTGCAAGGGACTTGCCCACGCATGCTATGGCATGATAAATATTACCGTTTTTTCCCTGTAACTTGAGGTATTATTGGTTTTCATACTCAATAGTTTCCCTTTCTTTTCCAAGTGAATATGTACGAGTACAATGCAGTTTCGTAGGCTTCAAGAAGTGTTTATGTTAGTAGCTAATGACGACAGTTCTTAGAAGGAAGGTAGTGCGCAGTTTTGACGAAATGTTCTAAGTGGTAAGTACAGTTGATTTGAGCATATATTTTGCATTTTACCCTTAAGATAAATTTGTCGAATTCTGATTGGTCAATAGCCAAAGCATACCAAACCATGTAGGCGGATTTGCCAGGGTGTACGGACCGTACACCCCGTCAAATATGTTATGTGACACACTACACGGGGTTGTACGAATGACCTTGACCTTAGATTGAATGTGGCTGCCAAACGGCTGATCGCTTCGAAATTTTAGAGTTGGCGTATACAATAATGAGTATAAACAGAGTAATAAAATTGTTGCCATAATTTGTTATTTGTTTGTTAGTATATATGCAATATGTAAAATGTTTCTGTATTTCACTTGTCGTTTATCAAAACCTCAAATTCGATATTTTTTACCATAAACTAAGCCATCCCGAGTTATCTCCCTTTATGACCGTTCAGGAAAAATCATGGAGAAATATTTTGCGTCTCATTCTGCCGCATTCGTAACTACTCGTGTCATTTTTGCAGGCCGGATGGCGTCTCGTTCCCCTCTCGTGGGCATGTTTACGACTGGGCCCTGTCTAAGCGCAAACGGGCATAAAGATGAAAATAGTCTAGTACTATTATCAAGTAGAGATAACTCTGAATTTCCAAACATGGCTCCTAGAATATCCTATTTACCGTGGGCAAAACAGCAATACAGTCATTCCCTTTGTAAATATGTTTCAGTGTTGAAAGTTGCGGATCCCTTAGATCAAAGTTTTTATGTTAAAATTGTAGCATGTTAGCGAAGTTTCAAAGTTCAACAGGACCGCCATCTTCAAATGCGTTTTTGCGATTGGAATTGGTTTGGATGGCCCTTACGAGAGTCTTCTTGCTCTGACCGCCGAGAAGATTTCTGCCGGACCGTCTAATTTTTAGCCAGCCCGATGGACGGGTGAAAAAAATAATTCAGATAACGTGTCACTGGCACTGCCTATTTGTTAAATCTCTTCTGGGCTGGTAAGTTTTTGAAGTTACCAGCCCAGTTGTCTGGCTATTTCATACACTGTTGTAGGTCACGGAAAGAGGCGAGTAGTTACGAATAATTCTGCCTATGATTGAATGTTGTTGTTGCGCCTCAGGAAATACGGAAGTTACAAGGGTCTTAGTTCCGGATACCCTTTCAAAACACTGTGTAACTAATATTAACATAACTGAAGTCGCACTGGAAAGTGGTATCACATACACCCATGACCAGCATTTGTTAATTATATTGTTATTGTCTTCCTAAAATCAACTAGTACTGCCCTTTATGTCTGTGTTTAGGGTGCTCTGGCATCATTATACCCATACCATAGAGTATGATATCAGTTTTCCGCATGTATTCTTTTGCTTTGCCAATACAGTACTTGTTTAAGAAGGAAAGAGTGAGTGAGTGAGTTACAATTTAACGTCACACCGGCAATATTTCAGGCATATAGTGACGAGAATAAAGTTAGTATATATGATAAATATCTGTCACAAAGGACAGTAAAACTTGAGCAACGTATCACAGAAAGCAAGTCTAAAGACTAATCATTTCCAATTCTAAAAATGCGACTCGATATGACATAAGAACTTAAGAAAGATAGAATAAACAAGATACTGTCTCTCGCCAGTACAACTTTCGTGATGTTTTTGATTATTTATTTTTCCATAGCTGTCAATGCAAGAACAATCGAAAATCATAAGAATGTTCTTGTATGATAAATAAAGTGGTGGCGATTAGGTGCCTCAGTCTGAGAGTGTGGGTTGGAATCCCGGGTAGGTCTCAACACTAAAAATGAACAAAAATAATAATACTGAAAGGCAAAAGAATCGTCGTTATATTGGAAATGACATTTAAGTATCAATGGAGTATTTGAACCTATTTTGTTTTAAATATTGTCAAGTCTGAGGAGAACACAGCCTGTACATTTGAGATTGTGGTTTTAAAACCTTGTGGAAAGGGATGAGTTCGCACAAACACAACATTGAATCGAGATGCACGTCCATCATGCATGCATTCGAGCATTTAATTTAAGTTTATCTTTGGGCTGCACACACTTTTGTTCTAATGGCCTTTCCTCATACATCGTACTGGATCTACCACAAAGCTGTCTATATGGCAGTAACATCTGCAGAAAATTTCCTAATGTGATATGTGCACGCAAATTCACGCAACTAACTCATTAGTTTTCGAAAAGACTTCGAATACTGTTACGTTTGAGGTCCTCTAACTAACTCTCCTTTTACAACATTTTAATTCATGATAAAAAAATACACAATGTGTTTACAAGGGTCTGCCAGGTTGGGGCAGATCATCAACCAGAATTTAGGTAAATCTACATGTTGGCATAGTACCGAATATATAAAATAAATAAAACTAACTCATTATTCGAAATAATAGTGACCCAGCTGTTTCCTTTACAATGTGGGTCGGTGGGGCAGCCCAGTGGTTAAAGCGTTCGCTCGTCAGACGCCAGTTCTTTACCGTGATATGAGTTGTTCGTGGTTAGACATGAAAGAATATCGACTATAAAATCAATGTAAATGATTACGATGTTCTCACACTCAATGCCAGGGAGCTGACCACACAATACATACGTAACAACGATGGTCATCCCAGTGATGGAGTTGCTGCTGACAACTCCGGCAGATCGTCCCATGTCCACGTTCTAAAGCATTGTTTCATTCATCTTTGCACCATTTGTCAAGGATCCGGGTGATTCGGACGTCGCTTCGGGCGTCGCTTCAGGTGCCGTAGCGGGCGTTGTTGCAGGATGCGTTGTCAAAGTTGTGGTGGTAGTAGCTGGTGTGGTCACAGGTTGACATGAAGATTTTCCTGTTGTTAATCAGTATATTGAAGCAAACAAGTCTTCAAATCTCAACAAGGACTAATGTTATTCATTATTGTTTTGTCTGGGGTTTACGTACCTTATACATCTGCAATAGAGCTTTGAGCAGTGTTAAATATGAGACAAGTAAGCCTACACTTATCTATTAACTGACAACCCATAAAGGGCCATATGTTTGTCACTATTCACCTCAATCATCACTTTTCAACTAATGTTACAATAACTGAAGGTTTACGTCAGGATTTATTTTAACTGGTTAACGGATTAGTTTGGCCTTTAGTTTTGTTCTTGGGTAATATATTTGAGAAACGAGATTCTTACCAAGTCGCCACCATGCATTATCTACTGAAGATATTTCGATGCTTTCAATGCTGTCAATCATTGCGAGAACAAAAGAAAAGGTTGACCACAGACCGAATTCTCCAACTTCGCAACCTTCGCCGATAGTGATTTCAGAAAATGAAACCTGCACCCATAGTGGTGTGTAGTCGTCACACGCGTCTCCGGACAAAGCCAACATCTCCCCAGTGCAGTAATCATTGAAGCCGGACTCACAGAGCTTCATATGAGATGTCTTGTTTGGATAAATGTCTATGACTACCCTATCGTAATCTATGTTAATGCAGAGCTGCACTTTACTGCAACTCTTCACGTCAAACAACAGGGAATCCGAGCTGAAAACCGTCTCCCCATCCACCTCTGTCAGCTTTACAGTGCTGTCAGTTCTTGCGGTTTGAAACACGTCAGCGTGGATTCGATCACCTGAAACAAAACATGAGGAAGGTCAATAAGGATTGATATACAATAAGGTACGTAACAAATACAATCCACCCCGGACATGAACTCGGAGATTAAAATATGTGTATGAAGCAATAGCTCTGTTCCGTTATTGGCTTCATACAAACTTACGCTGGTCCATCCCCTTTTTCTAAAACCCACTTAACATCTGTACTTCCCCACATTGGTCCAATGTGTGAAGCCCATTTCTGGTTTTCCCCCGCCGTGATATTGCTGGAATATAGCTAAATGCGGCGTACAACCACTCACTCACTCACTTAGTATTTGTACATTCGGAATACGCATGACAACACCATGTCCATGAGTGTTAGAAATTTCGATTTTGAAATTCTATTCTCACTGCAAAATGTGCTAATAAATCACTATCAATTGGCATATCCTCACCTACAGCTAACACCCTTGTCAAATACATGCATATGCAAGTTATATATTGACCTCGTCACGTGATACAAGTAAAAATAACACATGGGAACACGGGACGTCCGAATGATTCCCCAGCACCATATTGCTTGTCGTATGAGACCAATACGTTGCCGTTGGTTGAGCTCTGTGTCGTCAGAGGAAATGACTTTGGTACCAGGAACAGGAGTTTTGTTTGGCCAACACTTTGACCCTAACGGTGCCTGATGGCAAAGTCAGCAGGCTGGCCACGCCCTTCCTCGTGAATGTATAATGGTGCGGTCCCAGTGGCGTACGTTAGAAGAAGGTTTTTTCCACTTCACATTATATTGCAAATATATCAACGATGACGTCCCATAATTAAAGACAGTGGCTCATGGGCCAATATGGCTGCGTTAACCTTCAGGTTCTGTCTTCTGTTTACACCCCAGGACCGAACAGCTTGACATTACATTTGCTGGACAGAAACATCTGCTCCTTGTATCTTCAGGTTCTGTCTTCTGTTTACACCACAGGACCGAACAGCTTGACATTACATTTGCTGGACAGAAACATCGGATCCGTTAACCTTCAGGTTCTGTCTTCTGTGTAAAGGATCAAAACCAACTCCGAGGTTTTGTTTGGAAAAGTAAGACCGCGGCAGAGGGAAATTGGCGAGGGCTGACAGGCCCGACCTGATTTCCCGAGGCCAAGGGCTTACGTTTTCTAGAAAAACCGACTCCGAGGTTTTGAGCCAACTTATGAACCGACCGAAGATATACTTTAGATATAATTTTAATATTTCGTATTTACTGGTGAAATCAACTGGGATGCGACTGGCGGCGCTCACCTTGCCTTCCACGCGCAATGCACGTGCTCTGCACGCGTTACCAATGTCCTGCACTCGCGCTGCCCGGACTACCCGTGTGGTGAGGAACACATGGTTCATACTGACAAACAATCTCATACTTCACAGCAATCCTTCGTAGCGTAGTGGATAAAACCGACAAACTAGTAAGCTAAGGATTGCGGGTTCAAAACCAGGTATCGGAACTATGTACTGAAAGTTTTCAAAATGGTGATATTTTACGATTGCATTCAGTGATAGCAAGACAAAGTTATTGTTATTATTAAACGGAGAACCTGACGAGATAATAGCGTGACGTCACTGGAAGTTTATAATTCTGTCGCATCCCAGTTGATGTCATACAGTCAGAATTTTTTTATCTCCTAATTAGGTGATACTATCTCATTAGAGATATTAAGTCCCACTAGGACTTAGCTATCTCCTAATTAGGTGATACTATCTCCTAATTAGGGACTTAATATCTCCTAATTAGGACATAGCTATCTCTAATTCACTTCTTCTGTTTGGGTTTAGCATCTTGGATGAAGTCATGGATGAAAACATACATTTGTTTCATGTTGGACATGCAGTATTCAGAAATTGTGTCTTGTTTTTGGCCCATGTAAATGGCATCATTATCAGCATAAAGCCTTTGAAAAGGAAATCAAAACGACTGAATCTGTTTAGGCGAAGACATAATAGTGATATGGCAGAAGTTGCTATGTTCAGTAGTGAAAGTGGAGTGAGTGAGTATGGTTTTACGCCGCTTTTAGCAATATTCCAGCAATATCACGGCGAGGGACCGTGAGTGAAAGAGGTAGAAGAATCAGGACAAATGTGTGCTTACAAGCTTATGCATCTGAAATGCATACAAGAGGGATTCATTATCAGTCAAGACATGGTGCATTTGGTGCATTTAGTAGTGGCAGAAATGAGAGTACAAGAACACCCAACTGCATGTATTATAGGAGAACGGGCAGCCCCTGAATGTGAGAGGCTACCACACAAATGACGTCACTAGGGGAATCCCCCTTGTTTCCTCTATAGCATGACCGACGCCATGTTGAAAAAAAAACTCAAGCCGTCCGTTTGTGTAATGACACATGCCTGCACAAATGCAAATTTATAGAGCCGAAAATAAACAATGACAACATACAACTTCTATACACAATATTTAATATCCCCGTGCATGCAGAATGGACATGGGTAGGGAGAGCCTCCCTAAGCCACCCTTTACAATCTATATACAGATGTCTCTTTGAAATATACAAATACACTTTACACATCTCTCTACCATGTGGTGGTGTCTGGTGGTATGTGGTGGTGATGGTGGTGGGTGATGATGGTGATGTTGGGTGATGGTGGTGGGTGGTGGTGTGGTGGTGTGTGGTGGGTGTGGTGGTATGTGGTGGGTGGTGGTGGTGTGGTGGTGTGGTGGTGTGGTGTGTGGTGGGTGATGGTGCTGATGGTGGTGGGTGGTGGTGTGGTGGTGTGTGGTGGTATGTGGTGGGTGGTGGTGTGGTGGTGTGGTGGTGTGTGGTGGTGATGGTGGTGTGTTTTGGTATGTGGTGGTGGGTGGTGGTGGGTGATGGTGATGGTGGTATGTGGTGGTGATGGTGGTGTGTGTGGTGGTGTGTGGTGGTATGTATTTGTGTGTGTGGTGGTGGTGGTGCTGTGGCTGTGGCTGCTGCTGCTGTGGCTGCGTCTGCGTCGTCAGCGTCAGTGGAACCACATTTTGGCATTCATCTGAATGTTTGACTCTCATGTGTCTCTTCAAATCATAGGGGCGGTGGGGTAGCCTAGTGGTTAAAGCGTTTGCTCGTCACTCCAAAGACCCGGGTTCGAATCCCCTCATGGGTACAATGTGTGAAGCCCATTTCTGGTGTCCCCTGCCATGATGTTGCTGGAAAATTGCTAAAAGCGGCGTAAAACCAAACTCAGTCAGTCAAGTCAGTCAAATCATAAGACCATGTATAAGTATTTCCACACGAAGAACAGATATCCATCTTGATGTTTCTCCTCAAAAGGTCAGTGACAGAACAACAAGGTTCTGGGCGATTCATACCTCCATTCATTGGCTCTTCTCTGATTCTCAATTGACCATAGGCCAGACTGGTTACACCATCTTCGGGAAGATATCGCTTGTCATTGAAGGAGAGACGACCAAATATCAGTGCATAAAATGGGGTAATATGGGAAATGCTAATGGAACTACTATTAAATTAATTGCTGTGATTGCACGTGTAAAATGACTGTAAAACGTAGTGATAACGTTTTGTTTGTTTTATAAACATGGTTTACAATATAGTTGTGCAAGACGATTTGAAGGTAGGCCTACTAACCCACTGACCCTAGTTATACAGGTCACGTCTGTTGTACATAGCCAGGCGTGTATGCACAGGCTAAGACTCGAAATATATTATTGTGGATACAAGTGGACAAACATTACACAATATATAAAACTATGTATAAACCTGGGACAGCTTTCTGTTCAGTTGGGAAGATGTATGTATGTAGCCTGTTACAGATTCGTAGGACAGTAAGGACTGTGTTTATATGATAAGGCATGCTTACATGACGATCTGAAAAATGTGACTGTTGATCCTCATAGATTATATGGATTATGCGATACTGTGGATAAATAGTAATGAACAGGTGAGGTCATTGGCGTTGGGTGTTCTGGTACTCTTATTTCTACCACTACTAAATGCAGCAAAGACGCACCGTGTCTTGACTGACAGTGAATCCCCTTGTATGCATTTCAGATGCATAAGCTTGTAACCACATATTTGTCCTGATTCTTCTATAACATATGTTATATTTGGGATAACACTTTCTTAGTAAAGTACCATTCTAGTACTTTTGTTGGGTTGAGTCCCATCAGGGATGGCATCCAATCGCCAGCCATCCGATCGCCAGCACACAAAGTCAGCCGGCTCACCCACCGCGACTTCCAGCCACCGCTGGCGATTAGGTGCCTGACTCTGAGGGTGTGGGTTCGAAACCCGGATGGGACTCAACCCGACAAAAGAACTAGAATTTGTACTTTTCTAAGAAAGTGTAATCCCATATATAACATAGGTTACATCTGACCACTTTCTAAATGGCACTGTGTAATCACTGGTTCTTCTACCTCTTCTACCTCTTTCACTAGTATGTCTTCGCCTACACAGTTTCAGTCGTTTTGATTTCCTTTTCAAAGGCTTTATGCTGATAATGATGCCATTTACATGGGCCAAACAAGACACAATTTCTGAATACTGCATGTCCAACGTGAAACAAATGCATATGCTTTCATCAATAACTTCATCCAAGATGCTAAACCCAAACAGAAGAAGTGAATGACTTTTGGTTGACTTTTTCATACATATTTTTAAGATCCTTAAGTCCTAATTAGGAGATATTAAGTCCCTAATTAGGAGATACTAAGTCCTAATTAGGAGATAGCATCACCTTATTAGGAGATAGCTATGTCCTAATTAGGAGATATTAAGTCCTAATTAGGAGATAGTATCACCTAATTAGGAGATAGTATCACCTAATTAAGAGATAGCTAAGTCCTAATTAGGAGATATTAAGTCCTAATTAGGAGATAGTATCACCTAATTAGGAGATATTAAGTCCTAATTAGGAGATAGTATCACCTAATAAAGGAGATAGTATCACCTAACTAGGAGATATTAAGTCCTAATTAGGAGATAGTATCACCCTAATTAGGAGATAAAAAGAATTCTGACTGTGGCACTAGGACGCTTCCGTACGTAAGTCCCAAAACATTCAAAGTAAATTTAAACTCTCCACTTTTTCAATCGTAGAATATGTGTATTTTGAATGTATGGCTAGACGTGTCTAAATTGCTAACAGCTGATCGAAGGGATAATGTAAATCCAGCTAGGGCCCATGCAGGAAGCACATGTACTGTAAGTCCCCATGGTCCCTAGTATGGTGATCTACCTTCAGTTGTTGGCAATTTATAGCCTGTTTTTATTTTGTATTGTCATTTGTACCATGGCTTTGCGGAGGTCTCTTGGATGTTGCCCATCGTTTTGCCCTACTGATTCTCACTGGATAATGCTTGCTCCGTCCCCTTTCGTGTGCCGAAACTATGACGTCATCGTAAACAGGTTTCGCCAGAAGGAAGTTGAGATACATTGTAGAACATAAAAACAAGTACAATGTTGACAAATTTATTTGGGAAAAAACCCCATCATTTTAAAACATTTGTATTATAAACTACAAAAAGAGCAAAGAAATAAACATTTAGATTGTTTTCAATCTTGAATTGAAATTTAAGGAAACAGTTCGGATACACAAGTTCCTCTGATTGTTTTCAATCTGGAATTTAAAGTTAAAGATGCAGTTTTGATACACAATAGATGGAGTGGATAGATGCGTTGACAGTGGCAGAGGGCTCCGTTTTCATTCGTTTAGGTGCAAGAGGTGGATCCAGTTTGTTTTCAATGGCTGACAACATAGACTGTGACGGTCGCTTGTATTTTCTCACTGCCTCAGCGCTTCTGTGCCCGGTTATTCGCATTATTTCCTGCTCTTCTACTCCCTCTTCCTACGTGTAGCACACGTGCATTTCCCGGAGTGGTTTGTGAAGTAGCCAGGAATACCAGCGGAAGTGCACATATTTGTTGACACCAATCACCTGACTTGAAAATCGAATGTTGTCATTTCCTTTAGCCGAAAGGGGTCTCCTGTAAAACGGCCCACTGTGTCAATCTTGGATACATTACAGTTCATACAGGCATGGTAAGTCTGCAGTGCAGTGGCGACGCAATACTTTTGCGGCGACTGTCCGGTGTGCTAAACCTCCAGCGTAATTTTTGGCTGTAGTTCCACGAAATTCGATATATGGTCCCATCTGATCAGTCCCGACCAAAATGTGATTAGCTTGTAGGCGTCTATGTTCAATCACAGGCTCGGAATCCCAAAAGTTTAGTTGTAGAAGAACACTCTGTTCGGGAGACTTTGGCTGGTTTTATCCCCAAGCAATTCTTTATCCCATAAAGTTTTCTCGGTTTCTTCGCTAATGGGTTCAGCTTGTTTAACAGTGGTGCCGATACCTTTTGCTGTTAATCTTCGCATCTCGGCACTCAGAAATTGTCGGAAACGCTGACACGCTAGACTTTTCGTATCCAAAAAGTTAACGCTGATGTTTCCCATTTCCCGCATGCGACGTAGCAAACCGGCACCTAAGAGATAGAGGGTTTTGGGTGGATATTCTGAATCATCTACCTTTCGCGCTTCCAACACGAACCTGGACAGATAGTTGTTTACATCGGCGGCACACAAATATCTTGTCGGAATCCTCGCCATTGGTCGAAAACACACATCGCCAACTTCGTGTTATTTCGAGTGTTCTTACTTTCAGCATCAGCTATGCGTTGCAAAATATCGTCTTCTAATACGATTTTCGCAAATCGTTCAGTTTGAGCGGGTGGATCAACAGGATTAGTAATGTCATCAGGCCTATTTTCTTCAGAAAACGGGTCGAATTGAAGATCAAATAATCCAACATCCAGGCCAATTTGGTCGCTTCCATTCACTTCGTAAATTTTCAAAGACTGGGATAAAGTTAGGTCCTCAAACTTTAAATTCAACTCCATCGCCTCACCAACTTGGGAAAGTGTAATATCATCAATTCCATCATTCCGCTCATTCACACTATCACTGCTGGGTATGAAAGTTGTTTCCACGTCCTCCATGGTTGAGAATTAATTTTTGTAAACTTGAACGACCTAAGATGGCGCGTATGACATGATATTCATGACGTCATATAGTGCACTCATTTTCCCGCCACTTTGTTTTAAACACACCGCCGAAATCTCATGGTACAAGTCTGTTACCCCACCCACGACTCGAGGTTCGTCTAGTTACAACACGATTTGCCCTGGCTTTTGATTGACAGGCGTAGTGACATCTCGTGCCCTACGCCTGTCAATCAAAAGCCAGGACAAACCGTGTTGTATCTAGACGAACCTCTCGTGTGACAATGGGGTAACTTTATCTTATAGTTAAAATATTTTAGATTCAATTTCTTGTCTTAAGTTTATTCCTGTGATAATCTAGTTATTTTATTGTCCTTTGTCGACAGGTGTTTTATAATTTAATTGTGTTTATTGTTAATTTATAACTTTTCAAGTCACAATATGGCTGAAATATTGCCGATGTGACTATAAAGTTTAACTCACTCACTCACTCCCATTCGAATCCACATTCCCAGAGTCAGGCACCTAATCACAAAGTCGCAACCGCGACTTCGACAAAAGTGGAAGTAGGACAACTGGTAGTCCAGACCAAGGAGTTTGTGTACCCCTCTGATGTGTGTCAATTGGCACGACTCCCACAGCCGAAAGCGATGTGCAGCAAGCTGAGTGGGTTAGACGACTGGTCAAGCCACACACAGAAATATGACGCAAATCATCAACTGTAATTTGAAAGCAAGGACCTGACCCTTTCATCAGTTGTCATCTGAATCAGTCTCTCAGATTGCGCGTGCTTGCTGACAATATGGGTACGTGGATAAGTATCTCAATATGTTTGATGACTATGGGCGCTATCGTCTCAAAAGCGAGGCAATAACGGCACGCTGTGAAACTACCATCAAATAAACTATCAATCTGCTATTCATGTATGCTAGCCATATTCAGTCTGTAATGATATGGCTTCATATGTATCCTTCAAAAGACATTTAAGTTCACGTACGTTAATTTGTATGTGATATTGCAAGTTTGACCTTTCTACTCACAGATAATACACTGGGCATGACACATTTCAGTAAATCACAACACAGTGACCATCCGATTCATAATTTGTATTATTACAATTGTGCCAATGCCATGATCTCTACTTATTATCCTTATTGGATGTGTGGTCTTTTTATTTGCCAGGCCATTACCTTGTTTAGCAATAAATCTGGAGAATGTGTGTTTGCGTGTGACTGAGCATCTCATGGTAAGCTACTAGATTGTTTGTATGTTGTTTAACACCGAACTCAGTGATATGGTGGCGGTCTGTCAATAATCGAAACTGGACCAGAGAAGCCAGTGATCAACATCGTGAGCATGAATGAATGAATGAACATCTTTAGTTCAATCCGAAGATCATATTCATATATACATCAAATATTCACAACACCATATGCAGAGCAAAGGCAAGGAAGGATCTAAAATACACACTTGAGCGAGGATACCATGGAATACACATATTTACAAAATAGGACAATCATACATCTCCATAACATTTCATCTATGTGTTCAGTAACAAGTATTTCACATCTAGAAAAGAGAGACAGCATTTCATCTTCTGGCAGTAATTCTATTTGTACAGACATATTTCTAAAAGGTTGGAAGAGATCTGATTCCTGTTGTACATATAATGTTGACAATGTAGAATTATATGGCAGTCATAGTCATTACAGTGTCTTTCAACAGAGTTCACAGTATTTTGAACATTTTGCTCGAGAATTGATTTGTACACAAAATTGTAAGATCTATCTATATTGTGGTGACACAAATAAAAAAATATAATCTATGTTCACCAAAGGTACAGTGGGCTAGGTGGTGTCTGGACATATCCTGTCTCACACAGACTTGAGTAGCCCATCGTACAGTTTCAGTTTCATTAACACAGTTAATAACTATTTTACGCCATGAGGATTTACATGGAAACTTCCCAATTTCAAGATAGTCACTCCCATATTTAAACAGATTGTACTTTAGGATGGTTTGTAGAAGCGTGTCGCATATACTATGTGACACTGTTGTTTTATTTTGAAATGTGGCTAATTGGGCACAGACAAAATCCTTAAAGGAGGAGTTGCATTGGCTGTTGCATAGTCTACCAAGAAATAAAAGTCGACATTTATCTATGTAGCCATCCATACTCCACATACCAAGATTTCCTAGCACCGAGGCAGATGAAAAACGTTTGCCAAAGCCCTGAATACATCTGGCAAAGTATCTTTGCGTGCTTTCGACCAATTTATAGTCTTTATCATGCAGAATAGGTAAAAGTACAGACCCATAGAAGCTGGTGGGGAGAATCATCCTCCTCCATATTTTTACACTGGAGGTAGGATGGAGATCTTTACTGTTTAAGTCGAGATTGCTTAGGGAGTTTGCAGATTGTCGTGTTTTTTGACAATATGCATACAGTCTAGATTTGGAGGATAAATCAGAGGAAAGCATGATGTCTCCATATTTGACACTATCACTTATTGCAAAATCTGTTTCGCCAAATTTGAAATAAAAATCACCTTGCCCTTTCTTAGATTTACGGAATATAATGCAAGTACTCTTTGAAACGTTATATGTAAGCCGCCACTTACAAGCATAGCTAAACACAGTGTCAAGTGACGACTGTAGACATTTAGGAGAAGTAGAAGCAAGTGTAGTGTCATCAGCCAATAAAATACAATGGATATCAATACCGCATATGCGAATACCATTGTTTAAGGTTCTAAGTTCACAGATTAAGTCACTGATAAAAGTGGGAAAAAAACCCCAGGAGGGCAAGACCCTTCCTTGTCCGACACCTTGTTGTATAGAATATTCATTTGATTTTAAGCAACAATATTGAACAAAAGCAGAACTTAATGTGTAGCTTTGGTATAGGGGCTGCCACATTTTGCCTTTCACACCCATTACACATAACTTAAAAATAGTCCATTATGCCATATGAGGTCGAAATGCCAGTGATCAACATCATGAGCATCAATCACGCAACTGGGATACGATGACATGTGTCAACCGAATCAACGAGTCTGGCCACAAGACCCATTAGTCGCCTCTTACGACAAGCATGGGTTGAATACCAATTGTAACACGGATCTTCACAGACCTCATGGACTATGATGTCAAAAAGACATGTCCTTGGTAATATCAGCTCCTCAGAAACCAACAAACAAATGGACCTGAACCTCTGAAACTAGTGGACAAATCAACCCGAAACCAACTACGCGTGTTTCCACCAACACCTAATTATTTCAATGTTCTCGAATCCTATTGTTAGTGTGACCAACACGGAATTTTATTAATTCAAGGCAAGTTACTATTCTTTTTGGAATATGGTGCATGTTTACTTTCTTTCGACTATGCACAAACATTCTCTCAAAATTAATATTTCACCATGAACTTTTTGTCTGAAAGTGTCAGACTTCGGAAGCCGTGTATATTCCTAATAATGGTAATGTCATATTTTCCAGTTCATTATACCGTATTGCTTTTATGCAGAATATTGTTCAGTCTCTGTCTGTGTTGGCATGTTAACATGTTGACCGCGTGTCCAGGTTAGACACCTTGCTGTGACAGTAATTTCGATTTGTTTAACATGGAACACTTGAAACTTACCTTTCATGTACATAGTAACTGCCAAAGTATTGATAACATGTGATAACACCAATGATTCAAACAACAGTCAGAACATGACATAAACACTTACCTGTGAAGATCAGCACAAGGAAGATGAAGACGTGCATCTTTCCCCGACGTTCACACTGCGCGAAACTCACTTGCTGCATCATTTGTTAGATGGGCAATTCTGACATGGTCTTGTGATCAGTCCTGAATATATGGTCGCTTCAACTTTGCTTACATCAGCAAATCACGGACATTGTCCTTTGATCATTTGTTCAGCTGCAATGCGATTGTTGCATGTAAATGACATATTTTAGATTTGATAACAATAATACAGTGGATCTACAAAGTCTATTACGCAGAACACATGTAATCTATGAAACGCAACCGTTGCCTTACAGCGACAAAATGTTGATGAGGTGAAGAAATGAAACCACGTGTTTGTCTCCCCTTTTCCTAATTCTTAAAACAAACTTGAAACTGTCTGAAACTTGCTTACAACATCTAAACAAGGAACTTCGTGAAAGTTGAAATTGGTTATTCTGGGTGACATCTCATTTTCTAATTGATAAATCAGTGAGAAGTTGTGGTAGATGCACTTGTTAAAGATGCACATGTTTACGATGTCGACATATGTGAAAACAGTTGTATCAACTGGAAACATCCAATTTCCCCACCTTCCTACAGTATTCTGGATTCAAGACAAGAGCAAGACTTTGCCTACATAAAGACACCGATAACGTTTTTCAGCATTCGTGTGTACTCTTGCAGTAATTACGGCGCTAGTGCTGGTGTCTCATATTCAACCTATTACACCTCTCAGACATGAAACAGGATAAACTGAATGCATACTACAGTGGATGGATGCAATGAGTCGCAATATCAAGCAGAACACTATACAGGTTAATACACTGCAGTCAAGTGTTTCGGCTTTAGATAACCATCTACACCGAGTAAACACAACCCTATACGGTGTGAAGACTGAAGAAAAGGCGTTCATCCTGAATACCTCATCGTTTCTCAAAGTGATTACAGACCAGTTGCTGTTTGGGGTCCGGGAGATGGTGTCCACAGAGGAAGTGCAACAAAATGCATGGAAACAGCTTGAAAGACTTCAGAATGAAATAAACCTAACTTCTGTTAATATGCGCAATGTTCAACAAGCTCTTCAAATAGTGACACACAGCACAAAGTAACATCGCTTCCACGATCTCTGATGTTGCTGATTTGCAGCGTAGCATGTCACGTGTGCAGTCACAGTCACAGGCAACACCAAGTCGCTATCACAAGTCATACAGGACGTTGGTAAGTTTGTTTTCTTGGTTTGTTTTTGTTTGGTTTGGTGTGTTGTTTTACGCCGCACTCAGCAATATACCAGCTATATGGCGACAATCTGTAAATAATCGAGTGTGGACCAGACGATCAAGTGATCAGCACCATGAGCATCAATCTATGCAACTGGGATAAGTTTACACGTGTCAACCTGTGTATTTGCAGCTTAATAGCACTGAAACTAGCACGAGTGCTGCCGATTATTGTTAAAAGTACATGGATTGAAAATTTGGCGACAATTATGATCTTAGGGAAACCGCAGAATAGAGAGAGCTATGTTGGGTGTAATTAGATATAGCATCAGTGAAAATTGGGTTTAGAATTGGTCTCCAGCAACCCATGCTTGTCGTATGAGGCGACTAACGATGATGTCGACACTGGCGCGTCCGGTGCAGACGGGATTATTCACAGACTGATACATAGCTGGAATATATTTCTGGTCTGGCGTTAAACAAACAAAAGCCATTTTGCGCAAACTATAGGGTCATTGCTTATGGCAACGTTGCATACAATTTAAAAAAATATATTTCGAAATGCCATCCATATATAACTGAATAATGTATGGTGGAAGTCTATTACATGTGTTGCATGTTTTGTTTTCATTTTGGGACAACTTCCCGGAACGTTTATCTGGTTTCTAGTTTATGGCAAAAAACAATAACTGGCCGGATTTTCAGTGGAGTTTCCACCCTCGCTCGCAACAGAAAAGACGCATCTTGTGGTACCAAACAGGTTTATTAGTAGAAATTAGGACCAGTGAATATTTAAAGCAGCTTCATTAATTGTATAACAGTATCTTGCTTTAATTATATCATAAAAATGTAATTTCGCAAATTAATGCGTCCTTTACCGTCTGTAAACCTCATTGCAGTCTGGTTACTGCAGACACTAAGCGCATTAAAACGTGTGTTTTCATTGATGTTCACGAGAGATATTCACACACAGCTACAGGATTTGAACTTATTTTGCCAACTCTCATCCAGTCTGGTTGATGAAATAGTTTTACTCCCTTATTACTCAGGAAAACAATTACAAGTTGAAATCTCCTTGACAACAGTATTTGGTTTGTTATGAGGATGTGTTTTCGTTAATCATGTCACATTAATTAACTTTTAGTTGTTATGTGTCACAAAAGTTTAAAGTGCTGAGTGTGATTTGAACTAGCATTTTTGGCTTGGGCTATGTAATTTCACCTGTTAAGGGTAAGCTGAGGAGCTACGCTCAGAGTTACCTCCTCCTTGCTTCTAGTCTAATCTTCGAAGGGCTGAGCAGCTGATCGTATTGTGATCTAAATGGTCGTAGTGAGGCGTGGCTACTGCTAGAAAATTCGAGAACTGTATAATAGGTATATAAAGGATTATTGCTGAGAGGTAGGCGGGGTTACTTCATTGGATTTACGCTCATCTGTCTGCTAACATCAGCGTTTCAAGACCAATCATTCAACTGGCCTCGTCTATATTGAACTTTCAACAGCTGTCAACAACCTTCAATCAATATATGTGTTCACTAGCAATATCAAGACTTTGGTGAGTTAATATTTTAGATTTGTGACCCAATATTCTAGATTTGAAAGACTCAATTGTATTGTATTGGAAATATGTATTATGTTCTAATTCTCTTCGATCAACCGAACATAAAATATTCCTTTTGTATAACTAAACACACATTATGGGTTATGTCTACCGCAGCTCGACGAGCAGACGAGCAGGTTTATTTACAAAGTACATGTACAATGTTTACGCGATACGTAGGCCGTACATTCGTCTTCCTGCAAAACAATGTATGCAAAATAACTTTAATTTGCAGTTAAAGTTACAATTGACAGTTACAATATTTAAGAAAATGATTAAAACACTAATATGTAATAAACATTGGGATAAAACTCCAATTTACAATAATTTATATATTCAATTCATATGTTCATAAATTATATTTATATAGATATATACATATAGATATTTAATTTTAAAGAAGAATACTCATCTTGTAAATTTCCGACATATCGTCACAGACTTGTCTCAAGCTCTGCTGTCCCGTTCATGGTCTATTGGTTGATACACCATTTCACATCAACATACAAACATTACTCTTCAAAAACACTTGAATATACGCAAAAGTACCATACGGTTTCAACTGCCAAACAGCATGACAACTTCCATACGGAATGATTAACTCAGTCTATTTAATGGAGATAGCTACTCGCCTGCACAGTGCGAAGACCTCGAATGATTGTTCATTCTTCTCCGAACACCAAGAAACCTCCCTCATGTGACTTCGGGACACCACTTTCACGTGCAACTCAACCCTGCTGCGTTATCCAAACCTTTACCGTATTTACCCAAAGTAAATTAATTTATGTTCTAATTCTCTACGATCAACCGAACATAAAATATTTATTTTGTATAACAAAAGACACATTATGGGTTATGTCTACCGCAGCTCGAAATTAAAAGAACGGGTACATGTATATGTGTTCTGACATTTTATTCTTACAAATCCAACAACGATGTTACACTCAACAGTTCTTTGAAATTATCTTTGACATAGCCGTCCTTAGCATTTTCAGAGGCCCAGCGGCCATGTCTATTGAACAGACGGTCTGGTACACCTGCACTAGCGGCAGTCGTGGCGCCACCAGAACGAAAACTATGCAATCCTATTTTCTTAACATCTCCTCCTAAAACTTGGAATTTTTCAATAAATATTTCTCTGGCTCTAAAATATGAAATAGGAGCATCTCCCCTCAGTGTGTGATATCCACGTGTTTTACAAAAACTTAACTTTCTAAATAAGTTTTCTTGTGAATGTTCGCAAATTCCAGCTTTCATTATGTAACAACGTAGCATAGCAACAGGACAGAGTTCGGTTCCAGAAGCTGAAATCAAGAAATGTTTACCATATCTACATACATAGATATATACATATACATCAGTCTTGCTTTTTCTTATAAAGATGCGCATATACCCATCTCAGAAAGTAATATATGACCTTCTTATACTAACAACCTCAGAAAATCTGAAAAAACCTGCAAACGAAATAAGTGACATTGCAAGAAACCTTAAGTCTAACGACGAACAATCTGTTTTACCAAACTCAGAAACCAACTTTCTCAACATATCAGTATCAATCGGTTCTTTCTTTTGTACTGGTTCACTATAATGCCTCATAGCTGCTTCTCTGATGTTCTTGATAAGATCACTCTGTTACTGATATGTCAAACCCGCCATTCTGTGAGCCCAGCTTATACCATATATAGCTTCAACTACAGTCGGTGAATACAACCCAATGCAGTAAGATACAACCCAACACGAAAAGAAGTTGCTGGTAAACTGCTCACTTCATAAACGTTGATGCCCACTTTTGCCATAATTTTAAAAATATTTCGTATTTCTGAACTGTAGAAGTTGCTTTCGATTTACAGACAATATGAGGCATTTTCCTTGACAGATTTAGTAAATCTTCATGGACCAAAGTTTCACGCTGCTTCCTTATGCCAGCCGAAAACAAATCTGCAACTTTGGGGGCTTAGTCCACTTGTGTTTAGAAGATTCCATAATTTGTCTATTTGCACAGAGTCAACGCTCAACAAATAACGCATTCTTTCCTAGTTATAGGCGAGTCTAGTATCTGTTCTATGAGTTCGCAATTTACGTCAGAGTTTACGGGAATATTATCATTTTCGCATATTTCACCATCTGTTCAATTTTCAATTTTCTGCATTCTTTATCAAACCAGTCATTTACAGATGTTTTGACAGACGGGTATCTGCATTCTTTATGACGGTATTGACTGCATCTGATACCCGTCACAGTCACCATGACAGCAGAGCAGACATATAAGTATCTGCTCATGACAGTCACGTATGACGACACAATCTGATACCCGTCACAATTACCATGACAACAGACCAGACAGACGCGTGAGTATCTATCCATGAACGTCGGGTATGACGAAACAACTCTTATAGCCGTCACAATCACCATGACAACAGACCAGACAAACTCATGAACATCTTTCCATAACATTCGGGAATAACGACACCATCTGGTCGCCTTACTACCTCAACTCCATTTTGCCTCAGCTCTTGGTGGTACGTAAGTACCGAAACATTTAAAGTCAATCTCAACTGGCCAGATTCTTTAAACGTAGTATTTTTGTGCTTTTAGCTTATAGCTAAATTCAACTACAATCACCAGCGGCTGAAGGGATGATATAAATCCAGCTAGGGTCCATGCAGGTAGCAAAAGTACTGTAAGTCTGTACTGTAGTGTGGTGATCAACCTTCAGTTGCTGGTGATCTATGGCCCGTTTTTATATTGTATTGTTGTCTCTAGTGATATCTTTTTTTTATGATAGCGTACAAGTTTTAAATTAAGAGCTGTGATACTCTAGTAGTTTCACTGTCCTTCGATAACAGATTTTTTTATGTTCCAAATTTATTGATTACATGTTGATACCAATTGTTTTCGTCACGATATGGCTGAGATATTGCCGATGTGACGTTAAATATTAACTCATTCACTCACTAAGCTCTTGGTGCGACAGATACCTTACATGTGGTATCTAATATTCAAAGGAAGTGTTTTTGGAAAAATAGCCGTTACGGTATTAATTCTGCTTATAAAGACAGGTAAGGCAGGTGATGAAAGGCTGTTTCATGTTTTGACTCATCTGACCTCAGATTTTTCAGTTGCCCACTGTCATCGAATTCGTTCTATACCGCCACAGTGTTCACAGCAACATTGCACTTAAGCATTGAACTTCAGAAAGAAGTTTATCGTTGGGCATCACGCAACCTTTGTGTTCTTTTATAGCAAGGTCCCTCAGCCTCACCCCATACATCGTCCTGGATCTGCCACACTTACGTGTATGGTGACATCTTGTTGGAGACAGAGATGTCTATAGCCACGGCAGTTACATTTGCAGATCGTCCAGGGATATTTCCTGAATCTGCATGTGGCTATGTGCACGCACGCACGCACGTACGCACGCACTCACTCGCTAAGAAAGCAGACCCCTTCGTGAGCTGTCAGTTTTTAAAAGGCTTCGAATCACTTTTACTTTTTAGGTCCTCTACAAATAACTCTACGTCATATCTTCACAGCACATTTTAATTCATTATAAGGAAAAAATGGCACACTGTGTTTACAGGTCAGTTTCCCAGGATTGCATATTTCCTCAGAACCGTAAACAGGACATCAACCTGAAAAGGAATATAGGTAAATCTACATCATGGCGTAATACAGTATATGTAAAATATATAAATTTAATTCATTATTCAAAATAATAGTGACCCGACTGTTTCCTATACAACATGGGTCGGTGGTGTAGCCTTGTGGTTAAGGGTTGGCTCGTCAAACACCGGTTCATTCCCGTTATGTGAGCTGTTCTTAGACAAGAAAGTATATCGACTATAAAATCAATGTAAATGATTACGATGTTCTCACACTCAATGCCAGGGAGCTGACCACACAATACATACGTAACATCGATGGTCATCCCAGTGATGGAGTTGCTGCTGACAACTCCGGCAGATCGTCAAATGTCCACGTTCCGAAACATTGTTTCATTCATCTTTGCACCATTTGTCAAGGATCCTGGTGATTCGGATGTCGCTTCGGGTGTCGCTTCGGGTGCCGTAGCAGGCATTGTTGCAGGGAGCATTGTCAACGTTGTGGAAGTAGCTGGCGTGGTCCCAGATTGGCATAAAGATTTTCCTGTCATTATCCAGCATATTGAAGCAAACAACTCTTCAAATGTAAACAAGGACTAATGTTGTGTTTGATTATTGATAATACGAAGATCAAAGAAACTTGCTGTAGTAAGACTATACTTATACATTAACTTACTACTCATGAAGAGCCATAGCAAATTTCACGGTTTACCTAAATCATTACTTTACAACTAAAGTTACTATAACTGACGTTGTTCAACATAGTTATTTTAACTAGTTAACAGATCAGTTTGGCCTTTTATGAGATTTGTTTTGTTTGGTAATATTTTTCGAGAAGCAGGATTCTTACCAAGTCGCCACCATGCATTATCTACTGAAGAGATTTCGATGCTTTCAATGTTCAGTGTGTCGAGCCAAAAATAATTTGACCACAGACGGAATTCTCCAACTTCGCAACCTTCACCGATATGGGTATCATATGCTGAAACCGTCACCCACAGAGGTGTGTAGTCGTCACACATGTCCCCGGACAAAGCCAACATCTCCCCATAGCAGTAATCATTGTAGCTGGAGTCACAGAACTGCATATGAGAAGTCTTGTTTGGATATATGTCGATAACTGTTCTGCCGTCTTCCATGTTAATGTGGAGCTGTACTTTACTGCAACTCTTCACGTCAAACAACAGAGCTGAAGAGTCCGAGCTGAAAACCTTCTCAGCATCCACCTTTACATTGCTGTCAGTTCTTGAGGTTTGAAACACCTCAGCGTGGATTCGATCACTTGAAAGAAATATTAGGAAGGTGACAAAAGATTGATATATAAGTAAATGACATGTGTCAACCAAGTCAGCGAACCTGACCACCGATCCCGTTAGTCGCTTCTTACAGCAAGAATGGGTTGCTGAAGACCAATTAAAACCGGGATCTTCACGAATCGGAACTCGCAGATTACATGTATACTAAGAGCAAGTTCTATTCCGTTATTGGTACATCCGTGTTTCTAAAACCCACGTAGCATTGGTACATTGGGAATGAGCACGGTAATCCATGTCCGTGATTAATTGGCTATGCTACTAGGAATTTGAAAAGAGATTAGCATATCCTCCCTTACAGCTAACACTCATAACATATACATGCATATGCAAGTTATATAACGAACCGAACACGTGGAACAAGTGAAAAAAACTACATGGGACCCTAACGGTGCCTGGTGGCAAAATCAGCAGGGTGATCACACCTCTGCATGAATGTATAAAAACGTTAGAAGTTTTGTTTTCCACTTCACATTATATTGCAAATAGTTCAACGCTGACGTCCCATGATTAAGTCCCATGATTAAGGCCAGTGGCTCATGGACCAATATGATTGAGTTAACCTTCAGGTTCTGTCTTCTGTTTACACACCAGGATTTGACATTACATTTGCTGGACACAAAAAGCTGCTCTGTTTATCTTCAGGTTCTGTCTTCTGTTTACACCCCAGGGTTTGATATTACATTTGCTGGACACAAATAGTTGCTCTGTTTATCTTCAGGTTCTGTCTTCTGTTTACACCCCAGGGTTTGATATTACATTTGCTGGACACAAATAGTTGCTCTGTTTATCTTCAGGTTCTGTCTTCTGTTTACACCCCAGGGTTTGATATTACATTTGCTGGACACAAATAATTGCTCTGTTTATCTTCAGGTTCTGTCTTCTGTTTACACCCCAGGGTTTGATATTACATTTGCTGGACACAAATAGCTGCTCTGTTTATCTTCAGGTTCTGTCTTCTGTTTACACCCCAGGGTTTGCCATTACATTTGCTGGACACAAATAGTTGCTCTGTTTATCTTCAGGTTCTGTCTTCTGTTTACACACCAGGATTTGACATTACATTTGCTGGACACAAAAGCTGCTCTGTTTATCTTCAGGTTCTGTCTTCTGTTTACACCCCAGGGTTTGATATTACATTTGCTGGACACAAATAGTTGCTCTGTTTATCTTCAGGTTCTGTCTTCTGTTTACACCCCAGGGTTTGATATTACATTTGCTGGACACAAATAATTGCTCTGTTTATCTTCAGGTTCTGTCTTCTGTTTACACCCCAGGGTTTGATATTACATTTGCTGGACACAAATAGCTGCTCTGTTTATCTTCAGGTTCTGTCTTCTGTTTACACCCCAGGGTTTGCCATTACATTTGCTGGACACAAATAGTTGCTCTGTTTATCTTCAGGTTCTGTCTTCTGTTTACACACCAGGATTTGACATTACATTTGCTGGACACAAAAAGCTGCTCTGTTTATCTTCAGGTTCTGTCTTCTGTTTACACCCCAGGGTTTGATATTACATTTGCTGGACACAAATAGTTGCTCTGTTTATCTTCAGGTTCTGTCTTCTGTTTACACCCCAGGATTTGACATTACATTTGCTGGACACAAATAGTTGCTCTGTTTATCTTCAGGTTCTGTCTTCTGTTTACACCCCAGGGTTTGATATTACATTTGCTGGACACAAATAGTTGCTCTGATTATCTTCAGGTTCTGTCTTCTGTTTACACCCCAGGGTTTGATATTACATTAGCTGGACACAAATAGCTGCTCTGTTTATCTTCAGGTTCTGTCTTCTGTTTACACCCCAGGGTTTGCCATTACATTTGCTGGACACAAATAGCTGCTCTGTTTATCTTCAGGTTCTGTCTTCTGTTTACACACCAGGACCGAAGTAGCCTGACGTTATATTACCTTGTAGTAATATACTTGGCGGCATTAAAAACGCAATACCAATTTCAAACAAAGATATTTAATACAATTCGATATTCAATACAGAGCATGATATGTAAAATGGTAAAGTTATCCCTTGTGAACAAAGCAAAAGTCAAATGGTACAGAAGATAGGTGTTTTTATGACGTCATATCACTGCAAACAAGCAAGGGGTCACAGATTTTCAGTATTCTGTGTGTCGGCCTCGAGTCCTGATGAGAGCCCGCAATCTGCTGAACATACACGTGCACAGACGAGCATGGCACCTCTGTGGAATAACTCGTCGCTGTTGTTGGAGAGCTGCTGTCAGTTCTGCAATGGTCTGGGGTGGGTTTGGAAGGGCTCGAACTCTGCGACCGAGCTCATCCCACAAATGCTTAATGGGGTTCATGTCAGGAGATCGAGATGGCCAGTTCATCACAGGGACCTGGTTGTTGCTGAGGAAAGCCTGCGTGACCCTTGCTGTATGGGGGTGGGCGCTGTCGTGTTGAAAGATGTCTTGTCCCTATGGTTGTTCGTGATGTTACTGCAGCCGTCTGAAATCGATTCCAGAGGTGCTTGAGGGGAATGTTTCGATCCTGACGTAAAGTCGTTACACGTGCCGCACCTGGACGTGGACGGTCAGCAAAGTTTCTTGTTGTGTTGAATTGGTTTCGAAGCCTGGATATTGTCGGTGGGTGGACATGAATGTGTCTCGCAACTGCTCCTCCTGTCCTTCCTGCGATCAGCATCCCAATGGCCTGGTTCCTCTGATCGTTGTTAAGGCGGGACATCTTGGCCACAAGTGATGGGGAGCAAGGAGTGGATGATTTTATAGAGTATGGCATGGTATGGGTATGGGGATTGCACATGCACTCCATGCACTTCAGGAATCTGTTGCGTTCGGGCGATGTGTTTCATTTGGTTATTTTATGCTTATGCAAGGGCAGTATCGTTCAGAGTTTGGATTCAAATTCAAAACATTGACCGTGCCGTTCTGTGACAAACTTGTGTGATTGTATCAATTTACTGTCGAAAATACTCTTCTATATAATAAAAAAAATAGGTATTGGTAATGCCGCCAAGTATATATACGATGATATGTGTCAACCAAGTCACCGAGTCTGACCCGATACGTTACAACAAACATGGGTTACTGAAGACCAATGCTGACCCGGATCTCACTGACAATGATTCAAGAGGAATTTCCTTGGTAATATCAGCTCCTCAGAAACCACCAGACAAATGGACCTGAATCTGTGAAACTAGTGGACTAATCAACCCGAAACGTACCACGCGTGTTTCCACCAACACCTGATGTATTTCAAAGTTCTCGGATCTTATTGTCAGTGTCACCAACACGGAATTTTATCGACTTAAAACAACGTTTTTATTCTTTTCGGAATATGGTGCATGTTTATCTTCTTTCGACTATGCACTAACTTTCTCTCAAAATACATATTTCACCTCCATGAAATTTTGTCTGAAAGTGTCAGACTTTGGGAGCTGTGTATATTCCTGATAATGGTAATGTCATAATTTCCAGTTCATTATATCTTATTGCTTTTATGCAAACATTTGTTCAGTCTCTGTCTGTGTTAGCATGTTAACATGTTGACCACGTGTCCAGGTTAGACACCTTGTTGTGGCAGTAATTTCGATTTGTTTAATATGAACAACTTCAACCTTGCCTGTCATGTACATAATATCTACCAAAGCATTGATAACAGTTGATGTAGGTCAACCAGTTCAAAGTCCTGCCAAAGCAATGACTCAAACAACAGTCAGAACATGACATAAACACTTACCTGTGAAGATCACCACAAGGATGATGAAGACGTGCATCTTTCCCAAACGTTCACACTGCGTGAAACCCACTTGCTGCATTATTTGTTAGCTGGACAATTCTGACATGGTCTTGTGATCAGTCCCGAATATATGGTCGTTCCAACAGAGCAAAGATCAGCAAATCAGACATTGTCCTTTGATCATTTGTGCCATCGAAATGTGGTTGTTGCATGTGAATGATATATCTTAGAATTGATATTAATAATACAGTGGAGCTACAAAGCCTATTGAAGATGTTTTTACACAGAATACATGTAATCTATGACACGCCACCATTGCCATGAAACGACAATGTGTTGATGATGTGAAGAAATGCAGTCTGGTTACTGCATGCACTAAGCGCATTGAAGTGTGTGTTTGTTGATGTTTACGAGACATATTCAGGTACACACACAGGTACTGGATTTGGATTGATCTTGCCAACTGTCATACAGGAAAACCAAGTTATATGGATAGTCAACATATTTACTGCAATGAGTGCGACGTTTCGGTGTTGGTACTAACACCGTTATAAAGCAAGAGATTGAAAGAGTTGAAACAAGGAGACAACTTCTAAAATGTCTGTCAAGGAAACTCATATTTAAGGATACATGTGACAATTGTCCACGCAGGCTATAACATGATAAATATATTACCGTTTTTGCTATGTAATTTATTGATTTTAGTACTCAGCAGTGTCCCTGTCTTTTCCATGTGTTTTATTTACGAGCAGAGTGCGGTGTCGTAGGATTCCTGGAGTGTTTAAGTTAGAAGCTAATGGCAAAAGGCAGTAGAAGGAAGTAGTGCGTACATGACAAATGAAGTATTGAGTTGATGTGTGTAAATTAATAAGTGATTTCTCCAGGTGTACAAGCAATTAATATACGATAAAGGATGAGTCCCGATTTTTCGTCTTCCAAAACTTTTTTATATCTGCACAAGATATTTCTCCTGTCAACGGGTCTTCAGGTGTTCAATGAAAATTATATATACATCTAAACGTTAATTAAGCACCACCCACTTTTTCAGAAAAGTTCAACATTCAAATCATGAAAAGTGCAATTTCCTGTCTGACTCAATGTAAAGAGGATTGATTTTGCTGAAGGGATGTCCTGCACTATGACTACACAGAAAACGAAGCCGATGATTATCTTTGATACCAATTTATTGGAGTTATGCGAATAAGCGTCAAAACGACCATTTCATTAGGCCTGAAAAGTATCACTGTTCAGTCCATACTGGTATCTGCAATGTCAAACGTTCAACCTAAATATGCTTGTTGTCATCATGGCTATCTCTAGAAACTGTTTAGTCAGTATCGGGAGTATCCACCTCTAACACGAATCACATTTTCAAAATGCCTTCTCATGCTTGAAATGAGACGTCTGATTCTAAGCATCGGGATTCTCTGCCACTCCTCGTGAAGAGCCTGTTGCAGTTCATCCATATTCTGCACAGGAGGATCTCTGGCTCTCACTTGGCGCCCAAGATAATCCCATAAATGCTCTATGGGATTAAGATCCGGGCTTTTGTCAATAGCATTGTTCCTCAAATGATCGACTACTGCTCTGGCACGATGAGGCGTGGCGTTATCATCCATGAACAGGGGACGACTGGCAAGTGTGTGATTGTCAAAATGGGGTATTACGGCAACATCCAAGATGTCACGTTGATAACGTTGTCCGTTTAACGTTCCCGGTACTGTGATTAGGTCCAGCTTGCAGTCGTAGGACACACAACCCCACACCATCACTGAGCCACCGCCAAAGGGGACCGTTGGTTCAATCATTTCCGGGGCGTCATTGCTGCGGCGCCAGACACGGCTGCGGCCGTCAGTGACGTGCAAAAGGTAACGACTTTCGTCCGACCAGTGGACTCTGCGCCAGTATCGGAGATTGTGGTTTTGCCTTAACCTGCACCACGCCAGGCGTTCGTGCATGTGTCTGTCAGTGAGAAATGGACGTCTGACTGGTCTACGTGCACGCAATCCTGCAGCTCTTAACCTCTTTCGGACGGTATTCGTGGACAGTCTGACGCCCACTCGCCATTGTCTACGGAGGTCTTCAGCATGGGTCATTGGATTGCGTCTGGCTAAGCGAATTAAGGCCCTGTCGTCACGAGCACTAGTTTTTCTTGGAAGTCCAGGTCTGGGTCGGTCTTTGACGTCTCCAGTTTGCACGTGCTTTCGTACCAGTCGGCTAACATTGGTGTGATTGAGATTCAAATTGATACCAATTTGACGGCATGATAAACCGGTTTCATGCATGCCAATGATTCTCCATCGTAGGTTCTCGGATAGCCTACGTCTCGGCATGTTGTATTGGAACAGTACAATAACATCTGTTGCTTCAACGTTCAAATTTCAGCCACCAAGTATCAAACAACAATACTGTGTTTTCAGTCGAAAGACCCCGTGCATGTGTATCGAGCACGTGCATCTTCTGTATTGCGCAGTTTATGTCTGCGATACGTGTGATGCACGGGCAATACAGGCGTATAGCATACTGTGAAATTTCATTATCTTTACTTGACACTAATTGATAATATTTACTTTTGAATTTGGTGGTGCTTAATTAACGTTTAGCTGTATATATTGTGTTAACAGTATTCAAGTTGCACTGGAAAGGTGTAAATGAATTCAGTAAATGAATATATCGTAAATATGTAACGATTGCAACATACTGTGTCTGCATGTGAGTATTTTAGTGTGTTTTCTTTGTACATGGAGTGAGTGAGTGAGTTAATGTATAACGTCACGGCAATATCTCGTCCATATCGTGACGAAAACAATTCATAAAATAAAACATTTTGAAGAGTAAAATCTGTCGACGACGGACAGTAAAAATACTAGAGTATCACAGATATGAAAATAAGACTAGAATGTAAATGTAAAACATTTTAATTGAAGAAGAAAAATAATAGTAGGTTTAAATTTACATTGAAAGCTTTGGAACTTAGTTCTATGTACAGACACCTGTGAGCCAGCATATGGTAATGGCATTGTTATTGTGTCCCTAAAATATAATATTTTCTTTTATGTCGGTGTTAAAGACAACATATACTCTCGGGGGTACAAATCCATATATTGGCATCGTTATAAATGAAACCCCGTCATTAAAACTACTCTTTTCGATATTTAGTTAACTGAAACACACATTTTTAACAACAGTGCACAATTTCTCCCGCGAACGAAATTTCAACGTGACTGGTGGGTGAGTGAGTTTAGTTTTACGCCGCACTCAGCAATATTCCAGCTATATGACGGCGGGTTGTAAAATCTCGAATCTGGAACCAGACAATCCAGTGATCAATAGCATGAGCATCGATCTGCGCAATTGGTCTCCGTGACGAAATGTGAGGTATACATATGAGGGGTACTGTAGAATTCATGTACATTTCCGGGGGTAAATTATCTTGTTTAGAAACCCATGAAGGTCCGGGTTAGAATATTGGCCTTTAGTAACCCATGCTTGTAGTAAGAGGCGACTAACGGGATTAGGTGGTCAGGCTCGCTGACTTGGTTGACACTAGTCATCGGTACCAAATTGCGCAGATCGATGATCACGCTGTTGATCACTGGATTGTCTGGTCCAGACTCGATTATTTACAATTGCCAGTCCACAAGCAGTGACTGTTTCTCGGATACCAATGAAGAAACAATCACTAGGCCTTATTTGTTCAAGCCAGACACTTGCGATAGTAAAAACAATGATCAGCCTCACTCATCACGGTTACAAGAAGAAGATCGACTAGTATCTACATACTGGTGAGTGAACGTTAACCACCCGAATGTAGCAAGAAATTTATCGCGCAATATTGTCACTTCGTGGAAGGAATCGTTATGCTACAAGTTGTGCCATGCAAATTCCTTTTGACCATGATTCAAATACATATTTAAATACGAGTAAAAAGTAGTTTTGATTTTCTAACTTATTGAAATCAAACAATAATCTCATTGATTCTCGAACAGACTTTAACCCGTGACGTCTAAAAATGGCGGCGTCCTGTCACGAATATCCGCCAGTCTGAGAATAAATGATATTTAGGTTTGTTTTTACCGAGTTACAAAATCAATCTACTTCCTACCGGTAGTAAAATATGATTTTGATTGATGGTCAATAGGGTTTTGCATGACATAGTTTATAACATAACAATTTCTCTCGTGGAAGCTAGGCGGGTGTCAATATAATACTACCTACAATATTATTGTCACTTCGACCACAACTTCGCTTCCGAGGAAGAAATCGTCGTGTTACAAGTTTGTGCAAACTCCTACAACTAGTAGGTAGTTTTGACTTTTTAACTCGATGAAAACAAATCTAAATAGCATTTTCTATCTTGGAAGCAAGGTAGGGGTCGAGCCATCCGATTTATTATATACTACAGAGCTGAAATGGAAATCTATGCATGGTGACACCACCACCCGACCTCTGGGAGAAATTGACGGCAACGCAACGAATCGGCATGTATTCGTTGACGTCAAGAAATCAGCAAAATGACGAACTTGTTACACACTTTATATACAACTGGCGACAGAGTTACCTAACCTGTCTGTGGTTTCGTTGGCGGGAGAGAGAAAGCAGACGACGTTTGGGCAACTTTTAATCGCTCGGTATTAATTGACCACAAGTATTTTAAGAATGAATTTGGTGTTCCGCTTAAGAATAACCACAAGTCTTTCATAAGTAATGGTTAAATGAGTACAAAAAACAAAAGTGTATCCGTGTATTCATTAAGGGTGCTCTGGCATAATCACATACACACCACCGAGCATGATATCAGTTTCCTACATATATACTTTTTGATTTTTGTATGCAAAACGTGTTAAGGAGGAAGGAATAAACAAAAAACTGCCTCTCTTCAATACAACTTTCGTGATGTTTTTGCCAACCCATGAACCATAACCAAGCATTCTAATTAAGTATGATAAATAAAGTGGTGGCGATAAGGTGCCTCGCTCTGTTGGTGTCGCTTTGAATCACGGGTGGAACTCATCACTATAAAGCTACTGAAATAATATATACTGAAAGCGATTAAAAATGCAATTTGACATTCATACTTTCTTTACTCACACTAATTTCAACATATATAAACCTAACTGGTAGATATGTTTTAAGTGAACATCTGTGAAAAATTTCATCTGAAAATGTCCAGTCAACAACATCAGCGACGCAACAACGACATCGCACAAAAGGGGTCACTTGCAGTCAATATCGTGTGTGTCCACCGTGCGCTGCAAGACATGCTCGCAGTCGTTGGGGCATTGAAAGACACACATTTCTCAGCTGTTGGATGGTCTGCAGCCTCTGATGGTCTGTGGTCTGATCATGACACCACCCCCTCCAAAACGATCATGTTCAAGGACACAGTTTGGTGCAAGTCTTTCTCCTTTACGTCGATAACTCTGTTGACGTCCATCTGCAAAGGATAAGTTAAACCTGGATTCATCTGAAAAAATGACATTTGGCCATGTCCTGTTGCCAAGATTGGCCCCATTTGCTGCCCATCGCTGTCTGGCAAGTCTGTGGCGATGCAATAAGGTTGGACCACGGTACGGGTGACGACACCGGAAGTTGAAGGCAGCAAGACGTCCTTGCACCTTTTGTGCGCTGAAATGCCGTTGACCTGTCCCAATCGTCCCCCTTGCCTAATCATCAGCTGTTTGGAACTGATCTCGCAAGTGTGAAACCCGTATATTGCGGTTTTGTCGAGCTGTTATCACAGGTGGTGCACCAGGTCGCGGACGATCAGCAACACTTCCGGTAGCCCGAAAACGTTGTCTGAGTCGACTAACAGTGGTTGGATGCACATTAAAGTGCCTGGCAATCATCACATCTGAAGCACCTTGGCTGACCATACCGATAACCTGATTCCTTTCATCTTGTGTCAAGTGTGGCATTTTCTCAAAGTGATTGAGTTCCACAATTCCTCGTCCTTTTACAAGGCCTGGGTGCAGGTAATGCATGTGCACAACGTGTTTCATGAATGTGGTTGTGTTTACGAGAAATGTCAAAGGTTCAGTTTTAAGTATCAAAGTTCATGTGAGAGGAATGCTCCGGGACTCGAACTCGAAATGGGCCAGAATAACAGCATTTTATCCCTACATCCTCTGTATCGCAGGAAAAAATCTTCAATAGAACTTTTGTAAGTTTCAGGACAACAAATACCAATTGCGTTTTTAATGGCTTTCAGTATATGTTGCATGAAACATACATTCATTCTAAATCACAATACAAGTTCCAAATGAAAATAATAATAAAGGGTCTGAATCCGAATTTACAGTAGTTATTTTTGGTCAAATAGTTAAAGCCGTCCAAGGATAGTGTAGAAAAGATGGTCACCAGACAAACGCATAAGCAACTGTCCATGACAGTCAGGTATGACGACATAATCTGATACCCGTCACAGTCACCATGACAACAGACCAGACAAACGCATGAACATCTATCCATGCCAGTCACCTATGACGGTGCAATCTGATACCCGTCATAGTCACCATGACAACAGACCAGACAAACGCATGAGCATCTTTGCATGACAGTCACGTATGACGACACAATCTGATACCCGTCACCGTCACCATGACGGCGGACCAGACAAACGCATAAGCAACTGTCCATGACAGTCAGGTATGACGACACAATCTGATACCCGTCACAGTCACTATGGCGGCGGAACAGACAAACGCATAAGCAACTGTCCATGACAGTCTGGTATGACGACACAATCTGATACCCGTCACAGTCACTATGGCGGCGGACCAGACAAACGCATGAGCATTTGTCCATGACAGTCACGTATGATGACACAATCTGACACCCGTCACAGCCACAATGACAACCGACCAGACAAAGGGAATGAGCATCAGTATATGACAGTCAGGTATGACGACATAATCTGATATCCGTCACAGTCACCATGACAACAGACCAGACAAACGCATGAACATCTATCCATGACAGTCACGTATGACGACACAAGCTGAATTAATGAATGAATGTGCTTTACAACAGACCAGACAAACGCATGAGCATCTGTCCATGACAGTCAGGTATGACGACACAATTTGATACCCGTCACAGTCACCATGACAACAGACCAGACAACACATGAACATCTATCCATGCCAGTCACCTATGACGACACAATCTGATACCCGTCACAGTCACCGTGACAATAGACTAGACAAACGCGGGAGCATCTATCCATGACCGTCGGGTATGACGACACAATCTGATACCTGTCACAGTTACCATGACAACAGACCAGAGAAACGCACACGTGAGCATCTATCCATGACCGTCGGGTATGACGACATAATCTGATATCCGTCACAGATACCATGACCAGACAAATGGATGAGCATCTGTCCATGACAGTCAGGTATGACGACACAATCAGATTGCCTCACTTCCTCAACCCCATTTTGTCCGAGCTCTTGGTACAACAGATACCTTATATAGTATCTTATGTTCATATGAAGCGTTTTGGGGTAAATAGCCGTATTAATTCTGCTTATAAAGACAGGTAAGGCGGGTAATGAAAGGCTGTTTCAAATGGAACCGACCTCAGATTTTTCAGTCAACAACAGTCATTGCAATTGAATTCTTTTTATACCACCCCAGTGTTCAGAGCACATGTGCACTCAAGTATTTAATTTCAGAAAGAAGTTTGTCGTTGGGATTCTTTTGTAACAAGGTCCTCCAGCCTCATACATCGTCACAGTTACGTGTACGTAAAGCTTTCTATTTATTTATTCCTGGGCCTGCATGTGGCTACATGCACTCACGCACGCACGCATTCGCTCAGATATCAGACCCAATTCGTGAGTTGCCAGGCTTCGAATCCCTATTACGTTTTAGATTCTCTAACAACAACTCTACGCAGTTTCTTGATGGCACATTTTAATTCAGGAAAAATAACAGAATGTGTTTACAAGTCGGTATGCCAGAGTTGCGTATTTCCTTAGTACTTTAAACAGGATATCAACCTGAAAAGGAATATGGGTAAATCTATATTGTGGCATAGTATAGTATGTATAAAATATATAAAATTAATTCATTATTAAAATAATAGTGACCCAACTGTTTCCTATACAACATGGGTCGGTGGGGTAGCCGTGTGGTTAAAGCGTTCGCTCGTCAGACGCCAGTTCTTTCCCGTGATATGATTTGTTCGTGGTTAGACAAGAAAGTACGTCGACCATAAAATCAATGTAAATGGTTACGGCGTCCTCACTCATTATGCAAGGGATACATACGTTACAACGATGGTCATCCCAGTGATGGAGCTGCTGCTGACGGCTCCGGCAGATCGTCTCATGTCCACGTTCTGAAGCATTGTTTCATTCATCTTTGCTTCACTTGTCAAGGATCCTGGTGATTCAGATGTCGCTTCTTGTGTCGCTTCGGGTGTCGCTTCGGGTGCCGTAGCAGGCGTTGTTGCAGGGAGCGTTGTCAACGTTGTGGTAGTAGCTGGTGTGGTCACAGGTTGACATGAAGATTTTCCTGTCATTAAACAGCATATTGAGGCAAACAAGTCTTCAAATTTAAACAAGGACTAATGTTGTGTTTGATTATTGATAATACGAAGATATTATTTTCACTTTCTGATTTATTATCAATAGATCTTCGTGCAGTAAGACTATACTTATACACTAACTCACTACTCTTGAAGAGCCATGTTTTTTACTATTTACCTAAATCATCACATCACTAGAGTTACTATAACTGACGTTGTACGTCAGGATATATTTTAACTGGATAACTGGTTTGGCCTTTTATGAAATTTGATTTTTCTTGGGTAATTTCTTTGAGAAACAAGAGTCTTACCAAGTCGCCACCATGCATTATCTACTGAAGAGATTTCGATGCTTTCAATGCTGTCCAATAAGAAGGTCAAAAAAGACGAGTATGACCACAGAACGAATTCTCCAACTTCGCAACCTTCACCGATTTTGATTTCACTAAATGAAATCGTCACCCACAGTGGTGTGTAGTCGACACACGCGTCCCCGGACATAGCCAACATCTCCTCAGTGCAATAATTATTGTAGCTGGAGTCACAGTAATGCATATGGGATGTCTTGTTTGGATATATGTCGATACCTGCTCTGCCGTCTTCCATGTTAATGCGGAGCTGCACTTCACTGCAACTCTTCACGTCAAACAACAGGGAATCCGAGGTGAAAACCTTCTCCCCATCCACCTCTGTCAGCTTTACAGTGGTGTCAATTCTTGAGGTTTGAAACACGTCAGCATGGATACCATCACCTGAAAAAAATATTAGGAATGTGTAAAAGGATTAGTAAACAGTAAAGTAAGATACAAAATGTCAACCCGGACAGGAAATCGGAGATAATATGTGTATGAAGCAATGGTTCTGTTCCGTTATTGGTTTCTTACAAACCTACTTCGGTACATCAGTTTTTCTAAAACCCACTTAGTATTTGTTCATTTAGAATGAGCACGACAATACTATTTCCATGAGTAAAAGAAATGTCGATTTTGAAATTATATTCTCACTGCAGAATGTGCTAATAAATCACTATCAATTGGCTATGATACCAGGTGTTCGGCAAGAGATTAGAATATCCTCCACCACCTACAGCTAACACCCTTGTCAAATACACAAATACATGCATATACAAGTTATATATTGACCTGATCACAAGGAACAAGTGAAAACAACACATGGGAACACATGGTCCGAATGTTTCCTCAGCACCAAATTGCTTGTCGTATTAGGCATATACGTTGCCGTTGGTTGTGCTTCTGTGGCATCAGAGGGGCGGTGGGGTAGCCTAATGGTTAAAGCGTTGGCTCGTCACGCCGAAGACCCGGGTTCGAATCCCCACATGGGTACAATGTGTGAAGCCCATTTCTGGTTTCCCTCGCCGTGATGTTGCTGGAATATTGCTAAAAGCGGCGTAAAACCAAACTCAGTCAGTCAGTCAGTCTGTGGCATCAGAGGAAAGGACTCTGGCACCAAGGCACAGGAGTTTCGTTTGGACAACAATTTGACCCTCACGGGACCTGATGGCAAAATAAGCAGGCTGATCACACATTCACTCTGAATGGAAAACATGAATGTATAACAGACGATGGAAGAAAAGGGTTTACCAATTCACATTATATTGCAAATAGTTCAACGATGAAGTCACATGATTAAGTCCCATGATTAAAGCCAGTGGCTCATGGACCAATCTGGCTGTGTTAACCCTTAAGGTTCTGTCTTCTGTTAACACACCAGGGCCCAACCAGCTTGACATTACATTTGCTGGACAGAAACTGCTGCTCTGTAAACATTCAGGTTCTGTGAATACACAATCGCATTTAGAAAATGGTCAAATGTAACACTTGTTATATTTGGCATTACTCTTTCTCCGTTAAGTACAGGTTCTAGCTACTTTTGTTGGATTGAGTCCCATCCGGGATTCGAACCAACTTCCTCAGAGTCAGGTACCTAATCACTAGCACACAAAGTCAGCCGTCTAACCAGTCAGAAAGTTGGAAGTCGGACAACTGGTAGTCCAAACGTTGGACTGTGTCTACCCCATCTGATATGTGTCAATTGGCACGGCTCCCACGGCCGAAAGCGATGTTCAAGCTGAGTGGGTTAAACGGCTGGTCAAACCACACACAGAAATATGACGCAAATCATCAACTGTGATTTGAAAGCAAGGACCTGACCCTTTCATCAGTGACTGTTGTCATCTGAATCAGTCTCTCAGATTGCGCATGCATGCTGAAAGTGTGGGTATGTGGATAAGTATCTCAAATTGAGTATGTTTGTTGACAATGGGCGCTATCGTCTCGAAAGCGTGACAATAACGGACGTTGTGAACTACCATCAACTAACTATCAATCTGCTATTAATGTATTCAAGCCATGTTCAGTCTTCAAAAGCCCCTGTAAGTTTACGTACTCTAACTTGTGTATGATATTGCAAGTGTGTATGGCCCGACGAAGCCACGGTGCGTTTGTACTCACACACAATACACTGTGCATGATACACGCCAATAAATCACGAAGACGTATCAACACAGTCACCATCCGATTCTTAATTTGTATTATTATAATTGTGCCGCTGTTATGATCTCTCCTTATTATCCTAATTGAATGTGAGGACTTTTCATTTGCCTGGCCTTTACCTTGCGTAGCAGTAAATCTGAAGGGTGAGTGAGTTAGTGAGTTTAGTTTTACGCCGTTTTTAGCAATAACTAGATATTTGACATAAAACTTTTCGGGAAATTGTTTCCTGTGGCCTTCATACTTAATCAAGATTTGATGATGAAAAAGGTTTCCACCAGACGACTGTTTGCAAGGACAACAAGCACACGAGTGTATTTGCAGCATCTTGTATGATGCTATCAGTATTCTGTGATGGTAGTGAATCTCCTACAGAGATCATTCACATGCATCTCCATGCTAAGGGCTCTTTCCAGGTAGACACCAAGATATTGCACATTTTCTGATGCACAACATATCCGTGATTGATCTTTATTGAACTGTTTTAGCGTCTGGGTCCAGTCCTTTGTGCAAATGTTCAAAAATATATATTAAACTCCAAAAGGTTCAGTAATTGGTCCAATTTATGATCTAACTAATTCATGTATTTAATGTATTACTTTATTTTAAATGTCTTATTCTTCTTTCTATCAATATTTCTATAGTTTGTTGCACTTTTTTTGCATGTAAGCACGGTAAATAGGAGAGGGTTTTATTAAGTTGGAATAACTTGTACCCAATCCATTCTCTTGAAGAAATATGTTTAAATCAAAATCAAATCCTTTGTACAGGTCTCAATGTTGCTCTGCTCCATAGCTTTCTTCTCAAGGTCCCATTTTAGAAGATGGGAAGTAACACTGACAAAACTATGGATAACAACTTCATTACACTGTGCAACGTTTCGATAGAGAATTTTAGATTTGTGTGGCGGATATATGTACATGTAGTATGTAAAGAAAATACAGTCACAACATAATTAACTAGGCAAGAGCTAGGAAGTTGACTGCAGCCAGATCATCGAGGATACTTTTGAAAGGGGGAGATGTTTACACAGTTGATGGGGCTTAGCTCAAATGTGCATCATGATGGGATGAAGTATCGTTGATATTTAGGCAACTTGAAGTTAGAAACGGATTGGGGATTGGAGACTGGGGATTCGAGTATTTATTGATGGTTGGCTTTTCTCGCCTGATGTGAACAGCCCACCTATGTTACTCTGTCCACATCCACAGTTGTATTTCCAAAATAACACATGTCGGGGTGTGGTAGTTGAGTGTGATAGTTTCCTCCCGTTGGTATGGAGAAGCTTGTTGAGGCTGGGGATTGAGGTTAAGGTGATATCTATGCCTGCTTGGTTTTTTGTCCGGCAAAATGCTGATTTGGTGCAGTGGTGAACCCATTTAGGGAATGTAGATCTTGATTGGTGGATCACTCTAGTCTTTTGTTTAAAGGTGATAGAGCTGTTGATATTGACTTTCTGGGATGGATCGTGGTTTAGTTCTACAAAGACTTCCTTCGGGTGTTTATTCCTTCTTGTAGATTTCTCTAGCAGATCGTCTTCTGCGTAATGTAGAGATGTGCCAGTCTTAACTTCAGGAGTGGTAGTGGATGTTTTATTGTTTGGTTGTCTGTCCACAGGGATTCAAGGTGGTTGGAGCAAGTAAAGGACGTCAAGGACGTCAAGGAAAGGTAATTAGTTGTTCTGCTCTGTTTCAAGCGTGAATTTCATGTGGTGGTCTTGGTGTTGAGGTAGGGGAGAAGCTGCATAGGATCATGGTTAGGTCGGAGGATGACGAAAAGATCATCTACCTTTCGGTACCAGCAGGTTGGTTTGATTGGTGCAGGTTTTCTTTCAAATCAGACGGTTTCGGCTGGTTTAGGAGAGGGAGACAATAGGAAGTCAAATCCACAAATGGACATATTTTGTTGTTTAAAGACTGTTGATAACTATTGTGAAGGCACGACAACAAAAACTCTCAGATCAGAAAATAGCATTGCATGTTCTCACATTATGGATCAAATGCTACCGCCGTGACTCGTAACTTTGACAATCTCTACATGAAAGCGAACTAACAAAGGATCAGTCTGTACTCCAATGAATATATCTTGATATGTATATGTGTACAATACATCACCAGTCTGATCTACTGATTGGTAAAAAGGTTTTACAATCAATGCGTGAGTGCGTGAGTTTAGTTTTACGCCGCACTCAACAATATTCCAGCTATATGGCGGCGGTCTGTAAATAATCGAGTCTGGACCGGACAATCCAGTGATCAACAGCATGGGCATCGATCTGCGCAATTGCGACTCGATGACATGTGTCAACCAAGTCAGCGAGCCTGACCACCCGATTCCGTTAGTCGCCTCTTAAGATAAGCATGGGTTACTGAAGGCACATTCTAACCCGGACCTTCACGGGTCAGATTTACGATTAAACAAGATTTCTATTATAAGCTACGAAATCAGAAATGTATGTTTACAAGCGTGAATGGACCTCTCCATTCCGACTCTGTATTTAGATTGATAAATTGTTTAACGCCGCACTATGCAATATTCCAGCCATATGGTCTGTAAATAGTCATCAGCCATTGCAGTTGTGAGCGCTGACTATTACGGGCATTCGAGCGGACAAGACTCACTCACTCACTAGTAGTACCCATGTATCAGGTTGATTGTGTTATTTTACCTCTCACTCGACAATATTCCAGCTATATGGTGGCGATCTGTAAATAGTCAAGTCTGAACAAAACAATGCAGTGATCAACATCATGAGCATCGATCTACACAATTGGGATACGATGACATGTGTCAACCAAATCAGAGATGCTCACCAACCAATCCCGATAGTCGCCTCTTACAACAAGCATGAGTTGTTGAACACCAACTCTAACGCGGATATTCACGGGTCTCATTGACTATGATGTCACCATAGAATTTCCTTTAGAGCAGCAGCTCCTCAGAAACCACCAGGCAAATGCATCTGGAACCTCAAATCAACCTAAAACGTACCATGAGTGTTTCCACTAGCATAGACACCTGATGTATTTCAATGTTCTCGAATCCGATTTTTAATGTGACCAACACGAGTGTTTGTTAATTTGAAGCCAATATTTCAATTATGTTTTAATATGGTGCATGTTTACTTTCTTTTGACTATGCACTAAAAATTTGACTATGCACTCACCTCCATGAAATGTTTTTGTCTGAAAGTTTCAGACTGCGGGAGCCGTGTCATCATCAGGTAATGGTGATTTCATATTCTCCATTTCATTATATCGTATTGCATTTGATGAACATATTTATGTTCTTTGTATTGATGACAGTACAAAGTCCTGCCAGAGCAAAGATTCAAACATGACAGAACATGACATGGACACTTACCTGTGAAGATCAGCACAAGGAAGATGAAGACGTGCATCTCTCCCCCTGGTTTACACTTCGCGAAGCTCGTTTGCTGTGTCATTTGTTAGATGAGACAGGCTCTTGTGGTCAGTCCTAAATATATGGTCCCTCCAACTTTGCTTACATCAGCAAATCACGGACATTGTCCTTTGATCATTTGTTCAGCCACAATGAGATTGTTGCATGGAAATGACAAATTTATAATTGATAATAATAATCTTGTGGAGCTACACGTTTATTGATGGTGTTTTTACATAGAATAATCTAATCTATGACACGCTATCATTGCCTTAAAACGATCATGTGTTTACGAGGCAAATCCATGGGGTCACTTGTCTCACCTTCACCTGCTTACGATATCTGACCAAAAACGTCTTTAAAAGTTGAGTTTGGTAATTCTGGGTGGCATCTCATTTTCTGAGTGATAAATTAATCGTTCACATCAGAGGTTGTGGTAAATGCATTTCTTAAAAGTGAGTAAGTCACACCGGCAGTATTTCAGCCATATCGTGACTATATCAAGTTATATATTATTAATAATTATAGGTAAATTAAAAAAGAAATTGTCAACGAAGGACAGTAAAACAACTAGTTTATCAGAGATATAATTTTAAAACTAGTAATTAAATTTAAAACATTTGAAGTATACAAGACGATACAATATAAAAACAGGCTACAGATCGCCAACAACTGAAGGTACATCACCATACTTGGGACCATGAGGACTAATACCTTTGCTACCTGCAAGGACCCTAGCTGGATTTACATCATCCCTTCAACCTTTGGCAAATTGTAGGCAGATTAGCCATAATTTAAAATTACCAAAATGCTAAGTTTTAAAAATTTGGCAAGTTTAAATTTACTGAATGTTTTTGGGACTTACGTATCCTCTCAGGCGGACATTAAAAAAATATAGACATATGTGAATACAATTGTACTTACCAGAAACACAATCTTTCCGCCATATTCCAACAGTATTCTGAACTGGGCCTCTCTAAAGACAATGACAACTTTTGAACATTTGTGTACTCTTCCAATAATTACGGCGAGAGATACTTAATGCTGGTGCCTCATATTTAACCTATTGCACAATTCTTTGTTTGTTGTTTCGTCTCGCAGCAAATTCTAGCTATTTGACAGCGGTCATTCAATAATCGAATCTGGCCTAGATACAAGCGAGTCCGGTAATTCGAGGCGTCTGGTAATTCTGCGCAGCTGCAATAGAGTACTTCCTTATCTAAGGTAAAATCGTTTGCTAACACATTTCCGCTTGAAATGGGGACATTTCTACAAGGGACTAGCTTTTAATCACTAAAGGTAAGTGAATAACAGTAATTGACAGATAAAGTGACAGTTTTATGAAAATTCGTTTTCTTCAGACTTTTAAACCTTTTTCTTCATTATTCATAATTGCATTTAATATGAAACACTCTTTCATACATTGATGAAGTGATTTTTGAAAATAATCTGGCCCTAATACGCTTCCATACCTCGGATCTCCAGCTGGATGTTATGCGCATCAGTTGCTGCGCAGAATTACCGGATAGCAAGCGATGTCGTCAGAACGTTGGTATGGCATAATGCAACGTTAGAATCTTATAGTCGTCAATAAAACTTATGTTTCAAGGTAAATATGATGCATACCAGCATGTTTAGTCACGTAAACCACAAAAAAATAAGAGACGTTAGTTGCCGGGTAGCGATCGATGTACTTAGGTGCGCGGAATTACCGGTCGGCATTGTAATCGAATGATTATCAACATGTGCATCGATCCACAGAATAACCCCATTCTATTAGTTTTGGGTTAGAAATCTGACGACCAGTTCTAACCCGGTTCTATCACAGGGCTAACACATTGTGTAGTTTCCTTTGACTGTGTACCTTAAACTGTTTGATGAAATATAGTTGGATAACTTCTGTATGCGGTCTTGTTTGGGAATCGGAAAATTCTCCGTCATTTCAAGAAAAACCAGGAACCTGTCAATCATATTCTCATCAGTTTCGGTATCATGTAGCAGGCCTTTCAACAAATTGGAGGCCGCATACAATGTGAGTTTCATATATCATTGATTTGATTGTGTACCTGAACCTCTGTGGTGGAGTGTTATTGTTATTTGATCTTGTGTGCCCATTTACTGATTTCACCTAACAAAACAAGTTCCAATCAGTACATTATATAGAATGATGTGCACAAAAAAGGCAATATCTTGTGTTATTACCTCATGGTTGAGGCCGTCGGCATGGTAACATAGCAGCATGTATGATTCTGTAGTGAGGTACATGACGTAACAACTACCTGACCATCTCTTGGGTTGACAGCTCGTGGAATCACAACTACTCCCGTCTCATAGCTCATGAATGCACAATACCAAGTATTACATACGTTTCATAGCTTATAAATGTAAAGTACCATGTATTAAGCATGCTTCATAGCTCATGAATGCACACCGCCAAATATAACAAAAGTTTCATAGCACACGTGACAGTGTATAACGCTCATTTGATTTCAACCCCCTATCTGGGGGTATCGAATCAGATGTAATCTATTAATGATTATTATGTATTCTTATGTATATCTTCGCGAGACCCGTGAGGATTTATGTATGTATGCATGCATGCATGCATGTCTGTATGTATACCCGCAAGGCTACCCCACCCTCCATCGGTGCTCATAAGTTTCATTAACCTGACTGAACTGAAATAATGTTAATTAGTCGGCCATATTGAATATTTGGGCCATCGTGTGACGCCAGGTTAATGAGGTAGCAAAGCGGTATGGGATCCAATATAAAAATTATGTTCCTTATAAGTGTCAAAATCGACACAGAGACACATTATTGCCATGGTGTATAGCTTGAGGGGACGCGAGTAAGTAAGTGGGGTTATTTCAGCATTATCCGAAAACGCCGAAAATGGACTGGATACATTGTACCAATGTAGGAATCGAACCAAGGCCCCTAGGGGTGATGGACGGACGCACGAACGAACGCTATTAAACGCAAGGCTTCATGATAAAATGACAATGCTTAAAGGTCACATGCAACCAAAAAATCAAACATAATTAAAACACAATTATAACTTATTCATGACATATAATATACATTGCTGGTTATGAAAAAACATATAAACAAAATTATAAGCGTACAATCGCAAATCAAAAGTGCAATATTGTGTACTTCGGTTTACTTCCCAAGAAACGAAGCAGCCGGGATACCGAACCCAGTCAGAGCGGGTGGGTGTGCACTCAAGTGTAACGGCTGGTTCATTTGCAGATGTCCTCACGGCTATTGTGTGTGTATATATAGAGATGTTGGGTTTTGTAAATACATGCTCATTTTTTGTGTATAACATTTTGCAATCAACAGACATCATAACATGTCATGTGTTCAAGTATCACACCTACCTGTCTGTGTAATTACATAATGTGACAGAGACCGAACTCGGGCCATAAATCAATGCATTTTGTTTATGGTGTATAGCCTGATTGGTGTTAAGTTCAAATTGCATGTGGTCAGTGATAGCAGCTGTGTATTGATCATTGTCATTAGCAGACAGGCAGGCAGACACACAGGTGTCAATAAAACAAGACATTGAGTTTTGTCTGTGACAACGACATATCTATATCACAGTTAGAAATTGTGTCAACGCTAAATAATGACATTGCTTTTAAGTATCGAACTGAGAAAGTGACTCGGTAAGAAGAACGTGTGGTGAAATAGACAAATGAAATTATATAAACAGTGTATTTACTGTCATAACATATAAAAAAGCTCGCGCCTTCACCGAGTATTCACCGGACAACCCGCTTCCAAGCTGCGCGAACCTATATTTCACTGCGCACGTGCTATGAGCGCAGCCCAGCTGTTGAAACCCGTTTTCCCCAGAAAAGTCGGGGGAAAATTAGTGAAACGTTTGAACTCCGATTTCGCGCGGTTTTTTCATCGCGTTATTTTTTAACTTTATAAGTTGAATTTGCATTTTTGACGATTTGTTTCGGTAAGTCCATACCGAAAGGTATCAGAATCTGCAAAGTTGTGTTTTACGTTGCATGTGACCTTTAACGAAGGCGTATCATTTTAAACTGACTGAGTTTAGTTTTACGCCGCTTTTAGCAATATTCCAGCAATATCACCCGGCAGGGGGACACCAGACATGGGCTAAACACATTGTGCCCATGTGGGGAATCGAACCCGGGCCTTCGGCGTGACGAGCCAACGCTTTAACCACTAGGCTACCCCAGCGCTCCTATCATTTTAAACACAAACCCTGACGTTCATAACACTCTCAGGAGTATGTTCATATTTGTTTATTGGAATAGACAATAATAACAGAAAATAATACCAAATAAAGGGTGTATATAAAACCTCTATTCATGAAAACACAAGAGCTTCCAATCCCAAGCTCCCCTGAACCCAACGAATAATTGTAAAAACCTTTCTCAGATAAGTCACTGAAAAGATGTAATTGGATCTATTTGTGTGACTTTTAACGGATGTATATTTTTATTTTTCATTTGTTCCAGTTTGGCGTGACATTTATCAGTTTTGTCTTGAGATCGTGACATCTTAACGTGACAATAGCGAGAGTCTGAAGCCAGATGCGTGAGAGTTGGCAGGTACGCAACATGTTTACAAACCCTTTTGTGATATAATCTTATCGCCACCTCTGTCAACCATCAACGTTAGGAGTTAGCACGAGGGTATTTGAAAGCCCATTGGCAAACTGCTTTCTCTCAAAGGCCACGAAAAATCACATACATTGTCCCACTTTGCCATCTGATGTCAGTATTGTTTCGGTGCATAGACACCTAAAGTACCTAAACATGAATGTAGGACTGGCGTTAAGCACTCTTACTTCATAGATAGTTTTGTTTCAAATTCCTGACAATGTATGAAATACAGAGTATGAAAGCAACGTTTATCAGAATAATCTTATGGAATTCAACAGGTTATATGTTCCAGAATCTATTAAATTTCAACGGCCCTCCAAAAAACAAAACAAAAAACAAAACAAACAAAACCAATACAATAACAATACCAAACCCCCCCAAAAAAAACCCAAAACCCCAGCAATAAGAATAAGAATAACAAACAAAAAATAAAACAAGTATCAAAACAAATAAACAAAACAAAAAACAATTAAACCCAAACCCATGTTATGTAATAGTGGTATGTATGTCTCTATCATTTGTCACAAAATCTGTCTGTAACCTGTGACTCATTTTCCATCTCTTATATAACAATCGGATTTCTCCATGGTGTTGTATATGCACCACCGGCATGGTGTGTAGCTAGAGACGGCGCCTTGTCTGATACCACCTACCAACGTCCGGACGCGTGCATGCATCTAACAGCGATCACATAAGGACTTGATTCAGTGTCACTCAATCCCCACAGAAAAGACAGTAATAACTGAGTACGACTTCTAGTAACATGTTTTCTATAAGCAGTAATTATGAACGAATCCTGTTTGACCTCACAAGTCATTCTTTTCGAAATGACACTTTGGAAAAAGCTTTCCGCAAGCAAACATGCAGGAGACATGTTGTATGTTAAAAAAGGGACTATGCTTGACAATCACTTTCATTGTTCTCTTTGTGAATGAGTGTGTTTTACCCATTACGTCAGAATTGTCACATACCATTTGTTGAAACTGCGCTGTGAACGACCGTTCACGCCTACAACAGAGGGCCAATGATCGACATATACTCAGGGGCAAAAGTTATTGGTACATTTTTGTTGGGAATCTTGAACCGGAGAAAGAATGTTAAAATGGTCAAAGAAAAGCATCGAATTCTCCGAAATCTGCGAGAAGCGAGATGTATTCAAGAAAAAATGACAGTGTTCGCTTTTTTTGCAGGCCAGACAACCAGACACTTAATTCTACGGAAGCGTTGTAGGGCCACGGTGAACAAATGTTTTGGTCTTACTATCTCCTACGTACTACTTAATATCTCCTAAGTAGGACTTAGTATATCCTACGTAGGACTTAGTATCTCCTACGTAGGTCTTAATATCTCCTACGTAGGACTTAGGACTTAGTATCTCCTACGTAGGACTTAGTATCTCTTACGTAGGACTTAGTATCTCCTACGTAGTACTTAGTATCCCCTACGTAGGACTTAATATCTCCCTAACGTAATACACACACAATAACACTGTATAGTAACACTGCGTTAGTGTCATGAATATTCACTGACTCACATTTCAACTATCTAACGTCCTGCACAGCCAAACATTTCTCAACTTAATAACCTGTCTTAAAAAGGATATATTAAGTACTACGTAGGAGATAGTATGTCCTACGTAGAAGATACTAAGTCCTGGGTGCAGTATCTCCTACGTAGGACTTAGTATCTCCTACGTAGTGCTTAATATCTCCTACATAGGACTTAGTATCTCCTACGTAGGACATATTAAGCCCTACGTGGGAGATACTAAGTCCTACGTAGGAGATACTAAGTCCTGGGTGCAGTATCCCCTACGTAGGACTTAGTATCTCCACTTGGGACTCAGGATCTCCAGTATCTCCTAAGTACGGGAGATATTAAGTCCTACGTGGGAGATACTAAGTCCTACGTAGGAGATACGTGGGAGATACTAAGTCCTACGTAGGAGATATTAAGTCCTACGTAGGAGATACTAAGTCCTACGTAGGAGATATTAAGTCCTACGTAGGAGATATTAAGCCCTACGTGGGAGATACTAACTCCTACGTAGGAGATACTAACTCCTACGTAGGAGATACTAAGTCCTACGTAGGAGATATTAAGTCCTACGTAGGAGATACTAAGTCCTACGTAGGAGATATTAAGTCCTACGTAGGAGATAGTGACCCCAAAAAAGAATTTCACCGTGGCCCTACTACGCTTCCGTATAATTCAGTCTTAGGAAGTGCAAATGGCAGAAAACCACTTTTTTTTATTGTTCTGAAACAAGTTCGACATGCCATCATGTCGTTTAAGGTATGCTGTTTGTGCCAAGGAAGGGCATCCACTGATAAGTTGTTGGACAGCCTCTGTAAATTCATTACACAGTCGGCATTTCATGGTAATATTTTCTTTAAGAATCACATTTAGGCGACTGCGAGTGGGAAGTGACTGGTCCTGAGCAGCAAAAAGGAAGCCCCTAGTTTTACATTTAAGACCAGCCGACTTCATCGAGGCGAATGAGTCGGTTGGACTGCTATTCTGTTCCACGCACTGCATGTACACGACGCAACGGCCTCCCAGAAAGCTTCTCCACAAATGACCGTCTCTGGGCAGACTTGGTGAAGAACTTCATCTGGTTTACTCCCATCGCTGAACCGTCCAGCAGTACATTGCCATCAACAAAATCAACCTCAAATTTCAGGCTGAACTTGTTATATTTGGGTATGACTCAAGTACTGTCATGGATACTGTTTGTGACCTCTGACTATTAAGGGCTAAATTGAGTAAATTAGTTTCTCAAGCAGAAATTAACTCAATAAATTTTACACAAAGTGGGGATTTTATTATCCACTTTTAATCCACAAGTATAAGTGAAAAGCAGACACAAAGTAAAAGGTAGCTGTTTAATGTAAACTCGCAACAGTATGTGTATGAATGTGAGTGTGAATGTTGTTTTGTTTGTTTTTTGTTTGTTTTTATTTGTGGGGGTGGGGGTGGGGGTGTCTGTTTATTTTTTCTTCTATTTTCTTTTAGAAAATGTCAAATTGTCGACCAGATTGAGTACCTTACAAATGAGAGTCACTCTTACCCTGGAGGTGATCCTCAATACTGTAACAGGGAGTTTCTGGTAATAAAAAAGTAGCATATATAATGATAGTCCAGGATCAAGTCCAACAAAAGCCTCTGCAAAGCCTTATTCCACAAATAAAGCTTTTGTTAGGCCCTTAGATCTCGCCACCATTGTATCTACTACTTTTGAACCCCCAGTTAACTCCCCGGCTCCACGTGGCACTATTGTGCCGCTATGTCACGTTGGCAGGAGGTAACATTGTACCGTACGGTATGATCAATAATTCCTCTCTAACGAACCCTCTCCCTGGCCCATCTCTCAAGTAGTACAAGTTCGGCTCGTCGGCTTTGATGTCCACTTTATCTATGTTATAAGTTTTGACTGACCTTATCGGATCGGTGGCTCGATTACGACTATCACCCTCGTGTTCCCCCGGCTGGTATAGGTACATCACTAGGGCCCTATCTGGTATCTGTTTCTCCTTCCCACCCAATGGCGCAACCGACTCTGCCACTATTGATTTTAGTTTGATAGCGTCGGCCGGCTTCTTGACGGTGAGACGGGTGATTTCATGGTTGAGGCAGACACCACCTGAGGTAGCCGCGCTACCCATTCAGTCGATCGTTTCCCCGGGTTGGCCATCTCTCTCGCATACTGATGTCCGAATAAGCGCTCTGCTAATGATGTATCTCTCCATGTTGTTGGGGATGCACGTCAGGTTGCCGTCGACTTTCGCGATGGCCTGCATGATCAAGTGAGAGTCGTACCCTCTCAAGTTGTGGAAGACCACGGGGATGTTTATTGTCTTGGGGGTGATTCTAAGCTTGAGGTTACACGCGCTGTGAGCGGCGCCTCTATACTTACCGGTGACGTGGCAGTGATCTCTCACCGAATCACTGTTCAGTGGTGAGTCACACACGTGGCAGTTAGTGCTACAGGCGTGAGCTAGCCGGTCGGCTTGGGTCATACGCATGGGAGCGACTGTATACAGTGCATTCCTAATACTTTTCTCTTCCTGCTGCAAACACTTTAGAAACTTTTCAGCCGCGTCGGGACCCTTATACACTACCGGAGCTTTCGTTTCCCCATCACATCGGACGACCACGTATCCAAACCCACAGACCTCATGCTCCTGTGTTTTTTGTGTGGCTGGGGTACCCCCAACAGCCCCGCCGGCGGCAGCCTCAACAGGTTTGACCAAGGCTTCGAAGTCGGCGTAGATGACATAAGGCACAGACATTTGGTTCTTGTGGTTGCCGAATTTTAGGATATTGTCACCTTCCTTGGGCATGTCAACTCGTATGGCCGTCTGCCCCACGCCTTGGCAATCCTCTCGGTGGGATTCTAATAAATCAGCTCGGCTGAAACCGTGCAGGCATCGTACACAAAAGTGTTTTTTCCCAACGTGTTTCGACTGGTCGTGCAACAACCGACTGAGATGTTTTATCCACGTGTAGTGATACTTTTCACCTCGTTGGATCATGAATATATTGATAACGCGGCAACCCAACACTGGGCTGACCCTGTGCACTATTGTTGTGTTGCCTTCGTGCCCTAAGACGTTTATGGCTATATCATTCTGTTTTTCTATTTTAGTTATCTGGGATATGGGGGTGGGCTCATCTATACCATCCCAGTTGAGCCCATCGTCTTGGGGATAGCTAGAAAGCCTGTTCGAATTAGTGTCAGCTGGAAACAAGGCTGACCTGATAGCTACCCTCAGGCAATCGTCTCCTCTATTCTTGACGTTGACCATGGCCTGTTTTTTCTTATAGTAGGGAGACAAGTCTAGGTATGACCCGCCTCTGAACGGCACGTAGTTAGCTATGTCCAGATAGACATTATCGATTTGATCAACAACCCACCCGGACCCCATGTGTGTGTAGCATTCTAGGTATTCTCGTATCTGCTGAAAACCGGTATCGATTGATGCGTCTATAGTCTCTGTATGAGTAACAACTTCTTGTCTACCTCGGAAGTAAGGCTGAACGTATTCAGTGACCCCAGTGGGGGTTTCCCCACGTTCACCTGCTTATCGAGTGACATTTTCACTGTGATTTGAAACTTTATACTTCCCAGATTGTTTAGTTCCTGATTGACTTTATCAGCGACTAGAGGCTTGATATCGGCGATGTCTATGTTCCTATCAACATGCATGCGCCAGCCTCTCAAATAGTTACCTACAGCGCGCTCAGTGGGTATGAACTGTAGGTCAATAGCTCTATTCTGCCGTAATAGTTCTACAAGCTGTGGCTCCCTCATACGGGAATAACCACCTAACCCAAATCACGTGCCTGAACTTTTAGTTGTTTTACAGTGGGAGGCTTTGCTACGGGGTCGTTTAATAATGCGACTAACCCGGCTCTCCCCAGGTGGGAATAACCCGTCAACCCTAGCTCTTTTGCTTGGAGTTTTAGTTGTTTTACCGTGGGAGGGGCTTGTAGGCCTAGTAACCTCAACAAGGCTGGTTTACGCATTTTAGAATAACTAATTACACCCCGCCGCCTGGTGATCTGCTTGAGCTTACGAATAGTAGACGAAGTAGCGTACACACCTAAGTATTTCAATCTCTAATTGGGCCGCCGGCAAGGGAGGTATCACCTCCAACCTTGATAAAAAATAGTGAGGCGCCCATCAAATCCTTTAGTGAATATCTAGATAGACCTTATCGATTATACCCTCAACCCACCCGGAACATGCGCAGCATAGTAGGGTGTTTTGTATTACTTGCAACGAGTCGCCAACAAGTATGTCTATCTCCCCATGCCCATCTACTCGGCCACTATCAAAGTAATTCCAAGTGTGCCCAGCCCACGGCACATCAAACCCTACTTTCACCATGATTGTAAACGAGCACCCCTTATATAGTTCGCTAACAATCATGGGTTTGAGGACACTGATATCTATACTTTCCCCCACATCCATCTTCCAGCTTCTCAGGCAACGACTTTCCCTGGGCTCAATTTCCACAAACATTGTTATACCTAGGTGTGCCCACAGTCTTTAATTGGGGTACTACACTGCTATCCTGAGGAGGCGCCTACGTCCTTAATGTAGTCCTTTTTATTCTCGTAGATGAGATGATGTCTGACTAAGTTTGCTCCGTGAGCTTTGCATAGGCAGTAGTGCCCTTTCACCCCGATCCCACACACAGAACACGTGTAGTTCGGGCTTCCCATGTGGAAACAACAGTACCCCTCAGTCCTGCAGTTTCTACCACAGGCTTCTGTCTTCCCCATAAGTATGTATTCGCATCGGTACAGAGCAGGTCTCATCTTTGGCATACCCATATGAGTACTTAGTCTAATTGTTTTGCAACCAACGCAGTCGCTGCTAGACCCAGCGCGATAAAGACCAGTTCCCAGTCCATTTGCCCCGGGGATGGTGTGTAGTACTGAGCGAGTGTGGGCTTAGGAGGGAGTTTTTCTAGCTGTTTACCTGTTAGAAGGTAGTATTCTCTCGCTGCGTCGTCGACATCGTGGAATGTTTTAACGGCATGGTTCTCACGCCTGAGTTGTTCGTTAATGTAATCGATCCTCTGGACACGTTTTTTCGTGTACTCAGATTGAGCTGCTTGTAATTTCTCCACGGCCAGGTCATGCCGCTTACGCTCTGCCTGAATCTCAGCCGCGTGTGACTCCCTTAGTTTCGAGAAGAGGAAATTACTCCCGGAAAATGCCAGGGCGTTTACTAACGCCCCGCCGACCATCATGGCGATCGTAGCCATCCTATATATAATTACATTTACTTCAAAATATTTTCCGGCAGGATGCCTTGTTTTACTAGGATGTCCTTGGTGGCCATCGCCATACCCAGGTTCATTATGAGCATACCCATATCCTGCAGGTTTAAATCTAGCTTGATAGTCGGTTGTTTAAGCACCATTTTGGTCAACCTAGCGTACCCTTCAGCTAGACCGGCGACCACGTCGGCGTGGTATGAGTCGTTGACAAACGTTTTCCCCTCAGACATTATGTATATTATAAAAAATATATATTTATAACATGATATGTGGGTTGACCTCTAATTGTGGGGGTTCCTCCCGGGGCTCCCTGGGTGGTTGCTTGTTATATAACCATGAGATAGGCACGACAGCAGTTGCGCCTGCAATCAACAGGAGTGGAGCCCGGCTCCACGTGTTACTTTTATGTTGGTTAGACCACCTTTTTTTACCGGCAGCTACTCTCTTAGGGTTCTTCTGCCTGGTGACTGTAGGGGGTTGGAGTTCCCCCAACGTGGGGGTTTCCTCTGAAGGGGTCTGGGGTTCCCCCAGTTGGGGTGGGGTCTCCTCCTGAGGTGTCACCTCCTGTGCAGCATCCATCTTGTATACTATTTTTATTATTTTTCCCCTCCTTAAATTGGCAATGCTTTGCCGTGATAATCGCCGCCGTCACGGGGCTAAAAACATACCGTATTTGTGGTACAGCACGCAGCTGATAGAGCTCAAGGCGTGTTCAATAAAAGGGTCTTTCTCAAGGTCCTCCCACAGGTAAAGTCGGCGTTCCTGGGGAATGGGAAGGAAGTACGACGCAATACCAGTGTATATCTGGGTCATAGCCGATCCTATAGTCTTTGTCATCTCGGCTCCGAGTCTAGCCTCGTATCTAGCGTACAGCTTATCGATTTCTTCGGTTGACATTTTGTGAATTTTATGGGAGTGTATTCCCCAAAGTAATGTTTGGCTTTACCACCGACTGCCAACGCCACCAGTCTCTCTCGCTTGTCGTCACTCACCTGTGGCGATAGTTGATCCTGTGGCACAAACAGTTGTTCTAGCAATTCATCACACTCCATCTTATAATGTAATAAGCAAGTTTTAGTTTTAATAATATAATACCCGATGCAGGCGAAACACAGCGAAATGAACGTTAAATTGCACACGACGAGAACTTCAAAAACAACCATCACCCTATAGAACTGTAATAATTAATTGCTAAGCATTGCTAAGCATTGCTAAGCTTTGCTAAGCTTTGCTAAGCATTTGCTAAGCTTTGCTAAGCATTTGCTAAGCTTTACTTAGCATTGCTAAGCTAAAACACCCTATAGGCCACGGGTTGGTCGGTCTTGAGCACTAGCTTAGCATGTTTAGTTTCAGCGAGCTGTTTCTTCACACGTTCCGTATCATGTTTGCTCATCACATCGTTCTCTCTCAAACACTCCTCGAACAAATCCCTGTCCTTGCAGTGGAATAAGGCCACCCATCGCGTCTGCTCCCTGAGGTCTTTCAACACCGAGTTGAACTTCTGCGTTAGTACCCAGACGCTGTGTTTTGCATGCCGGCCGGAGAAGGCCAGGTACGATAGCATGTCTCTCTTTTTGTTATCTCGCGATTAGAGCTGCAGTCGTCCAGTATGAACAGCGTCGACTCCCCTTTAATTTGTTGTGATAAGCCTTCAACGTCTGTGTCCGTCATCACCCAAGGTCTTTCCGTGTACGTGCTATTCATGTGCAGGGTAGGGCACATGATAACGATGTTATCGAACACATCCCGGTAGTACCCCTCCAACTGATCCAGCACGAAAACGGTCTTCCCACAGCCCGTCTGCCCGCACACTATGGCGCAGTGTGGGTCGCGGGGCAAATCAATGCAGGGGGGCAAATCAGTAGATGGCTTGCACGAATCTCCCATTGTCTATATTAAGTTGCACGTGCATAATAACGTACAGATATAATTTCAACTTGCCCGCAGGTTGAGCCTTCTTGGTGATCTGGATTGTTATCCCCTCGCTGCCGTTGTCGATGCGGCGACCGCTACCGTGCAGTTTCTCGTCATCCGTGGATCGCATGTCCAACCATAGCGCGTACTTGGTGGTCAGGTATTCACCGATCTGCATGGAGGATAGGTCCAGGTCTTTGGTTATGTGGTGTTGTTTGGCCGGTAGCTTTTTTATCTCATCCCACAGCTGGTATGCCCTCATACTATGACTGAACAGCTGGTTGGGCATGCCCTCGATGGTCCCGTCCACCTTTTCAATCTCGGGGTTGAAAAACTTCTCGCTGTCCCTTCGGAACGGCTCGTAATCCTCCATGGGGACGACCAGGATACCTTTCATCGATCGCGCTGGCACGTTTAGGTTGATATTCCACACAGTGTCGCTCTTATCCCGCACGACCGATCTATGCCGCAGGACCCTATCGTACAGGATGGCCACCTTCCCCGAGTACTGGCTTCGAACCTGCCTGGCCAGCTCCTGGCTAGTGACCATGTCGAACTCCAGAGAGATGTTGTCGATGGTGTAACTGGCCTCATCACCGTTCAGCGTACGCACAACTTTGCTGTAGTCATTAAACGTGAGCTCGTATTCAAGCCTATCACCCAGCCCGGCCTGGTAAAACGGCGCGTGTTCCTTGAGCAACTCGAAGTCGAGCGGCACGCAGAACCTGTTTCCGTATGCTTGGGCGATGGCCCTTTTCACCGTCCGTGATCTTGTCTAACTTGTCTTGCGTGAAGCCGTATCCCACGCGCAATCGGGTCGATTTGCTGATGCCTTGGTTCACGTCATTGACACGTTCTCCCTCGCTTTTCCAGAGGTCCCCGTAGCAGTGAAACACGTCGCTGTCGTCGATGCTCAGCACTTCGTTACCGCTGATCTTGATGGTGGTTTTCTTGATGATGGCCCGACCTACGTTCCGCACTAGCTCGCGTTTGTCGTTGTCGGAGGTCAACGTGAGGTTGAACGTCAGTCGAACCGTGCCTGGTACGATAAGGTCCTTCTCGCCCAGGTTTGGGAATCTAACCAGCAGCGTTTGGTTCTTGTCTATCTTGCTGGGATTGTTGGTGATGGTCACCGACTGGCGCACAGCTCTGACGCCTAGAGGCTCTCTTGATCTTCGGAAAGGATCTAGTTTCCTACCATACATTGTTATATAGATAAAATATAAAAGTTCAATATTAAATAATGGCTGAAGGTGGTCATGAGTACATCCCGATGGATGATATGTGGGATGATAGTGCCCAGGCGTTCGGGGAGGATGACATTCACGAACAACCCCTTAAGTGCTGAACTTGTACAGCCGGCCGTCGATGATTATTACGATGCAGTTGAAAAGAGAGACAACATCAAGCCGTTGGGGCGAGACTATGCCAAGTTTACCATCGATAAGAAGGGTACGCTGCGATTGAAGGCTCACCCGGGTGTCGATATCATGAAAAAAGACGCGAAAGGACCGTATGCTTTGTCAACACTCACCAGTCGCCCTGGTGGGAGTCAACTGATCCGTGATGAACTAGGCTTCATAGATTACGGTGGCGCACGGCCTAAGCTTCCCCCGAAGGTCGTCCAAGATCTGCAAGCAGCCAGGGCCGAACTCAGTAATACCGGGGACGTACCCCAACGTGCTAAAGAAACATCTGACAGTCTCGAAAAAATATTGGCCACGTACCATGCCAACCCCTTGCTGGGTCTCGAATTTACCCTGAGGGAACTGCGAGGCCTAGACGAAGCCTTGAAACATGTACGCGGAGAACTCGTGAACAACATGGGGAAACTGAACGAAGTCGACGAGCACATCGCTCGCGAGAAAATAAAACTCGCCGAATCGGACGGTGATATGAAACGTCGTATCGAAGAGAGAATAAAAAACTTGGAAGACGAGACACGGACTCGGTTGGAATCCACTTCCTCTAACGGGGAAGCCCTCCAATCCCAGATCAGCCGCGTGCGGGGAAACCATCGATCGAGTCCTAAATGAAGACACCACGTTGGCCAACAGGATCCGAATCCTCTTCCGAGAGCAAGGGATCACCATCGCCAGCATTCTGACTGCATTGGGCTTCATCATATCAACCCTGGTGGTGTCATTGACGCCTGTCGGCGGCAGTGGTACACCAGCACCAACACCCCCAAGTGGTGGTGGCGTCAGAGACTGGATAAAAAAACACCTGAAATCCTTCGGGGAGGCCCTGGCTAAACTGGCTGGTAAGGCCGCCGAAGCCCTTCCCGGCATACTGGGTAGCATCGTCTCGTGGCTGCTGAACGCTCTGGCTAAAACTACCACGTGGCTCGGCCAAAACCTGTGGGCAGCCATCGTCGCCGTTGCGGGTCTGGTGTACGTAGCGGCTAAGGAATTTTTTACCAAAAGAGTCCCAAACCGGCCGCGACCCCGCCAACCACCAAGGCTTTTTTACGGTCGATGTGCTGCTGATTGGATTGTGGGGGCTGGGGCTGTGGGGTGTTGGTTGAACCCTAGGCTCCGGGGATGGTACGACTATACCCGTTTCACCGGTCGTGGGTGGTGGGACGTGCGGGGTGTTAACATCGGGGTTGACACCCAACTTTTGGTCTGCCGTGGCTATGACTATTTCGTTGTTGTAGCCCACCACTTTTTACTCTCAGTTGCATATCGCTCGGAGCCGTGTACAGTCCCACGTCGAAGACGTAGTCGACTTTCGACCAGGCGTATTCCAACACGTCTTGGTAGCGTTTGATGGCACTCGGGAGATCAACTGGACCATTGATAGCATCCTCAACGTTAACAACGAACTGCGCGTCTGCGCGCCCAACAGCACCCTCACGTACGTTCGAATCGAGTCGTTCAATCTGGTGACACCGTCACGCACGAGTAATTCTTTCGACGCGTCCAGCATGAACATTTTCCAACCGTCTGCGGTTGACTGCTCCACTTTCTGGACGGTGAAAGCAACACCACCTTTAAAGTTCATACGGTCATCCCGCCATTCATTACTCGACAAAGCAAAGTCCTGGCGTAGTACATCTCGTTTCAGTAAAACATCACTGACTTCTTTCACGGGTCGCCCCCCATTATATGGAATACCCAACCCGTGGTTCGGCCCCGGCAAATGCCAATCCGTCTTCGGGTTTAGTTCGAATTCGTTGCAAATACGTTCGTAGGCCCGTCTATCGTACTGGCTGTTTACTGCGTCCCACGCCTTGTCCTGTGGGAGCGGGGCGCTGATCTCTTTAAGGATACGCCTGACCTGGTAGTACACGTGAAACATGAACACAGACTGACTCAGCGGTCCACGCCAAGTGTCGGTCAATGCCACACCACACCCCGTTGTAGCGCACCACACGGCGAAGTTGAGTTGATTCTGCCAGAACTGCATCGGGTTGTTGAACCAAGCGTGGACTGCCTTGACGTTAGTCACCGAAAGCTTATACCGGTCGAACACATCTATAAACTGGGCGTCGAAATACATCCCAGCAGCGACCACAATCTTCATGTGGGGGAAATCTATGTCCAGTTTAGGGTAAAACACTCCCGGGGAGTACATTTTAAAAGTATTATATAATGAGTATATATACTCTAACATGTACATAACACTTCCAGGAATAACGAGCGGCGAGGCCGTTCAGCTGATGCACGCGATCGATAAATCGTCGGGTCAACTCGAAGTCGCACTCTGTGACATCACCTACCTACCACGATGGACTAACATCAACGTCAACAACAACAAGCTGTTCGTCAGTGGCGCCCGCAACCAGATAACTGGCGGTTACTACAGCGTGTGCTCGCTAAGCGACGAGGTCTTCAAACCCTTGGGAGCCGAACTCAAGATGAACGACTCAAACGGCACAGTGGTGTTAATCAACAACGGAAGAAACTCCTTGAGGCTCGGCCGACCATTGGCGAGGACACTCGGTATGCTGCCGGACGAGATAAAACCCACAACTACCGTCACAGGCACGAAGTTACCCAACCTAGTACTGTACCGAGAGCTGTGCATTCATCTCGGCCAGCTAAGCACAACGGACAACATTCAAGGGGGCCCCCTTCCACGATACTGAGAGCCGTACCGGTGAAAACGGAGAAATACAACGACGGTAGAACCGAGTCGTTTTCACCGCGGCAGTATAAGAGGTTAACCCGGGGCAACATCCCTGAGCTGATAATATCGGTGTTAGATATAAATCATAACCCTGTGAATCTAGGGTACCTCAGCATAATGCTGCACATAAAATGACTAGCGCACAAGGCCCCGGGATGAGGTTGAAAAAATGCATCAATACGGGGATCTCCGACCTCGGGGACACACGCGGATTCGACGACCCCGGAGAAGATGGTAAATTATACGCCTTGCAACAGAAAAACAACATTTACAAACGCGTTGAAGTCCCCTCCGGTGGAACCCTAGGTGATATAGTAGATACCTCAAGAGCGGTCGTCAACACTCGGTACGCCCTAGTCAGCACCGGTGATGATAAATGGATAGTATACCCATCGTTCGGGGGCAAACTGTTCGACTTAGATGTTGAGAGCACTACCGTCGCCCGAAACAAGCCATAGACGCCCGTCCTCACCGACGATGATAAGTGGGTGTTGTTACCCGCTAAAGTCGACTGGTTTCTCAATATTAGGCTCGGCTCCCCCTACGTGTTCATGGAGAACAAAGACAACTACCTAAACAAAGTCGTGAACAACGGAACCCTGCTCGTGGCTTACGTCCCGGCTCAGAGGCGTAGCGTAGTCATCAGCCCAGCCGCCAGTATGGCAGCCCACATACTGTCGAGTAAACCGGGAGTCGAAATCGTGAAGGGGGTCAAACTCAGGTGGGTGAAACGGCACCAGTATCAGGTTTGCACTGTTTACGTACGGGTGGGTGCTGACTCCCACACCAGTCTGCAGGGGGTCATCGTGTCCGTGGAAGACACAATATCACTCACCAAGATCTTCCTACCCAACAACATACACTTCATGGGGTTGAAGTGCGCCCCTGAGAAATTATCAGAAAAACAATTGGAAACTATCTCGTAATAGTAATATATCAATGTCCAATCATCACCCCAACGCCACACTTAACGATCTAGGGGACACGGAGGGATTCGATCAGCCTGGCGAGGAAGACACCTTGTACGTCCTACACTTGAAAGACAACGTTTATAGTCGAGCAGCAATGGCCGATCATCTACCCAAAATCACACTCGGGGGTCTAGGAGGCATAGAGGGTTTCGATCAGCCCGGCGAGGAAGACACCTAGTACGTCCTACACTTAAGAAACGGCGTGTACATGCGGCGGCGTCTGCCAGACCACTTTATAGAACCCAAATGGTTGCTCAACATGACCCTCACCAAACTTTATATCTCGTTTGACAAAGATAGGCATATCTCCGAAATTAGGAACAATGGTATCTTGTTCGGGGCTTTCGTTCCGAAGTATGCTATAAGGGCTCAACTAATGGGGGATCTTAGTTACTTCAGGCTTGGAGGATGAGTTAAAGTTTGACGTCCCCAATTCCCAATTGGACCTTATGAAGGTGAAACCAGGCTCCACACTCGCCATAGAAGTCTTCTTCATGGGGGGTGATCCTGTAGAACAGCAACTTTACCCAGGGTGACAAGCGCGGGCAAACATTGCCGTATCGTCATACAACCGGACCCCTCAACGGGTTCTATAGTGCCCTCAATACACTCCTTAGAAGGCTCCCTCGATAGGGTTCATGTGAACGCACAGTTACCTATTTACCTCTCCCCTATTTCCCTGTACAAGGGTCTAAGACTTGTAAGCTTCAAATACACTGAGCAAAAAGTAAATAACGCACATTTTAAAGATATTTTTAGAATATATTATATGCACAGTATGGGTCTGTACCCAGTCGCAGAGAAGTAGCGAAGCCCCTGGAAACCGTAGACGGGTTCCGCTTGAGCCAGTTATGCGACATAAAACGCCAACTAGAACAAGACCGCGACACACGGGCAGCATTGTATAAGAAGTACCATAGAGCTTTCAAAGTCGTGGATGGTGTTGATACTGCCCTTATGGCTACCAGTATGGGGTTAGGGGCAGTAGGTGTGGGGTTGTTGGCCACCATCATAGCCGCAACCGCAGTGCTAGGCATTGAAATAACAGCTGGGGTGTCAGGGTTGGCTGGATTGGTGTTTAAGTTTGTGTCACGCAGACTGCACCGGAAGGCATTGAAACACGACGAGATCAGGATTCTGGCTGAAGCAAAGCTGAACACGGTAAGTGAGCGTATTTCTACAGCATTCACTGACAGTAAGATCTCAGAGGAGGAATCTCGTTCAATCCTCTCTGAACTCGACAAGTACCGTAAGATGAAACAAGAAATCCGGCTCAAGTCTCGTAAGTCTGCTATCGGCGAAGAGGAGAAAAAAAAGTACATAGAACAAGGGGTGCGAAACATTAAACTGTTTCACAACACATAGTGCCACGTGATCAGGTTCGAGGTCATAGCTGCACAATAGTGCCACGTGGAGCCGGGGAGTTAACTGGGGGTTCAAAAGTAGTAGATACAATGGTGGCGAGATCTAAGGGCTTGACAAAAGCTTTTTTTGTGAAGTAAAGCTTTGCAGAGGCTTTTGTTGGACTTGATCCCGGACTATCATTATATATACTACTAAAAACATTGAAATTTAAAAATAAAAAAAGGAAAAATTCAGGTTCTGTCCAACAACCTTGGCACGCTTAAAATATCTGTGGAATTCCTTGCTTTTATCATGAGTCTTGACATGCACCACCAGAGGATCATCCAATAAATAAATATGTGCAAAAGTACACAATAAAATTCTATCATGAAGAGCCTCCACATTAATCAAACCCCGATCTCCCGAAGTGATTGGCATATATAATCGATTGAGAGAGGACCGAGGGTGGTGAGCTCTATTATCAGACAGGATCCTTCTGGTCAGGCGGTCAAGACTCTGGATGTCTTGTTTAGTCCAATCAACTACTCCAAAGGAATAGGAAAGGACTGGCACAGTAAAAGTATTGGTGGCTTTGACCTTGTTTCGATCATATAGCTCTGAGCTCCAGATTTCCTTTAAGCGAGTTTTATACTCGGCCAAAAGTTTATCATTATTATGAGTTTATGACCGCTAACCATGACATATTATTGACGTGAATAGCGAACCTTGTATCTTGACATACCGTGTTATAGCAAAAATTACTTTGTGAGCAAAATGAATTGAAGGTAGGCAGTTCAAGACAGAATGTAATTTTAGTGCATTCTAAAGTGTCCGTGAAATAAAATAATTTAAGCTTGTGAGGTTAGCTCGACACTTACTTTGAATGAGACACAAATGCATATATCTACACACCCACACCCCCCTCTGTGTCCAACTGGTTCACATCAGTCCTTGTTCATTTTGCGTCAAGTTTCGACTTACCGCTCCACTATACACCATACTTTCATATTCACAAACATGCACAAAAAGCATTTCAGCTCCCAAAGGTCCATTCATGCAGACAGGATTTCGAGATTACATTTTTCACACATGATCACCCAAGCTCTCAGTCACATGTGCTAAAAAAAGTGTATTTTCTGAATAGAGGCATTGTGTAATCATATTTTCTGAACTTAGCTAAAATACACTTCAGCTGATTCAATAATAAATGTCAGATCATTCCGTGTAGGTTATCGGACAAAATGTTTCGAAATATTGATCTGTCGATCCTTCATAAATTATGCCACTGAAAGTGATTTCACATAGGCCTTTGTACAGTGGGGCTCAGTGGAGGAAAATCTGGTCAGTTAACAAGGGAAGTTAACTTGATATTCAGAAAGTCAAATATCTGGACAATATTTGAGAAAAGCCAAGTGTTGCTTTAGGTTATTGCCTTTAGGTTATACTTTCAAATCTAGCAAGTCATGATGCTATATCGAGGTTTACTGACATGGTTGATGCATGTCATCGTATCCCAATTGCACAAATCGTGTTCATCACATCAACCACTAGCTTGTCTGGTCCAGGTTCTGTTATTTACAGACCGCCGTCATACAGCTGGACTATAACGGTGTTTAACAACAAGCGAACTTGATTCGCAACCGCATGTTTGTAAAATTCATATCATGCTATGCTTTCAGACATTAACGTGACATGACCAAATGGGAAATGTAACACGTCCCACATACTGTTCACACTAAACTCACAGATAACCGCAAGGTTCGGGTTAGAACTGGTCTTTAGTAACCCGTGTTTGTCCTGAGAGGGGACTAACGGGATCGGGTGGCAAGGCACGCTGACTTGGTTGAGGCAGGTCAGTGTATTCCAGTTGCTCATGATGTCAGTCGTTGTATTATCTGATCCAGACTAGAATGTTTAGTCCAATGTCATAGAGCAGTCTAGCCTGCTTTACAGGCAAGTCATACTTCCTCGTTGAGACTAACTTGCAACTCAGATACCACCATTTCAAGCGCAGTGTTGCAGTCAGAAGTAAATACAAAATACAAAACAACACAAAAATACAACACAATTTAGACAACAGATGGTGTGAACGATAATAAAACATTCTTGTTCATTCCGGCAAGTCCAGACACACTAGATAACCAAGGCATACTAAACATTCGGCCCGACAACATGTAACAGATCAGTGGCAACAGAGCTGGAATGATACATGCCACATAAGCTTGATTCCATTAAAGTGAGTGAGTGAGTTGGGTTTTACGCCGCTTTTTAGCAATATTCCAGCAATATCACAGCGGGGGACACCATAAATGGGCTTCACACATTGTGCCCATATGGGGATTCGAACCCGGGTCGTCAGCGTGACGAGATTCCATTAAACCCAACATTTGACAGGATCCCCTTACTGGACCAGCTCAACGCATTCGTTTTAAAAAAGGATCCACCAGCATGCATACCCTGCTACAGGCCAAGTTGCAGCACGCATATATTGCTGGAATGTGTTGATTTTGTACGATGTCCCTACTTTAGGTCCTAACTATAATTTTAGCATATTAAAAAGAAATCAAACTCCATGAGAAATATATAGATGTTTATTTCAGCAGTCATTTTACATTTGAATGTGACATTTCACCGAGATTTTAGTGATTTTGAACATCACATTCATTGTGTTTAATATTCTTTCCGTCGTGATATTGCTGGAATATTGCTAAAAGCGGCGTAAAACTAAACTCACTCACTCACTCACTAATATTCTTTATAGCAAAAGACATTTCTCGCCGATCTTTGCTTAAGCAATATTCACTCACTCACACACTCGCTAAAAACCGGAAATAGAGACTACTATATCTGTGTGTCTTGCTATTGCAAATTACACATTAGGGATAGAAACTGTCAACAATTTGACGGTAGTTGGACGAGACTAGTCGCATTCACTTAGCAGTAATATCTTACCCTCGCCATTTAGCTGGGACCCGTTTCACAAAGCTATCGTAGCACTACGACTGTCGTAAGTCTATGTTACAGGGGCCCGTTTCACAAAGCTCTCGAGCTCGTAACTCTAAGATCTCGTAACTTTTCTCGTAGCATTCATACTTCATACACTGTAACATTGACTTGCGATAGTCGTAGCGCTACGTGAGCTTTGTGAAACGGGCACCTGGAGTGCGGCGTAAGATAACAAACCAACCAGCTAATAGTAATATCCATGTGACCTCCGGTATACGGGAACAGCTGCTGCACACACTGAAGCTGCCATTAGACATCCGCCTGTACAAAGTAAATATTCCGTTATAACTGATAATGAAATATACATGTTAAATGGAGCATGTAAAATGAAATATACATGTTAAATGGAGCATCTATATGCTGTTGGTACCACTTGTATGGCCATTTTCACTAGCAATACAATTATCCAGCGTAAATGTGATTCACACAATACAGAACTAAATCGTATGAACCAACATTAGATGGTTTAAGTTTCTAGATTTTTGTTTCTGCAGTAACCTGTCTGACGTCTCACCTCCAAAGAAATAAGTGTGGTCGTAGTCCTTACTGCTTTCATAGATCATACCTTAAAAGGAAGGAAAAATACTTGTTCATGATCCATTGGAATGTATGTTGCGTTTCTATTATCTTATCAAATAAATACTATTTTCCCCTAACATCAGTAGATCGGGGAAGGGGGGCTTCACACCGATGTGTTGAATGGAACCCAGGTCTTTACCCATTAGGATGCCCCACCACGCAGTACCCAGGAAGACACTTAGATTTAAACACACATACCCAGGTGTCATTAAAACCCTGCATGTTCCCGCAAGAGAATATAACGTTGAATACGTGATCCGTTGTAGAAAGTCCTCATTTCGTCGATTAATTTCGCATCTGAAGCCTGTTCTCGACCTAACGGCCTCGACCATAATCATGATCGAAACTAAACTAAACGAATCTTACGTCACTATAACCTGCCATGTAGCTGTCAGTGTTCAAGCTGACGCATATACATCTACTGTTAGCTTTGCTTGTAGATATACTGTAATGAAAATTTATGGATATTTCGATTCCATTTAGGTTTAGTAAATAATTATATCAGTTAAAGGTCACATGCAACGTAAAACACAACTTTGCAGATTCTGATACCTTTCGGTATGGACTTACCGAAAAAAAGCGTCAAAAATGCAAATTCAACTTATAAAGTTGAAAAATAACGCGATGAAAAAAAACGCGCGAAATCGGAGTTCAAACGTTTCACTAATTTTCCCCAGACTTTTCTGGGGAATACGGGTTTCAACAGCTGGCTGCGCTCATAGCACGTGCGCAGTGAAATAGGTTCGCGCAACTTGGAAGCGGGCTGTCTGGTGAATACTCGGTGAAGGCTTTGGTGTGAGCTAGTTTCATAATGTTTTGTTGATATCTCACAGGCGCGAGCTTTTTATATGTTATGACAGTAAATAAACTGTTTATATAATTTCATTTGTCTATTTCACCACACGTTCTTCTTACCGAGTCACTTTCTCAGTTCGATACTTAAAAGCAATGTCATTATTTATCGTTGACACAATTTCTAACTGTGATTTAGATATGTCGCTGTCACAGACAAAACTCAATGTCTTGTTTTATTGACACCAGTGTGTCTGCCTGCCTGTCTGCTAATGACAATATTCAATACACAACTGCGATCACTGACCACATGCAATTTGAACTTAACGCCAATCAGGCTATACACCATAAATAAAACGCATTGATTTATGGCCCGAGTTCGGTCTCTGTCACATTATGTAATTACACAGACAGGCAGGTGTGATACTTGAACACATGACATGTTATGATGTCTGTTGATTGCAAAATGTTATACACAAAAAATGAGCATGTATTTACAAAACCCAACTTTCTATATATACACACACACAATGACCCGTGAAGGCGGCATCAGCTAATGAACCAGCCGTTACACTTGAGTGCACACCCACCCGCTCTGACTTGGTTCGGTATCCCGGCTGCTTCGTTTCGAGGGAGGTAAACCCAAGTACAAAATATTGCACTTTTGATTTGTGATTATACGCTTATAATTTTGTTTATATGTTTTTTCATAATCAGCAATGCATATTATATGTCATGAAGAAGTGATAATTGTGTTTTAATTATGTTTGATTTTTTGGTTGCATGTGACCTTTAATAATTATATATTTATAGACGATAAAGAAAGTATATTGAGTGTATTGTACACTAGTATACCTCTCCAACATGTTTCCCCAAGAGAACAAACGTTGACGTCCTGTTCAGTTGCAGAAACTCCTTATTTCGTCGATTAGTTTCGCATCTGAAGCTTGTTCTCGACCTAAAGGCCTCGAACCATCCTCATGATCGAAACTAAACCACAGATTTCGGACTTATAACTACACGTATCTTAAACGTAGTGATATGCACTGTACGTTTAATGATTATCCAATACCCCAAAGAGCAAACATTCAGCATCCTAAACCTGAATGCAAGATTACATTAATACATCTTACTTGCGAGTGGCGGGCCAAGAATATATCCAATTCCTATGGCGAAATGAGTCATCCCGTATCCAACAGCTAGATGAGACACCCCTACACATTCCACAGTCATTGGGCTCAGGATGCTATGAAGGCCTCCCCCATACAAGCCATACAGCGCACTGAACAACATCTGGAGAGGATATGTATGTGAGAACAGTGGGAACAACAGGGTCAGGATTCCTGCTATTCCCAATAAGCTGACATGGAGCAAGGTGATGCTTATCTCTTTGTCGTTGGATATGATACCGGTGATTAATCTCGACAACAGACTACATATACCCATTGCAGTAAACAGATTCGCTGACTGAAGGCGAGGGGTCTTCTTTGAGTGAGCGTAATTAGGTAGATGGAAGAGGATAGCATTTTCACCCAGACCCATGAACAGAAGACTGATGTTGTAGAAAAGAAATCCATTCGCTGTTATTAGAAACAAGTTTCTTCTCAAATAATTCAAACATCTTGGCAAGTTTGAATTACGAGTTTCGGAATGTAAAATTCCTGAATCCGTTTTAATGTTTTCACTTCCTTCGGTCACAAACTTACTTCTGGAATATTTAGTTTCCTCGCAGGTCCCAGGTTTGTTTTCGGTTACCTCAATCTGAATCTTGTCATGCAAATTTTGGTCATCAAAGTCATCCTCCACATTTTCATAATGTTCCCTCATCGTATTCGATTCATCCTGAACTTTGTTACCTTCAATAAAGAGCGGATCTGACTGGTAATCGTGGTTGTTCTGTGATAGTTGCTTCCAATGCTGCTTCTCGTCGTGGTCTCATCAGAGATCCTGCCACACAGAAGTTACTCGCAATGCCACCAAATATGAGAAACGCACCACTGAGAGAATAGGTTTGTAGTAATATTGCAACTAAAGGGCCACCAGCAAACAAACCCATGGCGGTTCCGGCTGTGGACACTCCAAATGAAATGGGGAGACGTTTTTTAAAATAATACCCAGGTATGGTACCCGCTGCATTTACTGCCAGACAAGCTCCCAGGCCTGGATAAAAAACAACAACAGCAACAAAAATACACCCAAAAATATGGAGAAGGTTGAATGTATTTTGAAGTTAAGTACCACTGTGCGTTAAACCTGATCCAATCAGTCAATCACTAATTTGGATATCTCAACATCTACATATTACGAATTGTCTCCTCATAATATCCATCTCATTCTGTCTCCTTTTGATAACTTGTGCTTGAATAATGTATTAATACTAAATATGGTATGTTTGGATATTGTAATGTCCTAAATAATGTATACTTTTAAGTCACATGCTAGTTTTAAATCTCTAACTGTGATATTTTAGTTCTTTTACTGTCCTTCGCAGACAGACTTTAAGATATAACATCATAAATTATTTAAATATGATCCTTTTCAGTCACGATATGGCTGAAACATTGCCAAAGTGACTATAGATTTTAACTCACTCACGCTCACTTTATAATTTTACAACGTCTGATATTACCTGTCAGGATGCCATTCGTGAGCAGTAGACCATTAACACTCTTTATAAAGGAAGCTGCACTCATCCCAATTAGAACCAACATTCCTCCGGTACATGTAGCCACCTTGCAGCCAAATCTGTTTGTGAAAACTCCAGCTACTGGACCTGATGAAATAACGGTCAATTTGGGGGGAAGTAATCAATAATCAATCAAAATATGCAAAATACACACACGTAAGAGTACCTAGACATTCAACCACGGTAATACACGTGTTCTCTACACAAACGTAAGAGTACTTAGACAGTCAACTACGGTAATACACGTGTTCTCTACACAAACGTAAGAGTACTTAGATTCTTTATCATAGATGACGTCTTCAATGCAAAATAAAACCAATCCGTTATACTCGTTTGGGCTAAATAAACAGAAGTGTAATTTTACCAAAGTCCTCGTACAGAACACCTACCACCTGGGATTGTGATTTTTCCGACCAATGTTCTCGTACAGAACACCTACCACCTGGGATTGTGATTGTTCCGACCAATGTTCTCGTACAGAACACCTACCACCTGGGACTGTGATTGTTCCGACCAATGTTGTCGTACATAACACCTACCACCTGGGACTGTGATTGTTCCGACCAAAGTCCTCGTACAGAACACCTACCACCTGGGACTGTGATTGTTCCGACCAATGTTCTCGTACATAACACCTACCACCTGGGACTGTGATTGTTCCGACCAATGTTCTCGTACATAACACCTACCACCTGGGACTGTGATTGTTCCGACCAAAGTCCTCGTACAGAACACCTACCACCTGGGACTGTGATTGTTCCGACCAATGTTCTCGTACAGAACACCTACCACCTGGGACTGTGATTGTTCCGACCAATGTTCTCGTACAGAACACCTACCACCTGGGACTGTGATTATTCCGACCAAAGTCCTCGTACAGAACACCTACCACCTGGGACTGTGATTGTTCCGACCAATGTTCTCGTACATAACACCTACCACCTGGGACTGTGATTATTCCGACCAAAGTCCTCGTACAGAACACAACGTCCACCTGGGACTGTGATTATTCCGACCAATGTTCTCGTACAGAACACCTACCACCTGGGACTGTGATTGTTCCGACCAATGTTCTCGTACAGAACACCTACCACCTGGGACTGTGATTGTTCCGACCAATGTTCTCGTATTACCAGAACACCTACCACCTGGGACTGTGATTGTTCCGACCAATGTTCTCGTACAGAACACCTACCACCTGGGACTGTGATTGTTCCGACCAATGTTGTTCGTACAGAACACCTACCACCTGGGACTGTGATTGTTCCGACCAATGTTCTCGTACAGAACACCTACCACCTGGGACTGTGATTGTTCCGACCAATGTTCTCGTACAGAACACCTACCACCTGGGACTGTGATTGTTCCGACCAATGTTCTCGTACAGAACACCTACCACCTGGGACTGTGATTATTCCGACCAAAGTCCTCGTACAGAACACCTACCACCTGGGACTGTGATTGTTCCGACCAATGTTCTCGTACATAACACCTACCACCTGGGACTGTGATTGTTCCGACCAAAGTCCTCGTACAGAACACCTACCACCTGGGACTGTGATTGTTCCGACCAATGTTCTCGTACAGAACACCTACCACCTGGGACTGTGATTGTTCCGACCAATGTTCTCGTACAGAACACCTACCACCTGGGACTGTGATTGTTCCGACCAATGTTCTCGTACATAACACCTACCACCTGGGACTGTGATTGTTCCGACCAAAGTCCTCGTACAGAACACCTACCACCTGGGACTGTGATTGTTCCGACCAATGTTCTCGTACAGAACACCTACCACCTGGGACTGTGATTGTTCCGACCAATGTTCTCGTACAGAACACCTACCACCTGGGACTGTGATTATTCCGACCAAAGTCCTCGTACAGAACACCTACCACCTGGGACTGTGATTGTTCCGACCAATGTTCTCGTACAGAACGCCTACCTAACATTGTGATTGTTCCCACCAAAGTTGAGCCAATCCAAGAAGTCCGTGACAGATCATGTTCTACCTCCTCCAAGATGGCGGTGTTGAACACACCAGGAGAGTATACCAACATCCCTGTGATGAAGTTGGAAAATGTGGCAGCAAACAAAACGACCCAGGCATATCCACGGTCAATGTCCCTGTCTTGGTCGGTATCCATGACAATAGTACCTCCTTGACTATTAGCGCTGCAAGTCACACAAAGAAAAACCACGGCATAGAATGTGTTAGCTTGATAATACCAAACTGACGAATTCATATTGATGAGTTATATATAAATTTATTTGAATTTACAATACATATTCCCCTATAAAGAAAACACATTGTGCATCCTTAATGGATAGTAACTGATATTAATACATTAAGCATTGAACATATTACAGCAAGCACTCATAGAAATGAGTTGTTTGTTTGTTGTTTTAACGCCACACTCAGCAATATTCCAGGCATCAGATCGTGTACTTAGGAAGACGAACTTACTCTAAAATAACGACTGGATCAAGTTCTGAAGCAGCTTCTCAGACGCCCAATGGGAATCACCCCACTTACATCAAGCAGGCTACTTTTGAAAGCGACAGACAGCTATCCAGTGTAACATGAAACAGTCGCCCATGAATACAAACATTTTTTTCACACGAAGGAACAGTATTTCCCAAATTTAACCATGATAGGAAATCATCCGAGGCCCATGTGACCAACGTTTGAAATGTACGTATCATTTGGCCTCCAAATTTACATTTTTTGTGGCAGGTCATTCATTGATGGCACATGTTTAAATACCCTTGAATCGTACTTGAAAGATTTACAGTTTACTTTCTTCCATAATCTCCCAAATGTTCGGTCATAGGTAACTAAATTAATACCAATCCGACAGAAATTAGCGTTTATTTAAATGGTTCGGTAATATAACTGCATTAATATTACCAGCGATTGCTGGTTAGCGCGCAGCATCCACATCAGTGACGTAATGATGTAATTGGTAACATGTGGCGTGGAGATCCACAGACATTTCAAGATTCCTTGGTTGAGTATTTCTTAAACCAGACTTCATCGACGCACTGCAGTAAATAGATAGGAGGTTTAACTTATCTAAGCCTTACAGGGAGTATAGTGACATAAGTCTTTGATATGACTAAATAATGCTAAACGTATGGGATGATAAAATTGGTCATTGGTAGAATTGGAATAAACCCATTCTGTCCGCATGAAACGTTTGTAGTTTTTCCCACTGACAAGGCCACAGATATCATAACCATTATATGTGAACATCATTGCATAAATTGTTTGATCCAAGAGTTGGTATACGTGACATGTCAAATAATACCACATATAAGACCAGTATGTTAACTGAGGAAGAAATCTGCCTAAACCATTCAACGGTGCTATCAACGTTTGACTTGACTCTAAAAGCTGAGGACATGTCCATTCCTCTTTCTTACTGGATTCCAAAACTACATAAAAAATCCGTACAAGGAGAGATTTATTGCTGGTTACAGCAAATGTACCACCAAATCCCAGTCTCAGAGATTAACCATAATCCTTAATACTATCAAGGAAGGAACTTCTCGATATTCACAGAACATTTTTTGAGACAAGAGGAATTAATACCATGTAGATTCCCCAAAACTCAAAGGATTTGCGTATATTTTTAGAATCTCAGAAACGGACCGAGTTCTGTCAGAGTTAAAACATTTGACTTTTCAACATCGTATACCACTATCCCACATAACAAACTCAAGGAAAAGCTTCATCCCTCGATTCATGGAGCTTTTGTAAACAAACGTGGTGAATAAAGATATACCTGCATATCTATCTTCAGAGGTTCAGGACAATTTGTCATGAAATGGAAACAAACGTCATTTGAAGTGTACCGAGAAAACAATACTTGAAATGCTGGACTTTCTGATTGATAACATCTTTGTGAAATTTGAGGATAAACCATTTCGCCAAGAAATAGGCATCCCCATGGGCACCGATTGTGCTCCCCTCCTTGCGGATCTGTCTCTTTATGCATATGAATCAGAATTTCTGCTTGGGTTGGCTAACTCAAAACAAGGTAATTTATCAAGAAGTTTAACTTAAGCTTCCGGTACATCGAAGATTTAATATCGTCCAATAACTATCAAATGGCCAATTGCCTTCCACTGATTTACTAACCTGAACTTGAAATTAAGGAGACAAGTGAGACCGCCTCAACTGTCTCATATTTAGCTATATTCAAAAAGGTTCAAAGTGACAAAAAATCTCCACAAAGCTGTATGATAAAAGGGATGATTTCAACTTTTCAATAGTCAACTTCCCTTTCATGTCGAACAATATTCCAACAGCTCCAGCCTTTGTTGTTTACTTTTCACAACTTGTGAGGTACAATCGAGTGTACTTTTTTAAGGATTTCAAAGAGCGCCGTGCCACTCTCGCTCAGAGGTTGTTTGAGCAAGGTTACAACATTCAAGGCCTCAGTTTAGCTTTCAAGAAGTTTTATGGTAGACATGTGGAGGAAATTTCCAAATTGGATGCACCAGTGGCAAAAATGATATCCGATGCAATTCCCTATTTTGCCTTATACCATACGTTCCCGAATTATTTCAGGTGAACAAATGACTAGACTTAGCATGTGTTTATGACGGGTGCCAGCAGATATGATTGCTTAAAGGAAATGATGTATGTTTCCATACACATAATCCAAGCACCGACATCTGCCATCCCATAATATCATAGTCAATTCCAAAGTTAAATGAGGATTTTAATTTTAACTTATGCCGTTTTTTAATCCTACTTTGTCAGATTGGATCATTCACGTCAGTCACATGCGGAAGTTTGTAAGATATGGCGCGGAGAACCATTTTTTCAGTGACCTTTCAGATTTCCTCACCAGGCTGAGTATTTGTTACCCCAGACTTTATCGGCTCATTGCATTGAATTGATATCATGTTTTAGCTTTACAAAGGCATACGGAGAGCATATAGAGATTATTTTACACGAGCAAGTGTGTCATACGACCTGTGCGAAACGAGTGTGAATTTTTGTAAATTTTGCACGAGTTTTGTATGAGCCATATGACACACTTTCTCGAGTGTAATAATTTCTTTATTATCCATTTTATTCATGTACATTTGTGCAGTAAAACACGGTAAGGAAGTGTGGCGAGCCTCTTCATTGACGTCACGTTCAAATGTTTAATGACGTCACAGACGACGAAATACAGAAACAATGGTTGCAAGACAAAAGCGATATGTGCACATATGATATATATAACACTGGTTATGTTCCATCATACGGGTATTAAAGTGATATATGTATTTGACATGAAATAACGATATAAATGTTTCATATGACTTAAATGTGCTAAACGTGAGGGTACACTCCCCAAAACAGTTATGGCCATGCCGGGTACATCTGGAACAATAATTTGTTAAACAGTCAAATGATTTTACAGTTGCATCATAAGAAAATTTGATTAAAACCCGAACATCCGCTACCCCCAGAATATCATGATCAATTGCAAAGTAAATTCAGGGTTTTATTTTAAACTTATGGTGGGGCACGTAAGTCCCAAAACTTTCAAAGTAGATTTAAGCTTACCAATTTTTGAAACGTAGTATTTTTCTTATTTCAAATTTCAGGTAAATTTTACTACTGTCACCAGCGGTTGAAGGGATGGTGTAAATCCAGCTAGGGTCCATGCAGGTACCAAAAGCACTGTAAGTCCCCATGGTCCCTAGTATGGTGATCAACCTTCAGTTGTTGGCGACCTATAGCCTTTCTTTATATTGTATTGTCTTCGTCAAATAGTTTTAGATTTACATGCTAGTTTTAGACACAATCTGCGGTAGTCTAGTTATTTTACAGTCCTTCGATGACTGATTATTTAGCATTAGTGTATGCAAAACATTTCTCGTCACTATATGGATGAAATATTGCCGAGGTGGAAAGGGTTATGGGGATTTCTATTTGACACGACATAGGGCGTAATTGGATGAGCTTTTTGGGCCATCCTACACATTCTAGTTGAATGGCTGTTGACCATGTTGCAATTTAGACATACATGTACTTAAGAAAAACCTGCCAATTAAATCCAATACAGTTCTCAACACAGTGCTAACATGGCGAATGTGAGTATGCAGCTCTTATGCCCCTGTACTGTTGAGGTGTCTCGATCTGACGTCTTGGCTGGTACTGGCGGGGAAAGTCCTGACAGCAATCCTGCATATGTTGTGACTAAAATTGTTGCTGTCGATAAGACTTATAGTTGTTTCTTCACGTACGTGATGGTGGTACTGAATATGCAGTCTGCTCTGGTACTCTGCTGGCTCCGGGATTGTTGGTAGCTTTGACTTTGATACCCTGGCATTGGAAGAGGATGAGGTCTGAAGGGTCGTCTGTACTGTTCATGCCTGGCCGTTGTCAGTTGGTCTTGTTTTGGTTTGGTGGTTTGTCACTTTCAAGACATTCACGAGGCTGCCCATTTGTTGATCCTTAGTAGACATGGCACTGACGGCAGCGTGTATGAAGGTCACTATCTCTTTGATGTTAGGCTGGAGTCCGTCTATGATAAGGGTTACTGCATAAGTTTCATCCATATTAATGTGTTGAAAGTAAGAATTGGCTCTCAGTAGTCTTCTATACTTTTGTCCTTCTTTTGCCCAGGGTGCACATTGGATGCATTTAACTTCCTGCTTGTAATATACTTAATTTCGAAGGCGGGAGATAAATGCTGAAATGTGTCTTTTGGCCTGCTTCTAACTTTGTCCGCCACATGTGTGAGCCATCCTTCATAGACAACATAAATGCAGCTCACTTTTTCTGGTCATTATCCGTGTCATTTAGCCCACTGGTCAAATCTACTGAGCCAGGTTGTGGCACAGGCTTGCTCCTGGCCATGAAATTCTGGCAGTGTCAGCAGGGCAAGTGTGGTGGCCATGTTCTTACTTCGTTGGTGGTACTGGGTGTGCTGGATTTGTTGTACATGTTCTTGTTCTTCTTGTTGAATTTGTAGATGTTCTTGTTGTTCTTCTGGTTGTAGTTCTTTATGTGATAGCCTGGTTTGTGATTGTTCTTGCTCTGCTTGGACTGGTCTGAGTTTCCACAGATGATGACTGTTCGTAGGCGTCGCTCCTCTAGACATGTAGTGCTTTTTCGAGGAACGAGTCCACCAACTATAATCAAGCTTATGACCTGTGTTTGGGAACTTGATTATACCCTTAATAATAAGAAGAGGAACGATTACAGTCAGTGGTTTTGTGTCCACAAATTGAATACGAATCATAAACAGCAATACATGACATATAGATTGACGATTATAAGAATACATGCAATACATACAAACAGGCTAAACAGTAATTTAATAGTTGTTATACTTAAGGGGAAGCTAGATAGATACGGGATATAGCTATAGGTAGAGCTATAGGTATCAATCAGTTTATTTCGTCAAAAGGCCTTAGGTCCACGTACAAAAACATAATATACTCAGCAGCAAAACAAACGTCAGTACGAATTCAAAATTTAATAGGAACTGTAATCAAATCATTACAGAAATGGACATAATAAGAGGATCAAAAATATGTTTGGTGTACAGTATCTTGACACATCAATGAATAACTCAGCACAATTACAAGACATTACGTGAACGTTTGCAGTCCATTCAGACCTTTGACTTCAGTATCTAGTGTGACCACCACGAGCGGCAATAACTGCAGCACAGCGTCTATGCATTGAGTGCACCAATCAATTGATGAAGGCCACTGGCACCTGGAATCACACACTGAGAAAGGCCTCTGAATTTCATTCCAAAGATGTCCAATTGGGTTTAAATCAGGACTAAGGGCTGGCCACTGCATAATGTTGACACAGTTCTGCTGAAGAAAGTCCCGTGTAGCTCTGCCAGTATGGGCCCCGGCGTTATCATGCTGGAAAATGTTCCGGTGACGAGCGAAATGTGGTATGACGTGGGGTCTGAGAGCTTGGTCGATGTAGCGCACCACTGTGATGCCACCTCCTCTCCCTAGACCAAGGTTCTGGAACACCACAGGACCCACTCTCTGGTTCAAGCCTATTCTACCCCATACCATGATGCTTGCACCTCCCCATGAGTCTCTCTCCATAACACATTGGCCTGAGTAACGCTGGCCACATCGTCGCCATATTCTTGTTCTGCCATCTGCAGTTGATATGCAGAAGAGAACAGTTCTCCATTCCCGTATCGCCAGTTTTGGTGTTATAGGGCAAACTGTAGACGTTCACGCCGATGACGAGGGATGAGGATAGGTCCACGGTAAGGACTACGGCAATGGAGGTTCCCGCTGTTAAGACGTCGGCATACTGTATCAGTACTGATTGGTTTTCCGTGTGTTCCCACTGTCTGGCGTGCTGTTTCGGATGCCTGCAAGAAGGGATTCTGTACATGCTGTCGCACAACATGGCGGTCTTGTCGTCTTATGGTCACACTTGGTCTGCCAGTACGGGGGCGATCATTTGTGGTGTTGGTGGCCTGGAAATGTTGCTGCAGCCTGTAGATGGTCCGAACGTTGACCTGGAAGTGATTGGCAACGGCTTGTGCAGTGTGACCAGCTTCAAGTCTTCTTAGCGCCTGGTTCCTCTGATCTGTCGTGAGAAATGGCATCCTGCTGACGTTGTAATGTGAATGTTTCAACCAGGTTTGGGGGTGCATTTTATAGGGATGGTCTTTGAGAACAGCACATGCAGCATGAGTTGCATCAAAAACACGGAGAACACCGTACCATCTCCGAGATCAGGTTGTGTGTTTGAGACCATTTCCTGGGTTCCTGCTCAGGTACAGTTGGAGATGTTGTCAAAAATATGCAATCAAAACATTAAATGAGTTTACAGTTGTCCGTCTCTGCGAAGGAAAATTCCAAACTGACGTTTCTTTTGCTGCTTAGTATATTTCAATATTAAGTTTGTACTACATATATGCTGTACGTAATGCAAGCGCATCTTACTATCTTACAATACTATTACAAAATCTACAAAGTCTTTGCTGCCTGGGTACTCCATCCTGTCTACCAGTATTTTTAAATAAAGGAAGTCAGAACTTCTTAAATTTGATGAAACATTATCACTAATGTCATCAAACTTCACATTGCTTGCACTTTCATCAATATTGTCAACATGTTCACCATTGTCTTCAGTACAATCAGTAACTGGAGAGAGTGTGGCAATACAATTGACCTGTTCGGTTTCTAACCTGTCATGGTATTTCTTAATCATGTTTACATGACACAATCTCTTTTGCTTACGATGGCCAGGCGTCAGGATAACATAGTCTGTGTCGCTAACCTGTTTGTCAACAATATATGGACCTTGATATCTAGCTCTCAGTGGTGGCCAGGAATGGGAAGTAAGACTCACACTTTCTCACCATGAATGAAATTTCTCACTTTTGGCTTTCTGTCATAACTTAACTCAACATCCTCAACCTGCACACTAATAAGCTGTTCTCTTGAAAGAATGTGATCACCACCTGACAAACTATCAGACTTATCAAGAAGACCTGAAGAGTTACTACTCTTTGAAGATAAGTCATCAGCCTCTGCCTCATGAAAAGAATGATCCATTAAAGTATCTGACAAATCATTAATGGAATCATTCGGCAAAGAAGTCTTGGAAGAAATGCCTTTCGACATTGAATGAGTCACTGCACAAGAAGGAAAAATACCCGGAAATTCATCCTCCAACTTTTCTGTACTAACTGAACTCTCCGTGAAACAGTGACAAAGGGATCAGCACCAACTTTCGCCCCTATAAGATCATTACCGATCAACAAATCGACACCCGGAACTGGGAGAGAGTCAAGAACTTTCACCTTACCAGATCAGATCAGATCTGAAGTCAAATTCACAAAATGGAGAGGAGCAGAAGAATTGCCACCTATACCCTGAAGCAAAACATCCGAGTTTGCTGAAGACTCATCAGAAAAAGGCAAAATATCCTCAAAATCAGAGATTGGAGAGCTCCCGTATCCCTCAAGATAATAACCGGCAGTGGGGTAGACTTATGTCCCATAAGCGACACAGAATCCTTAGAAACAACGGGCAAATACTCCTTCGAAATTACAGAATCTGGGGACTTACTCTCACAGGGAAAACTCTCCTCAGAACCACCTAGAAAGAAAGGCTTAGGCGCGATAGACACAAAAGCATTTGGGGAACCTGCAGCCTGATTTTTAAACTGGAGTTTGTAACATACAGAAATCAAATGACCTGGCTTCTTACAATATGCAGAGGATCAGAACCACTGGATGTCTTAGGCTTAGACTGAAAATAATGTGACTGCTTGTCAGAAGAGTTTGAACCTGTTCTAACACCACTGTAACCTGCATGTCCTAAAGTCTTACCCGGGGAAAAGCCCTTTTGGCCAGAAATCTTGGTATAACCCGGAGACCTAAAAGAACTCTTGTGAGTCAAACAATAATCATCTGCCATCATCGCTGCCTCATGTAAGTCATTAACCTTATGTTCATCCAAATAAGTCTTGAAATCAGAATGAACACTCTGCTTGAATTCGTCCATCAAAACTAAATGTCTCAAACCATCAATATCTGTGACTTCCTTAGACCCACACCACCTGTCAAACAAGGTTTCCTTTTCTCTAGCAAATTCTACAAAAGTCTCATTGTCCCTTTTATGAGCATTTCTGACGATAAGCTTCAGGCACTAACTCATAAGCTTTTAAAAGTGTCTTTTTGACAAGATCATAGTCTGAGATTTGCTGTATCGACAAGGCCGAATAAGCATCCTGAGCTTTACCCTTCAAAACAGCTTGCAGTAGCATAGTCGATGATTCCCTAGGCCACTTGAGGTTTTCAGCAACTTTTTCAAAATGTAGAAAGTATTTGTCTGCTTCTTTCTCATTAAAAGGGGGTACCAGTCTGGCATGTCTTGCAATGTCAAAAGAGGAATGGTTTGAGGGAGGAGAAGGGTTTTCAACCTTTTTCAGTTCAATTTCTTTGTCAATTTTCAGTTTTCTTAATTCTCCATTTCCAACTTTTTCAACTCCATTTCTTCCTTTTGAATTTATAGTTGGATTTCAAGTTTTTTCATCTCAAAATTTTCTTCTTTCACCATTTCCAAAACCTCATGCCAAAAACCTCCGTCATCAATAAAGTGATTCAACACAAATTTCAAAATCTGAAATTTCCTCATAGCAAGTTTGGCCTCAAGTTTGAAATGTGCAGAAATTTGCAATAAATCTGATTTGCGCAAATCACCGACTGTTTCAGGGATAGGGGATTTCAGAAACTTCTCAAGTTCAAACACCATTTTGCTGGTTTCACAATTTACTTGTTTGCAAAATTGCAGAAATTTGAAAGACATTTCACAATAGGTCTCCAATGTCAAATGAATTCTATCCCGGACGAGCCCCAAATTTTGTTATGGTTAATAAATTGCCGTGATAGAAGGTTTAAGAGTTCCCTTTTGAACTAGCAGAAATAGAACACAGACAAGTCTAAAATAATCAATAATATATGGAACAAACAATGAGCAAGCTACAACGAATGACAATACATATCAGGTCGGGGAAAACCGCAAAACGACCTATAATAGTTAGAGCGAGCTATAGTAGTTCAAACGAGCTATATGCCTATAGGTTGATCGAGCTATAATAGCACACACATGGAAGAGGCACTTTAAGAACAACTTTCCGCACCGCCGTCATGGCATTGCTACACACGACTGGAATCGTCTTACCCATATTTGAAGCGACTTGCACCACAAACCCGAGCGTTTGTGATATATGAGCTGCTAAACTACCTAACCCTATGGACAGTTACACTTGGGAGACAATATAACACACCTGAAAACTGAAAATATACCCCAAAACTTGGAGTCCCACTTCGCGAACAGCTGAACTTGACGATTGCATGACTTCCGGTTTGGAAATAGTACTCGTTACACGTGTATTTTTTGTTTTCCACTACCGTTAGACGAATAAACAAAAACACTATGCAAGCCCAGTGTGGGACACATTTATCTGTCGCGCGAATTCTGGATCTGTTGCGTAGTGATCAATAAATAAGGTCTATCCTTGTTTTGTATCGCGTTTGGATGTATATGTGTACTGTCGCCTTATAATATCACGCTTTGAAACCAGGGCTGGCTAGAAAGATCGATAATCGGAAATATCGTCAATGGGAAAAATATTATCGATATGAAAATTGTATTACCGATAATATTTTTCATGAACTATTGTGATGAAAAATAGTTTTGATTTAAACAGACAATACACTCGTACGTCTTCATTCATGGGCTGCCTCTAAATGATTTCCAAAACGTTATTTTGTTGGTAATCTTTGTATAGATATTTTAACACGCATCAGCTACATAAAATATGTTGATATTATTTAATAGACCTTTTCTGCATTTTTCGTCAAAGAAACTTCTCCGATTTTTATCGACAATCGATCGATAGTTAGTTAACGATTATCGGTTTCCATGATCTATATCGATAGCCCGCCCTACTTGAAACAGATACACAGCCACATGTCAATATACCAAAATTGGTTTACAGTGTCACACGGTCTCGTTTACAAGTTAGTTGTAAAATATTCCCAGTCGTGATACAGGTCACATCTGTTCAGTCAAAGAAGTTGTTATTGTCATCTCTAACCATGACACGTCCACGGCCCAGATCAAGCAATTGTGGGATGGCATGCGCATCACACATGTACCATATGAAAGAAGGCACACCTGTCCTGCGTTCTCATATATTATCACACGATATTCGAGATTAAACTCGTCATCAGCAGTTTGTTTTGTTGTTTAACGCCGCACTCAGCAATATTCCAGCTATATGGCGGCGGTCTGTAAATAATGAAGACTGGACCAGACAATTCAGTGATCAACATTATGAGCATATATCTACGCACAATAATTGTAAATCTAACAACAAATAGATCTAATTACTTTTGCAGAATTTTGAAAATCAAGACAATATGTAAAAACTAACGCAATATGTAAAAACTTAACGCTAAACGTAAAATATAACGCAATATGTAAAAGATTAACGCCAAATGTAAAAAATGGTTTTAACGCAATATGTAAACACCTAACGCAAAATGTAAAAACAATTTTTAACGCAATTTGTAAAAGATTAACGGAATCTGTAAAATACAGCTTTATTGTAGTTTATTGTTTTGGCGACTGAAATTGATTTTTTTAGAAACTTTATTTAATTGTGTTTCAAAATAACCAAGCTATTGCAATATTTCTGACAAACTAACCTCATTTCTAACTTAACTGATATCTGATCTTTTGGGTCGTTTAACATCAAAGTAAAGCCGATAATTGTGTAATATACATATACATAGGGATACTTGATATCATAATCTATTTTCGACAGTATCCAAGGAAATAATTTTATTCTTCATAGTATTTTTACATAAATGGTCATATGGGTTGTAATTATTATGTCCTAGGAGGATTTACCTTTTGGCCGTTTTTTAAAGTTGGGGACAGAAAATGACCCTCCGCATTGGGTACGGTGACCAAGGTTCAACTTGGAATTCGGTAGATAGAAGTTTTTGTATTTTCTTTCATTTTCTTTTCATTGTTTTGGCTGAGAGACCAGTTTTGCTTTCAAATTTGCCCTATTTAGTGGTGAATTAATAGCAAAACATGTTCCTTTATTGAATTATTGCATAAGTTATTTTCCTGGCAGTGTGTTTTTTAATCTCACCTCAAAATACTTAAATGAAATGCAACAAATCCTGATAAAAAGTTTGAGCCATCCAATAGACATTACGAGAGACTTTTTCTGAATTTGTTTCACAAACACTTTGAATGAATTTTAGAGAAAATACCATTTTTATCATGATGTATTTACAAATATTATATTACTCCAAAATGTGAAAATTACTGTTTAAGTATAAATGTGTCGCTGGACACAAGTATCTTTGATTTAGAAATGGTAAATCCATCTTGCAGTTTTAGGTATAATGGACATGCAAGATGCATTCCTTCAATCAAGTCACAGGTAATATTGCTGCCAATGAAATCGAGTATTACCAGAGACCTTTGAGATTGGATCCCGATGCTGATCGCTCAAATTTAATGAAATAAAGTTATTGTATTTGATGCAATTTAAGTAATATGTAATATTGATGTAAACGGGTAACATGACTTGTTCAATCCATCAAACATGCCAATGCCAAGATCAATGATACCTGAATTGAATTGCAAAATCACAAAGCACGCCTAAGAGATTATATCGTAATTCACCATTTAATCAGATAGATTGCCATTCGCTGTGTATTCTGTGACATTCATGTGATTATTTGACGTAGTACCAAACATTAGTATAAATGGAACCAGTTATTCTATTGCTTATCTAAGTCGAGACATCTCTGTGTAATTAACGTCTTCAATATCTGAAAAAGTGCTGAAGGGGTGTTTAACCATATTAACTCACTCACTCACTCACGGGACGTATGGTGATCACCTAGTTTTCACGGTTGTATCAGGAATCATATGACAGAGGTCACAATCTTTGATGTAAACGGAACAGTGACACAAGTTCATCCAAAACAGATTCTACCCGGACAGAGTCCAGTTATATATCTTGACTACTTTCCTGAAAATGAAGGGAAACACTACATGACCCTAAATCCACCTGATCAAATTAAGAGTGGAACAGGTAGAATGGGCAAAGAGTGAGAGAGAGTCATTTAATAAATGTACACATTGGTTTACTTAAGTTGTTTCCCACCCGCAAATGAAGCTATGACATCTAGGTACTATTCTAGTATTCCCTTAAACCGCCCATCGTTGTTTCATGTACATAGTCAAATCATAACTTGTGGCGCTCTCTCCTAGATCAGTTGCTAGGTCCGAAGTCCAATGGTCAGAGCTACCATCTCGATGCCAAGTACCAATTGCAATTAATTCCAACCCCCATACACAATGAATTAAAATTGGAAACATTACTAAAACATGCATGTTATTTCAAACCAAATTAAGAAGGATCAATAAGTGGTTTTCTTTAAAACCCAAATTCGGTAATCACAGATTATCAACAACGGAATGGACAGTTTCAAGGAAAGGTCCATCCTCCTTGAATAAGACATAATGAATATAACCAAAAATACAATTTATGAAAACAAGTTTGAAGAATAAAATTATTCCTTTAAAACTTTCGAAAATAGACTATAAGATCGATTAAAATATCTCTATATACAAGGAAATTATATGTTTATCGACTCTGCTTACATGTATACTGAACGAGGTAAAATTTTGCATAAAAAGGTAATATGAAGTTTATTTTGTAAGAAACATTGCGATATCTTAGTTTTTGTAAATAAAGTTAATGTTTGCCAAATTTGTGACCTAAAGCTGGATTTTACATATTGCGTTAATTTTTTACATATTAAGTTAAAAAAACGTTTTTACATTTTGCGTTAGGTGTTGTACTTTTTGCGTTAAAGACATCTTTTACATATTGCGTTAATATTTAACATATTGCGTTAGTTTTTACATATTGTCTTGATTTTACATATTGGGGTTGTACAGACCCTGCTGTGCTCTAATGTGTATGTGTTTGTTTCAATTTCAGTTTTGTTGATTTTAAAGGGTGATTAATGATCCCATACAGGTACACAATTAGCTATCAACAACGCCATACAGCTGGACTATTGCTGATTACGTCGAATCACCAATCATCTGTCGAAATCACAACATGTTACATATACATAAGACATGGAATGTACTATTTGGGCTACTCAGTCATAAACATTGCGCCATTGTGACAGTTTCAAAGAAAGGAAAAACAAATCGAAATCAAACTTCTTCAGTCAGCTGCAAACACTCAAGAGTCTGTGGTTGTATTGTTGTATCTCGTGTCTTATCGACAGAATCTGGGACGGATAGCGTTAAATGATGTCAAACAAGCCTTTACACACTATTTGTTTACAAAATGGCGTCCACTCGTTAGATCTATCGTGCTACAATTTTGAACATGCCATGACATACAGTCTATAGTAACTCTTAATGTTCAGGTTCAGCTTGATATTTTTCGTGTATATCAAATATAATATTCACGTTAACCTGTGTATAATTAATAGGGAACATCCCACTGTCGCCAAGGACAACACAATTTGGTGTTGATTGTCTTACCTCAAATACGTGGATTGCAAAAGGTGCACTTACGATATCGCTGTTTCCTTCTGGTGATTGAGGAGGCAGCCCCGTACAACACAACGTGATTATAGCTGGTGTATTATGAGGTCACTGTACCAACTAACCAGAGTTAGCTCATCCAGGCACCAGCTTGTTTGCATGTGGCGGGTTCAGCGATTCGGAGAAAGGTGGATGTCGGAGCTTCTTGGTCGACTGTCTGACGGAGAGACTGTTTGTTGCTGTGATAGTTTACTGCATAATCTCACACGTGACTACTTCGTTCACTGAGAACAGCTTGTACTTCCATGGTACTGGGTTACTGGGTTACTAGCGCGTTTTGAACAAACAATGCACGGAGCTTATATGTGGTTCAACGAACGTTACGTCACCGTAAAGCATCCACGGATCGCTAAGTGAACGGCCATTTGGTAAACCGTTAAGTTTTTGACAATACTGGATTCAATACAGTGAAAAAATATAGCTGCGAGCAGCGATGTAGGGCTCCTTGGATTTACTTCTTTGGAGCCTTGTGCATCTCTCACATATCTCATGAAAGTAGTAATGGTATTAGTTAATATGAATCATATCACTGCTAGTCGAATGCTCTTCGACTGGAAGTACTGGGAGGTCATTAAATTTCGATATACTCATCAAAAAATCCTATTTTCGTAGATTAAATAATATCACTTAGGTACAATGAATATCAAAACAGAAGAACCCTTTGTTCAAACAGTCAGAGAAACAGAAAATTTTGTGGCCTGAACGAAATAATTTGAAAGGTTCACTGTGACTGACATTATGTGAATTTAAATGTACGTCACATGTAGCTGACAAGTCGTGATTCACATTTAACGGTCAGTAAACACAACTCATGTGCCATTTTACGGAAAGAATGACATTTTCGTGCTCTTTATTATGGTGCATTGCCTACTGATAGAGGTACCTGGCGAGTTTAGTGCGGATTTTTTCTGCACTGTTGGTAGACACCATTTCCATCTAAATATCAACAGCAACCAAAAAAGACATGTCGACACGAAGCACTCGTGCTCTGTATTTCGGTAGCGTTTATCAATATCCATAACACTGTTCCTCTCACGCTGACACAAGTGAACATGTGGTTTTACAGCAACTAACGTACTCCAGTAGGGGTATTCTCGGGACGTGGACATCCTAAGTCGTGTAAAAGCAAGTAATTTGAAGTAATTTGTAATCTAACTGTAGCAACAATTTCCTGACAGTGATTATTACTCACCTAGCGTGTACACTTATCGGAGTGAACACATTTTATGAAATCAGTCAACACTACAAGCGATTTCTGAGTGAACTCACTCACCTATCATAGTCACATGCTAACCACGCTTACCAGAGTGAACTACCAGAGTGAACAGACTCACGAAACCTTCACAATTCCGGTAACAGTTAGGATTTTAACACTTCCCGACCAGTTAATCCCTTACTTAAAAACAGACGACATCAAAGGAAACCCGTCTGTCCACGTCCTGAGAAGACAGACAAATATTTTCCTTAAGTCTCACCTCATGTAAAAGTACAGAAGTGGCATATATGATAAAAGGTACACTATGGATTTAGCCGCATAAAATAAGTTTTCTTCTTTGAAGAACGCAGGTTTTGGCTGTAAAATAAACATGTTCTTTAAATAGTAAAATCATTTCTTCATTATCACATATATCTAAGAAGTTGGGATAGCTGAAACACATATGGCAATATAAACTTTCACGTAGATCATCGTACAGCGCACATGCCAACAGTACATGACGTTCGACTTAAATCTTATCACTACATTGAAAACACACTCTTTCATTTACATGCATATTTGAATATCTGCCTGTTTCCAACTTTAGAGGTGCAGAACCGGATCTAAACTTGGAAAGGGCAGATCGATAGGAGCGCGGCATTTGCACACTTACATAGCTTTCGCAACCATACACACTTCTCTCGCCTCCCATACCTGCACGTGAACCACGCTTTGCAGTGGTAGTCTCTTTATTGGACATATCATGAGGGGGAAATTAAGCCGACAAACAGTCGCCAAGGTATCCCATGCACATGTTGATATGTAGATATAGATGTAGATGTTATGACTGCATACTTACCTATTACTTTTCAAGTGCTATCCATGCTGACACGGTGAATAAACGTGCACAACTTGTCTGCGTTTGTGTGGAATCGATAACAAACAGCGCGTTTCAAGGAGCGGCTATAATCGTCCTCGCGCTTTTCTTCAGACTGTCGCATGTTTTGCACGGGTAATGTGCCGTGTGTCGTAAATGTGTGAGAAACTCTTTGAAACATTCGGCAATGTATCCCTGGGCCTTCGGTGATGTAAAGTACTGCCATATAGCTTGAATATTGCTGACTCCGGCGTAAAACTAAACTCACTCACTCACTCTCACGCTGATGCAAGTGAACTTGTAATTTCACAGCAATGAAGGTACTTCAGTAGTTTGTATTAGTATCCATTACACTGTTACACTCGGGCTGTTGCAAATGAATAGTGAATCGAGAGCAGGTATATATACTGGAAATACACCTAACAGCTCGATAAAGGTCACCTATGAAGTTTTAAAATCCATGCAAACAGCACCGAATTGTTAGCAAAAGCGTATTACTCTTCGGGCATTGCAAAGTCGGCGCCTGGTCTTCGTTGAACGATTTTACTAGCGCTTACTTCAGCTAGACCAGAGTTTTCCCCCTTAGACCACAGCTACAACTTTTACCCTGACCCGGAACGCTCAATCATTGACAATCTTTAAAAGCTGCCTAAAGACATACCCCTTACAAAAGATTCAATTACAATGAAGGAATAGCACCTCTACTGCAGTGTATTTTAATTTTGTGTAGCGCTAGCGCTCGTCATTGTCAATTGAAATTTACATCGTCTCCCATATCTGCACGTGGACCACGCTTTGCAGTGGTAGTCTCTTTATAGGAGATATCGTCCTTGCGCCTTCCTTCAGACTGTCGCATGCTTTGCACGGGTAATCTGCCGTGCCGTAAATGTCGATGAAACTTATGACACATTCGGCAATGTATCCCTGGGCCGTCGGTGATAAAAAGAAGTCCCTATTTTGTTAAATCTGTCCAAACTTTGGGGTATTTACTGTAAGTATTATTTATGATCACTGGTACGTTGTTGGAAGCCTCTTTGCGTAATGTTTGGCGTGGTGTGCCTGGAGGTGTGGGTCAGTTTGTTTGGCACTCTTTTTCTTTCGTTTGGGGTTCGTCTCAAATAGTATTTTTTCCTTTTAGCTCCCATACGTTGTATTCACACGGATAATGTTGAACGCCGTAGCGCTTGCAGTGACTTTTGACATAGGACCAAGAACAGAAAATGTTCAACAACCAAAGGCCACTTCAGAACAAGCGTTTAAAGTGTTGTATGTGCTAAGTTTAGTTTGGCACAAAATGGCAAAGAAGCCCGTGAAAGTTTTTGAAGACAACTTTTGCCCAGAAGTAGCGTCCAACATGGCGGCCATCAAATACACATAGCCACATTTGACGATGCTACTGTGTAGTAAGGTGCATAGACACAAAGTATGCAAAGTTTGAAAGCCGTAGCTCTTGAAGTTTCAGTGCAGCACATTTTGGGAGGAAAGTAGTCAGCATTTTGCTGAAAAACATCACCAAAAACTTCAATCCAAAATAGCGGCCAAACGGTGCATTTTAGCGACTTGAGCCGTCCAGGCGAAATTGTAGGCATTTTGATTGCGCATCTGCTCCAGAACTTTGGCACACATTGGAGCATTAGTTTTGGAGAAATTTGCATTTGAAATTGAAATTTTTGAATTAATTTTGAATTATCTGCCCTTTGCTATTGGTCCTACAGCCTACAGATTTTAAAGCGCGATATGTACCCCTCGGTGGGCATTTGGGTGATTTTTGTCAAGGCATTCTGTCCAGCGGTGCTCTCTGTAGCTCAGTTACAAAATACGGCGGAAGAATAAATAATAATAATAATAATAATAATAAAAACACGAACGATTACAATAGGTCTCCTGCCTAATGGCAAGGAGCCCTAATAAAGTCGCTTATTTTTGAGTTTTCGGGTTTTAACCCGGAACTTGATAGTATGTCAAAATGCTTTCTAATGGTCAAGGTCACCAAGGTCACGGGGTCAAGGTCATTTGACCGGTCCGTCACAGGACAAAACACGTTTTTGGCGAGCTAAGACGCCGTTGTTATTGCCTCTAGGGTAAAAGGAATTAGTGTTTCTGCTTTGCCCAGACCCGATGTATCATATGCGCTGGTCAGATTTAGTGACAAATATGTCCGCCGTCTGTCCGCATGTCTGTCCGCCAAAATACTGTATAGTTAGTATCTCCGGAACTATGAAATGTACAGAGTTGAGATTTTGCACACAGCATTCCACTGACTGTGCCTAACGATGCTGTAAAAGTCAAGTCATTTAAATTTCAACTGTTGTTGTTATGGCAACCTGAAAATGAAAAAACTTTAATCCAAGATGGCGGCCAAACGGCTAGAGATATCGATCTGGGACAACCAGACAAAAATGATCGGCATCTCATGACCAAGTCACATACCAAATATGGAAGCGATTGGAGCAATAGTGGTGGAGTTATATGCTGTTTTATGCCGTTTTGGACACATAATGCATTTGTGCAATTTTCAATGCCATATGGCTGCCAAACGATCACACTTTTGAAATACATGTAAGAACACGAAATGTTAAGCATCCTATGTTGATGCATACTGCCAAGTTTAAATGCCTTCTGTGCAGAACCTGACCAGTTATGCTGTTTATAAGGTAGTATCATCAGAATCTGACGTAATCAATATGGCCGCCAAGCAATACACATTTTGACATGAACCCAAGAACAAAAATGTTCAACATACCAAGTTACTTCGTACTGCCAGATTCTAGCTGCATAGTTGAAATAGTAATGACGCTGCCATTTTGAAAATACATTTTAGTACAAAATAAACAACAGAAACAAACATCTAGATATCCGTAACTAATCACGATATCGCAAACATAGCTTATGGGCAATAATATTTGAGGTATACATTGTACATCGGCTCATTTACAGCGTTCTGCAGTTCATACATTCAGAGTTATGGATTGCGAAAATGCCTACCCTACAAAATCTGCACATTTCCGATAAACATCTTCAATCCAATATGGCCGCCGCATCTGCGTGACTTTTGACATAGGACCAAGAACAGAAAATGTTCCACAACCAAAGGCCACTTCAGAACAAGCGTTTAAAGTGTTGTATGTGCTAAGTTTAGTTTGGCACAAAATGGCAAAGAAGCCCGTGAAAGTTTTGAAGACAACTTTTGCCCAGAAGTAGCGTCAACATGGCGGCCATCAAATACACATAGCCACATTTGACGATGCTACTGTGTAGTAAGGTGCATAGACACAAAGTATGCAAAGTTTGAAAGCCGTAGCTCTTGAAGTTTCAGTGCAGCACATTTTGGGAGGAAAGTAGTCAGCATTTTGCTGAAAAACATCACCAAAAACTTCAATCCAAAATAGCGGCCAAACGGTGCATTTTAGCGACTTGAGCCGTCCAGGCGAAATTGTAGGCATTTTGATTGCGCATCTGCTCCAGAACTTTGGCACACATTGGAGCATTAGTTTTGGAGAAATTTGCATTTGAAATTGAAATTTTTGAATTAATTTTGAATTATCTGCCCTTTGCTATTGGTCCTACAGCCTACAGATTTTAAAGCGCGATATGTACCCCTCGGTGGGCATTTGGGTGATTTTTGTCAAGGCATTCTGTCCAGCGGTGCTCTCTGTAGCTCAGTTACAAAATACGGCGGAAGAATAAATAATAATAATAATAATAATAATAAAAACACGAACGATTACAATAGGTCTCCTGCCTAATGGCAAGGAGCCCTAAAAATGTAATTTCAAACCCAAACCCTCCACCAATAACTAGCGTTTAGCTCTATCGAATATATGACACTCCATATTATGAATGTATTCGCTTTTAGGCAGACTATGTAGGCAAATGAACCTTCATAGACATACCGGTATGTACAGTTGGTCAACTTGTCACTTGCAAAAGACTCGTGAAGATCCGGGGTAGAAAAGGTCTTCAGCAACCCAGGCTTGCCACAAAAGGCGACTATGCTTGTAAGAGGCGACTAACGGGATCGGGTGGTCAGGCTGCTGACTTCATTGACACATGTTATCGGTTCCCAATTGCGCAGATCGATGGTCATGCTGTTGATCACTGGATTGTCTGGTCCAGACTCGATTATTTACAGACCGCCGCCATATAGCTGGAATATTGCTGAGTGCGGCGTAAAACTCAACTCACTCACTCACTCTCTCACTCACTTGCAAAACATGTCTCCCGACATATGTAACAAACAGCAAAATTAAATACAGACATCCTTCACTTTCTTGCTTACTGCGATTATGTGCCTGACTCTAAGGGTGTGGGTTGAAATCCCGGATGGGACTAGAAGCTGTACTTTATTTAGAAAGTGTAATCTAAAATAAACCATATGTTACATTTGACCACTTTCTACATGGCGATGTGTATTCATACTGTTTCAAGATACATCAGAACAGTACACATTCAACATCTGTGTGGATGCCATGAGTGAGAGCAAGAGTCAAGTTATAAATAAGCAGGTGCGCCTCATATAACAAATTAATTACTGCTATTATATTGATTATTGATTGCTGAATGACTGTGTAACCCAATAGTCCCGGGTTACCATCCAAACATCTTCCTTCCTTCCGTGTGACCCGTGAAGATCCGGACTAGAACTGATCTTTCACAACCCATGCTTATTATAAGATTCGATTTATGGGATCTGGGTCAGTCTCGCGGACTTAGTTGACACATGTCTGCATGTCCCGGTTGCGTAGTTTGGTGCTCATGATGTCAATCCCTGGATTGTCTGGTCATGACTTGATATTTACAGATCGCCGTCATATGTCGACACTATTGCTGAGTGTGGCGTTAAACAACAAACAAACATCATGATCACTGGATTGACTGGTCCAGACACGGCTATTTAGTCCGTCGTCATAAAGCTAGTATATTGGCGAGTGTGGTCTAAAACAAACAAAAAACAAGAAACCACTAATTGGATATACGATACTGCAGACTCCATGACCCGTAACCATTAACGTACAAAACATCTTTATTCCATGCTCCCGTGTATTGACATTGAAGGGAAAATAATGTGCTTCAGGAACTGTGAGACAGAATAAACAGCTGTGACTTATCATATGAAATTGATAACCATGCGTTGGAAATAACTATATCTATTACTTTGTTAAGATTACATGCTATTCACAACTGTTCATCACAGTTGTCCTTACTCTGACAAATATTCAAAACTTCATCTGTTCTCGATGGCGTGTGGACTGTCTGTTTGCAGACTGTTTGTACCTCCTGATACAACGGCGAAGTGTCCTCAAAGGTGGAAGTTGGGAGGAGGAAGCTTCATCTATGGTTGTTACGCCCTGCATGAGAATCTGTTGGGGTGTTTCTAAAGTGTCAACTGCCTTACGCTTAATGGTATTTCTCACTTTAGCAACTTTTGCTTCTCTCAAGTCAGGTGCATGTGTGTGATCATGCAGTTTAATAAAAACAATCCTATCAAGAAGGGGTGGGGGTGGAGGGGTTGGGTTGGGAGTGCGTGTGTGTCACTTTTAGTTGATGGGGGCACTTGTCCGGGGGCACAATGGACGGGGGCAGGTAGCCTGGGGGCAGTTGTCGGGGGGGCAGTTAGCCTGATACCGTTTTCGAGTTAGTTTGCAATTCATCGGACTGTAATATGGTAATATTTATCTATGAGCAACAGTAATCCAACTTGCAACTAGACCCGGGAGGGTGTACATCATACACAGTGTAATTTGAAATGTAATGGTTGGTTGGTTTTATAGTTTTAGGGCGACGTGGGCCAATAAGAGGCCTATTTGCGCCCTTGAAATGTAATGTGAGAGGTAGGAGTTAACTCCCCTTATAAGCCTAAAAAAGATACATGTACTAGAAAATTCTGCACACGGCAGATGATTCTGGAATAAACTCCTTGCAGCGCTTTCCAGATCTTTCTGTATAAATCTAGCACAAGTCTAACAGCACACAACAGCCCCTCACTGACTATCCACATATGCAATGTATCACACATGAAATATTGTTATAAAATCGAGTAAATACAGCCTAACGGTATCCTAAAACGAACATCAGTGATAATCCTCGAGGATTGGTCCACGTGACCCTGAACAAAATTCCATATACACCGCCCACCAGGTGGATACAGTTTTACCCCAAAGCAGGTCTGATGGAAACACTATTGGAACTCATAACAGACCTGTTAGTGTAAATACAACACGACATCGATTCATTTTTGGGGAATGCTTTCGTTGTCTCTTAAATGACCAACCAAATGGTGTAATCTAACGACGTCTTATTGACATTACGTAACACGTCTGGTATAATAATGTCATTGTATTCACTTCCAAGGACTCGCGTTTGTTTGCAAGTAAACACCAGTCTCTTTATTCACTGTGCATCACAGTTTTACGTGAACATCCTATCACCAACACATACAAGTATGTATCTACATTGGATCCAGCTTATTACTTCCTAAATCCTGCCATCACACTCCAAATCTGCCCCCACATCCTAATCCAGCTATTACTTTCCAAATCCTGCTATCACACTCCAAATCCTGCTCCCACATCCAAATCATTACTTTTAAAGCTATCACACCCAAATCTTCGCCCCATCCTAATCCAGCTTATTACTCTTAAATCCAGCTTACTACACCCAAATTGCTGCTGTCTATATTGTCCAGCTATTACATCCTCCAGCCATCACACCTAAAATCTTGCCCCTACATCCTAATCCAGCTATTACTTTCCAAATCCCAAGCTATCAATCCAAATCCCACAATCCAAATCATCATCCCCAAATCCAGCTCCACAATCCAGCATATCTCCAAACATCACACTCCAATATCTAAATCTTCCAAAGCCCCCACATCCAAACCAAGAACCCATCACTATCAACATGCCCCACATCCTAATCCAGTCCAAATCCAGCTATCACACCCAAATCTCTACAATCCAGGATCACACTCATCTTGCCCCACATCCTAATCCAGCACATTCAAACACATCCAGCTATCATCACACTCCAAATCTCTGTACATCTCCAGCCATTATTTCCAAATCCTGAACCAAATCCTCTGCCATATTTCCAAATCCCAAGAACATCAAAATCGGCTATCACACCCAAATCTTCTCACATCCAAATCCAGCCCACATTCCAAATCCAGCCATCACACCCAAATCTCGCCCCACATCCCAATCCAGCCATTACTTCCAAATCCAGCCATCACACCCAAATCTCGCCCCACATCCCAATCCAGCCATTACTTCCAAATCCAGCCATCACACCAAATCTCGCCCCACATCCCAATCCAGCCATCACCAAAATCCATTCGCCCCACACCTAAATTCCCCACAGCCCCACATCCAATCCAGCCATCACACCCAAATCTCGCCCCACATCCCAATCCAGCCATTACTTCCAAATCCAGCCATCACACCCAAATCTCAGCCATTGCTTCCCCCAGCCATCACACCCAAATCCAGCCATTACTTCCAAATCCAGCCATCACACCCAAATCTCTCCAAATCCCCACATTTCGTCTCCACTTCCCAATCCAGCCATTAATCTTCCAAATCCAGCCATCACACCCAAATCTCGCCCCACATCCCAATCCAGCCATTACTTCCAAATCCAGCCATCACACCCAAATCTCGCCCCACATCCCAATCCAGCCATTACTTCCAAATCCAGCCATCACACCCAAATCTCGCCCCACATCCCAATCCAGCCATTATCTTCCAAATCCAAAGCCATCACACCAAATCTCGCCCCACATCCCAATCCAAATCTCGCCCCACATCCCAATCCAGCCATTACTTCCAAATCCAGCCATCACACCCAAATCTCGCCCCACATCCCAATCCAGCCATTACTTCCAAATCCTGCCATCACACCTAAATCAAGCCCCAAATCAAGCCTTAACATCCAAGTCTATCCCTCATTCTACATCCAAATGCAGCTTCCATATCCAAACCAATACATCACATTCAAATGTCGCCCCACACTCAAATCCATTCCTCACATCCAAACAAATTCCTCGCATCCAAATCCAACACTCACATCGAATTCCAGCATTCACATCATGTGGTGTTAAGTATAGTGATAACTATACGTCTGTGATAATTTTATTTAATTGCACCTCGTTGACAGGTTTTTATGTAGTTTGATTATGTTTCCTATTAGTGAGGTTGACAACACATGGCTGGAATACTGCCGATGTGAGTATATACCTTAACTCGCTAAGTCATTCTAATCACTTTTTTAAAGAAAGACTATGCCTTATCTGCTATAATTTAATGCAAAAGTAATTACAAAACCCAGTTAGATAGATCAAAGTAAACAAAAATGACCTTTCATAACCGTTCCTGGCAAAGGAATTACACATTATAACCTGATATAAATCAAGCCTTAAATTTAAACACATTAAATTTGTTGGGCCAGGGCAAGCTAGGCAAGCGTGCTGTTTCATTCCTTTTCGGTCATCGGTCCTGAAGGGAGCCTTGGAATATGCTTGAATTTCGCTCAAATGTTCAGTGTACAGTGATACAATTAGGCAGGTAGGGAATTCCATCCACTGTAACGTTAATTCCCAGGAATTACGTACGTAGTGGTGAAAGTAGTTCGCTTCAGTGCGCGGGACCAAATCATCCTACATGAATGCAAGAATGTGAAAATAATGAAAATGTAATAATTCACTGACTCACTTCCTATTCACATAACCACATCCAGTCATTAGATCCACGTTCAACCCTCGCACCTACACCCAAACATGTATCCAACTTCTTGGAATTAGAAGTATGCAGTGAAGTCTCACTGGAAGGACTCATTACCTGTCTCTTAAGGCTTGTCATTTATGTCCTTCCAGAAGACATACATTGTGTTATCTTATGACCTCATTCTAAACCTCATGCATGTATGTTTTAAATAGCTTCAGTAAAATTCAAGTACAACATTATCATCGCCAGGAGTGCCACATTGTCTGCACTTTAACCTTACAGTCGATAGCATTATAGTCGGCGCACCTGTAGAGGAAACAACTACGTGTGTACATATATACAAAGAGCATAAGAGAGTAGCACGACACATAGATATTATATCCAGGTCTTACATCATGTTTTGGGCAGTCTTATTTGTATGCCTTTTGCAACCTTGGAGTCTCTCTGGAATTATTATGCCAAACCCGAGTGGCAGTACAAAAGCGCCTAGCCTACAAAATGACATCACACGCCTGACACAGACCATCCAGTCAATGCAACAACAGTCAGCTGCTGAAATGTCTTCCCTGAAAGCTGAAATCCAGGCCATGAAAACCGAACTACAGCAATCATCGGATGAACTGATCCAGGTGAGGTCAGAACTGGACAGCATGAAACAAAATGTATCAGTACAAATGGAGCAGCTTGCAGATCTGCAATCGGTCGAGGAACAGGTATACAATTTGTCCGAAACCCTTGGTGAGTTATTTGTATACATTAATCATATACTTCCCATCAAAAGTTTAGACTCACTAGTGTTAATATAGCCACTTACTTCAGACAACTACTGTTCTAAACTTTATTGCGAAATATTCCATACTGTTTAAAGGTACTGTTTAAAGGTACTGTTTACACATGAACTGATGATGTATTGTAAAACATATTCGTAACGTTGGAAAGATTATTGTCATGAGTTCAGTAAATGATGAAAATCAGTGAAATTTGGCGAATTCTTAGCAAAACTAAACACCACAACGCAGCTGTTCACATGCACGATGTTTGCAGATTTTCAGCAATTTGCAATTGATGTATGATCCTCGTGCAATTCATCTGCATAAAGTTTGCAGTTGGTTCTCCCAAGTGTTCATAGAGAAAGCAATTTCCGATGTAAACCATACACACACACACACACACACACACACACACACACACACACACACACACACACACATATACATAACATATAGTGAGTGTTTTAAGTGAATCTAAACTTTTGAAAAGAGGTATATTAAAAGTAAGTTTCATCCTTCAAATATTTAAGCCACACGAGAATCAAATTGCCTTTGTGAGCATGAGAAAATTAGCATACAATCCACAAACTGACCACAATCAATTCCACCTTCCTATATCGGAATCCAATCATGTGATCCCTCAGTACTCCATGGGTCGGTGGAATTATTATCAAATTTCAACTTATAGGTAAGTTTTGTTTAATTTTATAATCAATGTATGTTACTATATCATACTGTGTGGCATATATGAGTGTTTTCACATAAGGACACTGAAATGTATAACATTTACAGCTCAGACAATCAACGCGCATAAAGGTGGGGGTGGGGGTGGGGTGGGGAGTAATGAGGGTGGCATTTCTCATTCATTATCTTTGTTAGGATAGCACATTTTTTCAACTCTATTATACAGCATCGAAAACCAGAGATGTGGCGTTTCACGTAAGCCAGCTTGACGGTGAACAGACAACCTACATACCTCTGAAATACCTCAAAATCCTCTACAACTCTGGGGATGGCTATAACTCCACCTCAGGGACGTTCACAGCACCCGTCTCGGGAACATACATGTTCTGGACACAGATACAAAATAGTCAGGCAAACACCTACATGGATGTCTGGATCATGAAGACTGGGAGAGGAGATATCCTGGCCAATGGTTGGGTGTTAACAGATTCTACTATCGTCGACGCTGATGCTAATGCCCAGACTGTCCTACACTTGGAAATGGGCGAGGAGGTATGGGTGGAGATAACCGTGGAACACGAGCTAAAGGATAGTGACGCATCATACTTTGGTGGAGTCCTGTTGTCAGTTCAATGACCACGAGTCCACAATAAAGCAACACGTCTTCAAAGATTATATGTGTGATGATTACCTGATCTAAAGTCAGTCAGTCGCCTTCATGATTAGTATAGTGTTCATCAGTATTAACTAAACAATCCCAAACAGTAATAGAGTATATGAAAAATAGATTAAAGTATGCCACGTTCCACTTAAAACTGAAGGTAGTGCCAAGGATCGTAACAGAGTTAAGGTACGATAGATTCAAATTAAGACAAAATAGCATAAAGATTTTAACAAAGTAGAGGAAAGTAAAGTTTCTTACCTGAGTGAATTGACTAGACAGCCACCGATTGTTATTGTGTTATTGTGAAGTTAGGATTATATCATTTAGTTTGACCGAAGCAACGATGATAAATATGGACAATGGATGACCAGTTGCGAGTATACCACGAATGTATATTTGGCACGAGCGTGATTTGACAAACGTGGAATACAAACAGCCGTTTATGTCCGATGCTCGTTATCAATGTGACCCTTGGCAAGTTTAAGACTGAGGAACGTGGTCAGTTAGTCTGCAATATTCCAGCTATATGGCGGCGGTCTGTAAATAATGAAGACTGGACCAGACAATTCAGTGATCAACATCATGAGCATATATCTACGCACAATAATTGTAAATCTAACAACAAATAGATCTAATTACTTTTGCAGAATTTTGGGATTACGGACCCCGCTGTGCTCTAATGTGTATGTCTTTGTTTCAATTTCAGTTTTGTTGATTTTAAAGGGTGATTTATGATCCCATACAGGTACACAATTAGCTATCAACAACGCCATACAGCTGGAATATTGCTGATTACGTCGAATCATCAGTCATCTGTCGAAATCACAACATGTTACATATACATAAGACATGGAATGTACTATTTGGGCTACTCAGTCATAAACATAGCGCCATTATGACAGTTTCAAAGAAAGGAAAAACAAATCGAAATCAAACTTGACATAGTATTCTTTCAGTCAGTTGCAAACACTCAAAGGGTCTGTGGTTGTATTTTTGTATCTCGTGTCTTATCGACAGAATCTGGGACGGATAGCGTCACATCATTTCAAACAAGCCTTTACACACTATTTGTTTACAAAATGGCGTCCACTCGTTTGATCTATCGTGCTACAATTTTGAACATGCCATGACATACAGTCTATAGTAACTCGTAAAATGTTCAGGTTCAACTTGACATCTTTCGTGTATATCAAATATAGTATTCACGTAAACCTGTGTATAAAAATGTGTTTATAGGGAACATCCCACTGTCGCCAAGGACAACACAATTTGGTGTTGATTGTCTTACCTCAAATACGTGGATTGCAAAAGGTGCACTTACGATATCGCTGTCTCCTGGTGATTGAGGACGCAGCCCCGTACAACACAACGTGATTATGGCTGGTGCATTATGAGGTCACTGTACCATCTAACCAGAGTTAGCTCATCCTGGCGCAAGCTTGATTTCATGTGGCGGGTTCAGCGATTCGGAGAAAGGTGGATGTCGGAGCTTCTCGGTCGACTGTCTGACGGAGAGACTGTTTGTTGCTGTGATAGTTTACTGCATAATCTCACACGTGACTACTTCGTTCACTGAGAACAGCTTGTGCTTTCATGTTACTGGGTTCGGTACTTGTGCGTTTTGAACAAACAATCCACGGAGCTTTTATGTGGTTCAACGAACGTGACGTCACTGTAAAGCATCCACGGATCGCTAAGTGAACGGCCATTTGGTAAACCGTTAAGTTTTTGACAATATTGGATTCAATACAGTGAAAAAAATGTAATTTCAAACCAAAACCCTCCACCAATAACTATAGTTTAGCTCTATCGAATATGACACTCCATATTATGAATGTATTCGCTTTTAGGCAGACTATGTAGGCAAATGAACCTTCATAGACACCGGTATGTACAGTTGTTCAACTTGTCACTTGCAAAAGACCCGTGAAGATCCGGGGTAGAAAAGGTCTTCAGCAACCCAGGCTTGCCACAAAAGGCGACTATGCTTGTCGTAAGAGGCGACTAACGGGATCGGGTGGTCAGGCTCGCTGACTTGGTTGACACATGTCATCGGTTCCCAATTGCGCAGATCGATGGTCATGCTGTTGATCACTGGATTGTCTGGTCCAGACTCGATTATTTACAGACCGCCGCCATATAGCTGGAATATTGCTGAGTAAATCTCAACTCACTCACTCACTCTCTCACTCACTTGCAAAACATGTCTCCCGACATATGTAACAAACAGCAAAATTAAATACAGACATCCTTCACTTTATTGCTTACTGCGATTATGTGCCTGACTCTAAGGGTGTGGGTTGAAATCCCGGATGGGACTCAACCTAACAACAGTACTAGAAGCTGTAATTTATTTAGAAAGTGTAATCTAAAATAAACCATATGTTACATTTGACCACTTTCTACATGGCGTTGTGTATTCATACTGTTTCAAGATACAGTACACATTCAACATCTGTGTGGATGCCATGAGTGAGAGCAAGAGTCAAGTTATAAATAAGCAGGTGCGCCTCATATAACAAATTAATTACTGCTATTATATTGATTATTGATTGCTGAATGACTGTGTAACCCAATAGTCCCGTGTTACCATCCAAACATCTTCCTTCCTTCCGTGTGACCCGTGAAGATCCGGACTAGAACTGATCTTTCACAACCCATGCTTATTATAAGATTCGATTTATGGGATCTGGGTCAGTCTCGCGGACTTTGTTGACACATGTCTGCATGTCCTGGTTGCGTAGTTTGGTGCTCATGATGTCAATCCCTGAATTGTCTGGTCATGACTTGATATTTACAGATCGCCGTCATATGTCGACACTATTGCTGCGTGCGGCGTTAAACAACAAACAAACATCATGATCACTGGATTGACTGGTCCAGACACGGTTATTTAGTCCGTCGTCATAAAGCTAGTATATTGGCGAGTTTGGTCTAAAACAAACAAAAAACAACAAACCACTAATTGGATATACGATACTGCAGACTCCATGACCCGTAACCATTAACGTACAAAACATCTTTATTCCATGCTCCCGTGTGTTGACATTACAGTGTCATACTAAAACGTTGTATAAGTTATAATATTAAAAAGTAAAATGAAACCAAAAGTCCCGTTCAGTATGCAGAGCAGTACATCGATCCACAGCGCAGTCGTGACGCACATGTGCAAAAGGTATTTTAATGAGATTTCAGTTTTAGAATAGCCAACATCACAGTTCTAAGTGTTATCGCTCATCCAGCGGGGGCAGCTGTACAGTGAGTGAGTGAGTGAGTTTAGATCTTCACGGGTCTCAGCTGTACAGCGGATGATAGAGACATACACTCAGTCGCTACATATATATATAAGTTTGATGGAAAACAATAATTCCATTTACACTGAAGAAGAGCCAGTGAGATGGGAGATTCGGGGGAAAATAATTATTTGCTTTCCCATTGCAGAGAGGGCTGGGTGGAAGGGAAAATAATGTGCTTCAGGAACTGTGAGACAGAATACGCAGCTGTGGCTTATCATATGAAATTGATAACCATCCATGCTTTGCAAATAACTATATCTATTACATTGTTAAGATTACATGCTATTCACAACTGTTCATAACAGTTGTCCTTACTCTGACAAATATTCAAAACTTCATCTGTTCTCGTCACGATATGGCTGAAATATTGCCGATGTGACGATAAATATTAACTCACTCACTCGCTCAAAACTCATCCTTTACAACCAAAGATAAAGTACTTTGGGTTACTCATTGTTACAGCTAGCTTTGATACATATATTCAGTACAATATTATATTGTTTATAATAATATTGTCACGTTTTGATTCTCAAGTTGTAACAAGAAGACAAAGTCATCAATATCCCCCGCAATGGCAAAATACTCTTCATGATTATGTCTACGAGGTATGATTATGTCAAATATTTAGGTGTGTATTATAGAAAAGTGGAAGGAGAGTATTGAAAGGTTTTTAAAGTTCTGCTCCAGAAAGGAGCACCAATTCCAAAACTACCAAAAAGGAACCAGTACACCACTAGACTAATCTATGTGTCAAGTTTGGTGAAGAAATAGTGAACGGTTTTAGAATTTAGCTCCGGAAAAGTGCACTACCACCAATTTCAGGCTAAGTCAACTTGTTGCCATGGAAACGCCAAAAATATTTTATTCAGAATTCCAAAACTACCAAAAGGCACCAGTACACCACCAGACCAATCTATGTGCCAAGTTTAGTGAAGAAATAGTTAACGGTTTTAGAGTTCACCTCCGGAAAAGAGCACAACCACCAATTTCAGGCTAAGTCAAATTTGTTGCCATGGTGCCATGGAAATGCCAAAAATATTTTATTCAGAATTCCAAAACTACCCAAAGGCACCAGTACACCACCTGATCTATCTATGTGCCAAGTTTGGTGAAGAAATAGTTAACGGTTTTAGAGTTCTGCTCCGGAAAAGTGCACTACCACCAATTTCAGGCTAAGTCAAACTTGTTGCCACAGAAATGCCAAAAATATTTTATTCAGAAATCCAAAACTACCAAAAGGCACCAGTACACCACCAGATCTATCTATGTGCCAAGTTTGGTGAAGAAATAGTTAACGGTTTTAGAGTTCTGCTCCGGAAAAGTGCACTACCACCAATTTCAGGCTAAGTCGAACTTTTTGCTATGGAAACGCCAAAAATGTTTTATTCAGAATTCCAAAACTACCAAAAGGCACCAGTACACCACCAGATCTATCTATGTGCCAAGTTTGGTGAAGAAATATTGAACAGTTTTAGAGTTCTGCTCCGGAAAAGACAAATGTGCACGGACAGACGGACGGACGGACGGACGGACGGACGCACGCACGGACGGAGTCCATTTTAATACCCCCCGCAAAACGCGTTGCGGGGGATAACTAAAAGCGTATGCGGGAATCAATCTGTGAAAGACCTAGGTGTGAAACCAAGAAACCAATCTGTGTGATGTAATTTGTATTGTAAAATTTACAAAGTTCACAATCGACAAACATGTATCACTATTGCAGTACAAAATAAGCTGCAGTACAATTTCACAGGTAATATAACACTAGAGCAATGATTACAGCAATTACAGCCCGTTTGGAGCAAAGGCGGACCGATGAATAGCGATCTCACCCTAATTATTAGTTTTCGAGGGGCCTAGGCTAACTGCCCCCCGGAACTGCTGCCCTGCTGTCCCCGACAACTGCCCTGGTTATCTGTCCCCGTCCATTGAAGCAAATATATCCAAGAAAGCCCACACAAGTCTAGGACAACTGCTCCCTGGGTTAATTGGCCCCGGACAGACTAGTTGTTAGTCTGCCCCCCATCATAACAAAAACACACAAGTTCTCCCTGCAATGTTTGTGTAAGTTCCTCTGGGACTATCAGGTCGGTACTGGTTTAGGTATGGCGTATGGACTGTCTGTTTGCAGACTGTTTGTACCTCCTGATACAACGGCGAAGTGTCCTCAAAGGTGGTAGTTGGAAGGAGGAAGCTTCATCTATGGTTGTTACGCCCTGCATGAGAATCTGTTGGGGTGTTTCTAAAGTGTCAACTGCCTTACGCTTAATGGTATTTCTCACTTTAGGCACTTCTGCTTCTCTCAAGTCAGGTGCATGTGTGTGATCATGCAGTTTAATAAAAACAATCCTATCAAGAGGTGGGGGTGGGGGTGGGGGGGTGTGTGTGTGTGTGTGTGTGTGTGTGTGTGTGTGTGTGTGTGTGTGTGTGTGTGTGTGTGTGTGTGTGTGTGTGTGTGTGTGTGTGTGTGTGTGTGTGTGTGTGTGTGTGTGTGACTTTTAGTTTTGATGGGGGCACTTGTCCTAGGGGGCGATTAGCCAAGGGGGCAGTTGTACAGGGGGCACAATGGAAGGGGGGCAGATAGCCTGGGGGCAGTTGTCCGGGGTTCAGTTAGCCTGATAACGTTTTCGAGTTAGTATGCAATTCATCGGACTGTAAGGTATGGTAATATTCATCTATGAGCAACAGTAATCCAACTTGCAACTAGACCCGGGAGGTGTACTGCTCATCATACACAGTGTAATTTGAAATGTAATGTGAGAGGTAGGAGTTAACTCCCGTTATAAGCCTAAAAAACATACATGTACTAGAAAATTCTGCACTCGGCAGATGATTCTGGAATAAACTCCTTGCAGCGCTTTCCAGATCTTTCTGTATAAATCTAGCACAAGTCTAACAGCACATCACAGCCCCTCACTGACTATCGACATATGCAATGTATCACACATGAAATATTGTTATAAAATAGATAGCATTGCTGTTTTACAATATCGCCCATATAATATGAACTGATGGTCAATATATATGCGCAAAGAACCTATTTGCAAATCGTGTCTCTCATTGGAATGAAGGCTGACATTTCAGTGGAGCGCAGTTCACAAACTCATGGAAGAAGTTTGGGCCAATCTTTATCACCACGCCAATAAGATGTTACCGATTTAGAACAATCACAATGTTTTGAAGTCTACACACAAATTACGGAAGTGCAAAATCGGTAAACTGTCTAACGTGATTTCATTTTCCTTGTGAAGCAGGCGCTTAGCAAGCCATTTTTTCGTATAGGCCCGATATGTTGCAAAGCTTTATGTTTAGATAGTATTGAGGGCTTCCCCAACCTTTAAAGCAACATTCACGTGTAAACCCGGGCTATTTTTATAATGGTAGCTACGCTCCTGTGATGTTCACATTCTAGTCTTGCTGGGGTTGATTTATGCATCCAAATCAAACCCCAACCTGCCCGCTTAGCGAGTTGCCCAGCAATATGGCGTTCACAAGTCATAACTGTATACAGACTTGAATCTTATCGTCAAGTGAGTGAATCTGAGTAAATACAGCTTAACGGTATCCTAAAACGAACAACGTCAGTGATAATCCTCGAGGATTGGTCCACGTGACCCTGAACAAAATTACATATACATCGCCCACCAGGTGGATAATGTTCTACCCCAAACGCGGGTCGGATGGAAACACTAGTGGAACTCATAACAGACCAGTTAGTGTAAATACAACACGACATCGATTCATTTTGGGGGGAATGCTTTCGTTGTCTCTTAAATGACCAACCAAATGGTGTAATCTAACGACGTCTTATTGACATTACGTAACACGTCTGGGAAAAAATGTCATTGTATTCACTTCAAGGACTCGTGTTTGTTTGCAAGTAAACATCAGTCTCTCTATTCTCTGTGCATCACAGTTTTACGTGATTCGCGTTTCCTTTGCAACTGTGTATATTCAGGTCTCACAATCACACCCGACCCTAATACCCACATCCAGCTGCCACACGAACATGAGGTCTTACACCCATATCAAATCTTCATGTAGCTCATACAAACCGAACCCTATCACCAACATCCCAAGTATGTATCTACATGGATCAGTCGCATTCACACACAAATAAAGTTCTCAGAACCAAATCCTCCGAACATCCAAAACCAGTTCTCACATCCAAGTGCAGCCCTTACATCCAATTCCAGCCATGACAACCAAATCAGGCCCCACATCCAAATCCAGCCATCACACCCAAATCTCGCCCCACATCCCAATCCAGCCATTACTTCCAAATCCAGCCATCACACCCAAATCTCGCCCCACATCCCAATCCAGCCATTACTTCCAAATCCAGCCATCACACCTAAATCTCGCCCCACATCCCAATCCAGCCATTACTTCCAAATCCTGCCATCACACCTAAATCTCGCCCCACATCCCAATCCAGCCATTACTTCCAAATCCAGCCATCACACCTAAATCTCGCCCCACATCCCAATCCAGCCATTACTTCCAAATCCTGCCATCACACCTAAATCTCGCCCCACATCCCAATCCAGCCATTACTTCCAAATCCTGCCATCACACCTAAATCTCGCCCCACATCCCAATCCAGCCATTACTTCCAAATCCAGCCATCACACACCTAAATCTCGCCCCACATCCCAATCCAGCCATTGCTTCCAAATCCAGCCATCACACCTAAATCTCGCCCCACATCCCAATCCAGCCCAAATCCAGCCACACACCCAAATCTCTGCCCACATCCCAATCCAGCCATCACACCCAAATCTCGCCCCACATCCCAATCCAGCCATTACTTCCAAATCCTGCCATCACACCTAAATCTCTGCCCCATCCCAATCCCCAATTAAATCCATCACACCTAAATCTCGCCCCACATCCCAATCCAGCCATTACTTCCAAATCCTGCCATCACACCTAAATCTCGCCCCACATCCCAATCCAGCCATCATCCAAATCCATGCCCACATCCCAATCCAGCCATTACTTCCAAATCCTGCCATCACACCCAAATCTGCCCCACATCCCAATCCAGCCATTACTTCCAAATCCAGCCTGCCATCACACCTAAATCTCGCCCCACATCCCAATCCAGCCATTACTTCCAAATCCTGCCATCACACCCAAATCTCTGCCCCACATCCCAATCCAGCCATTACTTCCAAATCCTGCCATCACACCTAAATCTCTGCCCCACATCCCAATCCAGCCCATTTCCAAATCCTGCCATCACACCTAAATCTGCCCCACATCCCAATCCAGCCATTACTTCCAAATCCTGCCATCACACCTAAATCTCTGCCTCCCACATCCCAATCCAGCCATTACTTCCAAATCCTGCCATCACACCTAAATCTCGCCCACATCCCAATCCAGCCATTACTTCCAAATCCTGCCATCACACCCAAATCTCGCCCCACATCCCAATCCAGCCATGACATCCAAATCCTGCCATCACACCTAAATCTCGCCCCACATCCCAATCCACCAAATCCCAATCCCTGCCCCACATCCCAATCCAGCCATTTCTACATCCTAAATCCTGCCATCACACCTAAATCTCGCCCATCCCAATCCAGCCATTACTTCCAAATCCTGCCATCACACCTAAATCTCGCCCCCACATCCAATCCAGCCATTACTTCCAAATCCTGCCATCACACCTAAATCTCGCCCCACATCCCAATCCAGCCATTACTTCCAAATCCTGCCATCACACCTAAATCTCTGCCCCACATCCCAATCCAGCCATTACTTCCAAATCCTGCCATCACACCTAAATCTGCCCCCACATCCCAATCCAGCCATTACTCCCAAATGCCATCATCACACCTAAATCTCGCCCCACATCCCAATCCAGCCATTACTTTCCAAATCCCAGCCATCACACCAAATCTCGCCCCACATCCCAATCCAGCCATTACTTCCAAATCCTGCCATCACACCTAAATCTCGCCCCACATCCCAATCCAGCCATTACTTCCAAATCCTGCCATCACACTAAATCTCGCCCCACATCCCAATCCAGCCATTACTTCCAAATCCTGCCATCACACCTAAATCTCGCCCCACATCCCAATCCAGCCATTACTTCCAAATCCTGCCATCACACCCAAATCTCGCCCCACATCCCAATCCAGCCATTACTTCCAAATCCTGCCATCACACCCAAATCTCGCCCCACATCCCAATCCAGCCATTACTTCCAAATCCTGCCATCACACCTAAATCTCGCCCCACATCCCAATCCAGCCATTACTTCCAAATCCTGCCATGCCACACCTAAATCTCGCCCCACATCCAAATCCAGCCATTACTTCCAAATCCTGCCATCACACCTAAATCTCGCCCCACATCCCAATCCAGCCATTACTTCCAAATCCTGCCATCACACCCAAATCTCGCCCCACATCCAAATCCAGCCATTACTTCCAAATCCAGCCATCACACCCAAATCTCGCCCCACATCCCAATCCAGCCATTACTTCCAAATCCTGCCATCACACCCAAATCTCGCCCCACATCCCAATCCAGCCATTGCTTCCAAATCCTGCCATCACACCTAAATCTCGCAATCCCCACATCCAAATCCAGCCATTGCCCCACATTACCCTTCCAATCCAGCCATCACACCCAAATCTCGCCCCACATCCCAATCCAGCCATTACTTCCAAATCCTGCCATCACACCCAAATCTCGCCCCACATCCCAATCCAGCCATTACTTCCAAATCCTGCCATCACACCCAAATCTCGCCCCACATCCCAATCCAGCCATTACTTCCAAATCCTGCCATCACACCTAAATCTCGCCCCACATCCCAATCCAGCCATTACTTCCAAATCCTGCCATCACACCCAAATCTCGCCCCACATCCAAATCCAGCCATTACTTCCAAATCCTGCCATCACACCTAAATCTCGCCCCACATCCAAATCCAGCCATCACTTCCAAATCCTGCCATCACACCTAAATCTCGCCCCAAATCAAGCCTTAACATCCAAGTCTATCCCTCATTCTACATCCAAATGCAGCTTTCATATCCAAACCAAAACATCACAGTCAAATGTCGCTCCACACTCAAATCCATTCCTCACATCCAAACAAATTCCTCGCATCCAAATGAAACACTCAATTCCAGCATTCACATCCACATCGATCATGTGGTGTTAAGTATAGTGATAAATATACGTCTGTGATAGTTTTATTTAATTGCACCTCGTTGACAGGTTTTTATGTAGTTTGATTATGTTTCTTATTAGTGAGGTTGACAACACATGGCTGAAATACTGCCCATGTGAGTATAAACCTTAACTCCTAAGTCATTCTAATCACTTTTTAAAGAAAGACTATGCCTTATCTGCTATAATTTAATGCAAAAGTAATTACAAAACCCAGTTAGATAGATCAAAGTAAACAAAAATGACCTTTCATAACCGTTCCTGGCAAAGGAATTACACATTATAACCTGATATAAATCAGTTGACGTTTTAAACACATTAAATTTGTTGGGCCTGGGCAAGCTAGGCAAGCGTGCTGTTTCATTCCTTCTCGGCCATCGGTCCTGAAGGGAGCCTTGGAATATGCATGAATTTCACTCAAATGTTCTGTGTACAGTGATACAATTAGGCGGGTAGGGAATTCCATCCACTGTAACGTTTATTCCCAGGAGGTACGTACGTAGTGGTGGAAGTAGTTCGCTTCAGTGCGCGTGACCAAATCATCCTACATGAATGCAAGAATGTGAAAATAATGAAAATGTAATAATTCACTGACTCACTTCCTATTCACACAACCACATCCAGTCATTAGATCCACGTTCAACCCTCGCACCTACACCCAAGGATGTATCCAACTCCTTGGAATTAGAAGTATGCAGTGAAGTCTCACTGGAAGGACTTATTACCTGTCTCTTAAGGCTTGTCATTTATGTCCTTCCAGAAGACATACATTGTGTTATCATATGACCTCATTCTAAACCTCATGCATGTATGTTTAAAATAGCTTCAGTAAAATTCAAGTACAACTTTATCATCGCCAGGAGTGCCACATTGTCTGCACTTTAACCTTACAGTCGATAGCATTATAGTCGGCGCACCTGTAGAGGAAACAACTACGTGTGTACATATATACAGAGAACATAAGAGTGTAGCACGACACATAGATATTATATCCAGGTCTTACATCATGTTTTGGGCAGTCTTATTTGTATGCCTTTTGCAACCTTGGAGTCTCTCTGGAATTATTATGCCAAACCCGAGTGGCAGTACAAAAGCGCCTAGCCTACAAAATGACATCACAAGCCTGACACAGACCATCCAGTCAATGCAACAACAGTCAGCTGCTGAAATTTCTTCCCTGAAAGCTGAAATCCAGGCCATGAGAACTAAACTACAGCAATCATCGGATGAACTGATCCAGGTGAGGTCAGAACTGGACAGCATGAAACAAAATGCATCAGTACAAATGGAGCAGCTTGCAGATCTGCAATCGGTCAAGGAACAGGTATTCAATTTGTCCGAAACCCTTGGTGAGTTATTTGTATACATTAATCATATACTTCCCATCAAAAGTTTAGACTCACTAGTGTAAATATAGCCACTTACTTCAGACAACTGTTCTAAACTTTATTGCGAAATATTCCATACTGTTTAAAGGTACTGTTTACACATGAACTGATGTATTGTAAAACATATTCGTAACGTTGGAAAAGATTATTGTCATGACTTCAGTAAATGATGAAAATCAGTGAAATTTGGCCAATTCTTAGCAAAACTAAACACCACAACGCAGCTGTTCACATGCACGATGATTGCAGATTTTCAGCAATTTGCAATTGATGTATGATCCTCGTGCAATTCATCTGCATAAAGTTTGCAGTTGGTTCTCCCAAGTGTTCGTAGAGAAAGCAATTTTCGATGTAACCATATATATATATACACACACACATATACATAACATATAGTGAGTGTTTTAAGTGAATCTAAACTTTTGAAAAGAGGTATATTAAAAGTAAGTTTCATCCTTCAATGATTTAAGCCACACGAGAATCAAATTGCCTTTGTGAGCATGAGAAAATTAGCATACAATCCACAAACTGACCACAATCAATTCCACCTTCCTATATCGGAATCCAATCATGTGATCCCTCAGTACTCCATGGGTCGGTGGAATTATTATCAAACTTCAACTTATAGGTAAGTCTTGTTTAATTTTATAATCAATGTATGTTACTATATCATACTGTGTGGCATATATGAGTGTTTTCACATAAGGACACTGAAATGTATAACATTTACAGCTCAGACAATCAACGCGCATAAAGGTGGGGGTTGGGGTGGGGTTTGGGTTAGTAATGAGGGTGGCATTTCTCATCCATTATCTTTGTTAGTATAGCACATTTATTCAACTCTATTATTCAGCATCGAAAACCAGAGATGTGGCGTTTCACGTAAGCCGGCTTGACGGTGAACAGACAACCTACATACCTCTGAAATACCTCAAAATCCTCTACAACTCTGGGGATGGCTATAACTCCACCTCAGGGACGTTCACAGCACCCGTCTCGGGAACATACATGTTCTGGACACAGATAGAAAATATTGAGCCAAACACCTACATGGATGTCTGGATCATGAAGACTGGGAGAGGAGATATCCTGGCCAATGGTTGGGTGTTAACAGATTCTACTATCGACGACGCTGTTGCTAATGCCCAGACTGTCCTACACTTGGAAATGGGCGAGGAGGTATGGGTGGAGATAACCGTGGAACACGAGCTAAAGGATAGTGACTCATCATACTTTGGTGGAGTCCTGTTGTCAGTTCAATGACCACGAGTCCACAATAAAGCAACACGTCTTCAAAGAATATATGTGTGATGATTACCTGATCTAAAGTCAGTCAGTCGCCTTCATGATTAGTATAGTGTTCATCAGTATTAACTAAACAATCCCAAACAGTAATAGAGTATATGAAAAATATATTAAAGTATGCCACGTTCCACTTAAAACTGAAGGTAGTGCCAAGGATCGTAACAGAGTTAAGGTACGATAGATTCAAATTAAGACAAAATAGCATAAAGATTTTAACAAAGTAGAGGAAAGTAAAGTTTCTTACCTGAGCGAATTGACTAGACAGCCACCGATTGTTATTGTGTTATTGTGAAGTTAGGATTATATCATTTAGTTTGACCGAAGCAACGATGATAAATATGGACAATAGCTGACCAGTTGCGAGTATACCACGAATGTATATTTGGCACGAGCGTGATTTGACAAATGTGGAATACAAACAGCCGTTTATGTCCGATGCTCGTTATCAATGTGACCCTTGGCAGGTTACAGATTGAGGAACGTGGTCAGTTAGTCTCTAATATTTCCAGTTTTCAATAACATAACATCATAAGATATTGGTAAAAATATTGGGTAGAGATAACCGTGGAACAATGATTAAAGGATAGTGACGCATCATACTTTGGTGGAGTCCTGTTGTCGGTCAGTCGCCTTCAGGATTCCGTGTTAGAATTGGAACCAAGCAAAGGATGTTGGCACTGAACTAGACAAATACAGCAGGTGGTCGGACAAGGTGCAATGTTGATTGGTCATTTAGAACTCAACTGTGCTGATTCATGATCACAATATCTTTCATTGCATCATCAGCCAATATTAAACAATTTGATTTGCAACTGCTAATGTTTTTGACATGGAAAGTGAAATGGAGATAGGATGCAGGAACATATTCTATTTCAGGGTACTGTTGGTGGTAATGGTGTGTGTAAATGAAACAAATTGTTTTGTGACTGGATTTTAGATTCTTTACATCATGCTTGCCAATAAAGAGTCCTTTTATATTCATTTTACTAGGATGCAGCATGTGGTATTTCATGCAGCAAGACTTTATCTCATTAATAAACCTACACACCTCTGACTTTTGACAAGACCCGCAACAGCTCTGACTCAGGGTGTAACTCGCTTCAGGGATATTCACAGTACCAATTTCGGGAAGCTACATATTCTTGACATAGATAGAAATGAATTAACTAGACACCTACATGAATGTTTAAATCAGGAAATCTGGAAGAGGAGTGATTCCGGACACTGATAACGCTTCTGTTCTTCTCAAACTTAACAAGTTCTTGGCACAGACGTGCGAATCAAATGTTCAAATAAATATTTGGTTAATAACGTCGAAGGGTTTTAACAGACTCGAATATTTGGCTCAGGTTGTCCAACATTTGACGAGCAACATTTGAAAACACAAACAACTTGAAAATGACAGATCAAACTTTTGTGGCGTACTGTTGTCGACCAACGTTCACAGTATCCCATGCTGGTCAGGGTGCCGTTCCACTAATCGATCTTAACAAAGATCAATCTTAGCAAGTTACGCCAATTTTACAATCGTCTTAGCTAAAAGTTACACCCGTTCCACTAACCGATCTTAGGCCGATCGTAGCCGGTCCCGATCTTACGATCCGATCCAAGCTTAGATCGAGACTCTTTCGTGCGAGAGATAGAGGAATGCGAGGCACGAGTTATCTCCCTTTGCATAGTCTAGCAAATGATGGAAGTACTACGAGTACTACGAGTAGTTTACGAACCAACTGAGTGAGTGAGTGAGTTTAGATTTACGCTGCCCTCAGCAATAGTCCAGCTATATGGCGGCGGTCTGTAAATAATCTAGCTAAGATGCATAGCGTTCACTAGCATGAGCGTTCATGTTAGTGAACGCTATGTATCTTAGCTATAAATAATCGAGTCTAAACCAGACAATCCAGTGATCAACAGCATGCGCATCAATCTGCGCAGTTGGGAACCGATGACATGTGTCAACCAAGTCAGCGAGCCTGACCACCCGATCCCGTTAGTGGCCTCTTACCACAGGCATGGGTTATTGAAGTTCAATATTCTAACCCGGGCCTTCATGGGTATTTTTCCAACCAAGTGTAAACGTGGAGAAAAAACCTAGAGCAAAATATTAGGGTAGTGAGCACCTTGGTTTCAGGTGCAAGTGCGTGAGAACGCTGGGTATCAAGCATAATATAATATTAATAAATGCATATTTATAGTGCGCCTATTCCACATCCTTGGGCATGCTCAAAGCGCTGTGTACAGATAATTTACACAAGAATATTTACAGCCGAGATTATAAGTAATATACTGAGAACAGGTTTTAAGTCTGGACTTTAAAAATGTCAATTGTGTCAGAGCTTTTAATATGTGCCTGAACATTGTCAATCAGAATAAACAAGGCGTGACGAGGCTATAACGTATGTAGAATCTGTCAGTGGTCTTGAATAACACGCGGCCTGCCTTTAGAATCCCCCACCAAATATGCGCAGTGAAATCAAACATATTTGTATCTTTTTGCTTCAGAACATTGTTCACTTCACGGCTGTCCCTATTCTTAACCATGACGTTGCAATATTGTTGTACAAATGTGTTACACCGACTCGCTCGGTTGTGTTCCCATGACGACAGTGGTCAGACTGGCCTGACATTTGTAAGGCTTCAGTGCAGTGTTTGTTTACATCACAGAAATATACAAATTCATTTCATGGGGGGACTTTAGGGGACGCTTACGGTGAAATGCTCGCTCTTATTTTTCACAAAGAATAGGAAAGTCACCATTTTGGTTTCTCTACGATTGATTTTAGCTATCCTAAGTTGGTCATGAGCAACTTAGACTTTGAATCTTAACTTTACGATTGACTTAGGTAAGATTGGTTAGTGGAACGATGTGCCGATCGTAACGTCACGCTAAGATTGGGATTTTAGGGGTTTACGATTGGCATAGGGCTAAGATCGGTTAGTGGAACGGCACCCAGGTCCGGTGGCATTGTTGATGGGTTGGCATCTTATCAATACTACAATCTGGCGCCATGCAGCTTGGATCCTAAATTCGCACTGGTTTTAGAACAGGATCGGCATGTACTTTTTCTATTTCTATTTTTCATGACCACAGTGGCACATAGCTTTACTAAACAAATATGTATGACGTCATCTGGCCTGCTATACCCATACCTAGTATTAAAACGCGAGTGTTAGGGATTCAGCTTGCTTGGCAAGAGGTTGACAATACCAACCCCCTCACAGCACATCAACTAAGTAAATGAACGAGGAGTTTATTACACAGCCACTGAATGATCTTGTACATAATCGGTCAATAATAGAAAAGTTTACAATTAGTTATTAGAGCATGTTCACAATACAATCATCAATCAAAGTACACAACCAACACATGTAGATTCGTTACACATACTACATTAATCACGATACACATTCAAAAGTATGCAACGTAATTAAAATTGTTCAATACTGTACACATCATCCTAGTGGACCTTCATACAATCTACATTCTATAACAGTCACAAATAAGTAGAGTGTTGATCAGTATTAAATAAACAATCCGAAACAGTAATACAGGGTATATGAAATATATATTAAAGGATGCCTCGTTCCACATAAACCTGAAGGTAGTGCCAAGGGTCGAAACATATAGTTAAGGTAAGATAAATTCAACTTAAGACAAAGTAGGATAAATATTTTAACAAAGTAGAAGAAAGTAAAGTTTCTTACTTGAGTGAATTGACAGCCACCGATTGTTATTGTGTTATTGTGAACTTGCGATTAAATTATCATTTAGTTTGACCGAAGCAACGATGATAAATATGGACAGTGGATGACCAGTTGCGAGTATACCACGAATGTATATTTGGCACGAGCGTGATTTGACAAACGTGGAATACAAACAGCCGTTTATGTCCGATGCTCGTTATCAATGTGACCCTTGGCAGGTTACAGATTGAGGAACGTGGTCAGTTAATCTGTAATATTTCCAGTTTTCAATGAAATATTAGTAAAACTTTGTCCAGTTTTCCGTGTTAATACTAGGGTGACCTTCCGCTCAAACGCATCGGTAATACAAGAGTATTATCACAACTAAGGTGATAATAAACACAAGATAAGACCTAAGAACATTTATCTATATCCGTAAACTTCCGACTTTGCCGTGCCTAATTCATCAATATATACTGCCCATCAAAAGTTTAGACTTACTAGTGTAAATATAGCCACTTACTTCAGGCAACTGTTCTAAACTAAAGCTTGCCAAATAGTCCATACTGTTTACACATAAACTGACATATTGTAAAATAAAGTCGTACAGTTGAAAAGATTATTGTCATGATTTTATTAAATGATAAAAAAATTGGCGAATTCTTAACAAAACTTTACACCAAAATGCAGTTTTTCACATGCTCGATATTGCACATGCTTTTCAGCAATTTGACGCCTGATCCTCGTGTTAGTCATCTGCATAAGGTTTGCAGTTGGTTCTCCAAAGTTATTGGAGAAATCGATCTTCGATGTAACCATATATATATACATAACATAAAGTGACTGTTTTCAGTGAGTCTAAAACTTTGATGGGAAGTATATTACAATCAGAAAACAAGTCTGTCACAAGTTCATCTTTGGCCATCCCGTGAAGTAGCCCTGGAATTCGATATCGCACAAATGTTTCATATAAGTTATCTCACTCACACCTATGTCAGAAATTGTATTCTGTAAAAGTGACCAGATATCGAACCTATCCGCCTTGATTAGGTGACTAACCAACCGACCAACCAGCCGAAGAAATGTGATATTTTAGATTATCAAATGTAAGTATGAATATACCACAATGAACACAACATTCAAGCTTTTGGATAATGAGCAAACGGCCAATGTCCGACCACTGCCCCTTCGGAACTAGACTGACTGACTGAGTTTTGGTTTTACACCGCTTTTAGCAATATTCCAGCTACATCAAGGCGGGGGACACCAGAAATGGGCTTCACACATTGTACCCATGTGGGGATTCGAACCCGGGTCTTCGGCGTGACGAGCCAACGCTTTAACCACTAGGCTACCCCACCGCCCCCCTTCGGAACTAGAAGTGAGAGACGCCAATGAAATCGCCACGAGTGACATATTTAGATCTATGCATATAGATAAACAGTCACACTGGCCCACCTCCTCCCCCTCCAAAGAAAAAAATAAAAGAAGGAAAAGACCCTTTCCATTTTGTCGAGTATTATTCCACCTGTATCTGGCTTTGGTATCTACATTTCACATTCGAGGCACAATCCAATGGGTTCTTTATGTGAAGATTTCAACAACAGACATTGCCACTTTTGATCATTATTAGACATGGTTTCAACAATCAAGTTTTCAGCAACGATTTAAGATGTTTTATGGTAGACGTATCGAGGACATTTTGGCATTTGACGCATACGTGACAAAATATGATGAACATTTTAACGTGGTCCGGTGCTTTTGTCAGGTGAACAATTGACATGCCTGTGCCTGTGTTTGTCTCGTGTGTCACTACGATGGGGCAAGATTCGCTCAACGTTTCGCGAGCACCTGATATCATCACTATTTAGATAGTGATTAATGAACACCTGCGTATGATATATTCGTCATCGTACACTTCACTCTGAGATTTCCTATGAATAATAAAGTTCCGTATCTTGTCACATTGGCTACACAGACGGTTAGGTTCATGCACATTTACAAAGGTTCTTACTGTAACATTCAGATACATTGCGGTCTTCTATTTCAATACATGGAACATGATACTGTATGGTTAAAAGTATCAAGGAGGTGACATGACATTGTGAAGTTGGTTAGTTAGTTGTTTGTTTAACGCCACACTCAGCAATATTCCAGTTTTATGGCGGCGGTATGTAAATAATCGAGACTGGACCAGACAAGCCAGTGATCAACAGCATGAGCATCGATCTACGCAATTGGGATAGGACGATGTGTCAGCGAGTCTGACCACCCGACAGTCGCCTTTACGACAAGCATGGGTAGCTGAAGGTCAATTCTAACCCGTATCTTCTCGGTCTGAATTGTTTTAAGAATACCTCAAACAGATTATGATTTTACGGGGTTACTCAAACTGCCAAAGGGTAGCTTCTATAATTCGACTGCATGTGTCTTCAAATGGTTCCAATTATTTTGATGTGGAACGCACGAGTCGAAAACACTTTATAAATTATAAAAGATGAAGAAATTCAAGTTGATCTGTTCGTTTAATGTGTCGAATGGTGAACACTTTCTAGTCACGTCAGGGCAGTCATGTACACAGCAGCATGGACAACACAGACAGAAACATCGGAATGAAATTTCAGGACAGGAAACACAGAAAAATATACGGACACTCAAATGGGTAGATTGGGGCCCACAGCAAGACTTAGTACATCCCGTGGCTTTTTGCGTTATGACTGCTACAATGTTTAAGCCGGTTATAGATTAAACCCCTGTTAAACAGCATCAGTACTTACCACAGATCATAAGCAAATCCAAATGTCGTCAAATCACAATGTGAATAAATGAATAAATGAAACTATCCCTGCCATCGAGGAAGGGCACATTTTTAGTTGACCCGTGGTACGTGCCTGGGAATGTAATCCAACTTGGAATTGCCACCGACTGTCAATATTCGTATGTGTTTAACATGCTTAATGAAAAGATTATACTTGGAGGCCTATATATTTTTGACTGTTTATGCCGCAATGAATGAATAGGTTAGGCTATTCATTGGATATAAAAGCTTCCTTTCATCACACTAACCTCAACAGGTTATGCGTACAAGCAGGTATCCTTTTAAGTGTGCTAGTACGGTGATCTACCTTCAGTTGTTGATGATCTATAGCCCGTTTTTATTTTGTATTGTCTATAGTGAATTAATTTTATAACAGCGTACTAGTTTTAAATGTATATCTGTGATGCTCTAGTATTTTTACTGTCCTTCGATGACAGGTTTTTACATTCTAAATTTATCTTAATATTGATATAAATTGAATTGTTCGCGTCACGATATTGCTGAAATATTGCCGATGTGACACTAAATATTAACTCACTCACTATTAAGCGGCATGTGATATACATGTCATAGAGTAAACCATTTCAATAAGTTTTTGTAAAACTTCATATATTCAAACAACATAATTGTGTCAATATATATCCAAAGTGCACCGAAATTCTATCCCCTTCTTCTGTGTAATGTATTCAGCAATCATTCGGTGTAGCCCTCTTATCATAAACCCACTCCGGGCAGGATGTCCCTATGCATAATAATTGTCAGTGCTGTCAGTAAAGTGTCAATAAACACCTCGTACCCACGTCTATGAATAATAAAGCGGATCTTATATTGGCTACACAGTATGGTTCATGCACAGGTCAGTGACCGGTCTGCACAACATGGAACATGATACTGTATGGTTAAAAGTATCAAGGAGGTGACATGCATAAAGTTGGTTAGTTAGTTGTTTTGTTTAACGCCACACCCAGCAATATTCCAGTTTTATGGCGGCGGTATGTAAATAATCGAGTCTGGACCAGACAAGCCAGTGATCAACAGCATAAGCATCGATCTACGCAACTGGGATAGGACGATGTGTCAGCGAGTCTGACCATCCGACAGTCGCCTTTTACAACAAGCATGGGTAGCTGAAGGTCAATTCTAACCTGTATCTTCTCGGGCTGAATTGTTTAAAGAATACCTCGAACAGATAATGATTTTACGGGGTTACTCAAACTGCCAAAGGGTAGCTTGTATTATTCGACTGCATGTGTCTTCAAAGGGTTCCAAGTATTTTGATGTGGAACGCACAATCGAAAACACTTTATAAATTAAAAAAGATGAAGAAATTCAAGTTGATCTGTTTGTTTAATGTGTCGAATGGTGAACACTTTCTTGTCACGTCAGGGCAGTCATTTTCACAGCTGCATGGACAACACAGACAGAAACATCGGATGAAATGTCAAAATGTCAGGACACGAAACACAGAAAAATATACGGACACTCAAATGGGTAGATTGGGGCCCACAACAAGACTTAGTACATCCCATGGCTTTTTGCGTAGTGTCCCTATGCATAAAACCGGACTGACATGGTCAGTCTGGGAGACCAAACAGGGAGACCAGACAGAGACAAGGCCAGGAGACGGGCCCAGATCATGGACAGAAGCGGACAGTTTGTGCGGCTAGTCGGGGCGCGGCTAAGGCCGTCGCCTCACCAACGACTAAGTTGACGATGAAGGACCGCCGTCCGACTTCTGAATGTGTGTAAGTGACAGAGCGGGTCTCCACATCAGGAACATTGGCCACTCGGTCCGATGTGCGTTCTGTCACGTGATTTCAATCTTATGTACCATTTCTACCATTATTCCCCAACCATAATAAACATGGCTGCTGCTGTCTTTAACTCTACCGCTGACTTTGTCCTCCATCTCTTGTCCACCATCCTGAACAACCATCTGAGAGTACCCCGACGAACGCTCTTTGACAGATGGTGGAGAATCCGGGTAGCGTGAGTTTGCTGTGAATCACACACGATCCCCCTACCCTAACTCGCAGCAAAGCAACCGGTAGTTCAGAGATGGTGAGAGACAAGAGCAGCGTCAACGCCGTCCGCCATCTTGGCGGAAGAACGAAGAAAACAACATGCAAACAGACCAGCCGACCCGACGATCAGCAGCGAGACAGTAGCCCATAGCCAGCAAACTTCACAAAGTCATCCACAACAACAACCAGACCGAGCAAAGTCCATTTGTGAGTACAACAACTTTCAACACCATCCTTTAAGATCAAGTCATCAAGAGTCAAGATTCTTCAGCAAGTGCTTCCCGTTATGTGTTTTTTACAATATATGTGAACTCTCGTTCGAACTCTCTCAAATTTTCTTGTTTATACATAATCCCTCGGACATTCTTGTTCATTTCAGGTATGTGAATTTTCTCCAATCATTGTTTCGTGTGTGTTTATATTTGTCATATTTTTCATCTACTGAGTATGTATTGCAATCTGTCAGTGATGTTATGAGACGTACATCTATATTACATTAAGTTTTTGAAATCGGTTAGGCTCTTACTCTACTACATATACTACGACTTACGCATATACACATTTGATGCAGATCAACGATATCTGCGCGT